>NW_025763576.1:1800000-2317500 GCF_020736505.1 Alternaria rosae
GCAGCCAGTATCGCGAGCCCGGCTGCGCATGGCATATTTGGATTAGAGCCCGCACTACCCGGCATGATCGGATATCTGTTACCGGGTATGCAGGCTCGGGTTGTAGACCCTGAGACACTCAACAATGTGCCCAAAGGCGAGAAGGGCGAGCTCTGGGCGCGCGGAGCAGTCGTCACCCCTGGATATTTCAGGGATCCGAAAGCTACTGCGGAAATTTTCACTGAGCCTGGCTGGTTACGCACTGGCGATCTTGTGATGCGCGACGAGCGTGACCGTATCCACTACCTCGATCGCCTGAAGGAGATGATCAAAGTCAAAGGTCTACAGGTTGCCGCTACAGAAGTTGAAGATACGCTGCTCGACCATCCAGAGGGACTTGTACGCGATGCATGTGTAGCGGGTGTTGATAACGGCCGCGGCGATGGCTCTCTGTTCGTCCGGGCGTGGGTTGTGCTTACTGCTGAGGGCCAGAAACAAGGAGAAGAAGCAGTATCAAAGAAGCTAAATCAGTGGGTAGAGGGACGTCTGAGTCGACACAAGTGGCTGACTGGTGGTATTGAAGTTGTAGAATCGGTGAGTACTCACACAACATGGACCGCTGATGCTAACGACCTTTCCAGATTCCCAGAACCCCTTCGGGTAAGATGCTGAGAAGAGAGATGCGGGACCGATATCATGAAAGTGTCAAGAACAGTAGCAAGGCGAAGCTGTAACTCGCATTATGGACCAACCAGCCTATGCCTTTACTATGGACAACAAGACCCATGAGCTCGTCTTCAGATATATCTAAAACGTACTATGGTATGAGCTTTGTGCAAACGCGCTCATGACATATCTATCGAATAGGATCGTGACATCTAGCCATGGTGCGGCCATGACACGCTTGTCGGCACTGGTATCGTCTCTGCGTATACGAGTATGTCTATCGGTTTGATGAATGTTCTGGTACAAAGATGCGGACATAACGCTACCAGGTTCCTATGGATCAATGTGGTCACCTTTAGGCCCTGATCCAGATGGCGGCTGTTTCGAACTTTGCGCCCGGAAAGTAATGTGAAGACATGCTTTCGATGTTCGTAGTATGGAGATGGAGAGGGGGGAGGCTGGGAGGCTTGGCATCAGCTCTGGCGAGACGCGTCCGTCCAACATCTTCAAGCCCACTCCTTACTCATCAACTTCCCAACACACGGCAATCGCATCTTAAGTCCGCCACATATTGCAACGCGGGCCGTCTGCTCCTTTAGGCACCGGCAAGACGATGGAGGGGCAAGAGTGGGGTTGAGATGCGGCGCTTTGCCCGAAGTTCGGTGGGCGTCATGACGTTGGAGCTCTGCAGCTCCAGCTACAAAGTCAATCGCCTGATGCCGCCAAGTGCTTCTCTTTGTTGAACCCACAATCTCACCTTCAATCTAACGAAAGACTACTACGTCTATCTACACCATGTCATCACCAAAGACCGTCCGTTGGGGCATCCTCGCTACTGGAGGCATCGCCGTCACCTTGTAACTACCCCGCGCTACACCCCGCGGAAGCTGTTTACTAATAGATAGACAGTACCAAGGATCTCCTCTGCGACCCTACTACACGTGGCGTTAAACACCTAAAGCACACGGTCGTCGCTGCCGCCTCCTCGTCCTCCGAATCGCGCGCCAAAGACTTCTTGAAGGAGGTCGGCGCACCCTCTGAAGCGAAGGCATATGGCTCCTACGAGGAGTTCGTAAAGAACCCAGACATCGACGTCGTATACATTGCTACACCACACTCGCACCACTACCAGAATGCTATGCTCTGCTTGGAGGCCGGCAAGAACGTGCTTTGCGAGAAGGCTTTTACTGTCAATGCCGCCCAGGCGCGCAAGCTGGCCGAGGTCGCAAGGTCCAAGAACCTCTTCTTGATGGAGGCTGTATGGACGCGCTACTTCCCGCTCTCCGTCTATGTTCGTGAGCAAATCACCTCTGGTCGCATCGGACCCATCACACGCGTTATCTCGGACAATAGCATGGCACTCGACCCCGAGAACAACTTCCCAGACGGCAAGCACCGCATGGTCAACCCGGACCTGGCTGGTGGCGCCCTGCTCGATCTCGGGATCTATGCCCTTACCTGGGTCTTCCAGACCATCTACCACACCCAGCCCGAGAACTCGCGCCAGGCACCCAAGCTCCAGGCTTTTGTCAAGAACTACGAGCCAACTGGCAAGGCCGATGAGCACAGCACTGTGATCCTGCAATTCCCACGTTCAAAAGAGCAAGGCGGCGAGGTTCACGCCGTAGCCACAACCTCGCTTCGCGTCGCCACAGCGCCCGGAGGCAACATGGACCAACCCTTTGTCCGCATACAAGGGCCCAAGGGCGAGATCCAGGTTTTCGGTCACTCCTTCCGTCCCCTCTCCACCAAGATCATCGGTTCAGACGGTAAGGTTGAGTCGAAAGAATTCCCCATTCCGGGCCCAGGTAAGGGAAGCGGCTGGTACAATGGCTTCGGTGGCTCACTGCAATCAGAAGGCGAGGGCCAGGGCATGTTCTGGGAAGCCGACGAGGCGGCAGATGCTATTATCAACGGCAGGAAAGAGGGTCGCTTCCTTGGCCTTGATGAGAGTGTCTTGATTATGGAGGTCATGGATGAGGTGCGGAAGCAGGGTGGGCTTGTGTACCCGGAGAAGATTGAGACTCTTGACTACCCTACACAGTTGTAGGTCTAGCTCGATGAGTGATGGATGGAAAAGTCTGCTCTGAAAGGAATGTAATAGATGTCGGACGGTCACTGACCCTGACCTACTTTCGCCGATTCCTGTGCTCTTTGACAGCTGTCGATACTTCTTCGTGATAGAGCGCGCCTCAAAGAAGTGTGTGAACTCAAAAACGATCGCGACAACAGTCAAAGGGCTCATCAAGTGAAAGTCGGTCGCCGTAACGAAGAAAGCGGCCTAGGAGCGAACATGTAGGAGGATATACCAAAAACATTTCGAAACCATTCAGCTTGTAGTATCTCAGACATGAACGCACACGACGAACCCGAGTATGCGTCCAGGCCGGGGTTTCCTCTACAGGCGGCGCCTGTTTCCAGGATAGCATTATCTCACTAAGCGATCTATCTGACCGGGGTCCTGCCGGCCAAAGAAACATGTTCCGATAATAGTGGCCCACGAGCAGATGTCTTCTCTATCATCTCCTTGCGAGGGTCGAAGTGTGAGACAGTCCAGGCCTCCACAGTGACCCTCTCCGCGTACCTCAGACTAGGTGGAGAGGTGAATGGGCTTGATCAAGTTCATCGTCATCTGCTTTGTTAACTTTGTTACCGCCCTTAGGATAGCTATTTTCGATCAAGCAGAGATGGTAGAGCCGACACGAACTGTTGCTAAGGATTGTCTAATTCGGTAAGAAGGCTAATCAGTGGCCCGTGGCTATGATGGAGGCCTCGTATACTCAATGAGCCGCGCAGATGGTCAGCGTGTACAGCTCATATAGCTGTTCCTTGCGATCGGAGAAGCTTGCAAGAATCGCAAGGCCGCCGGTCTCCTTCGCAAGTTGGAGTATCGGACTCTCGTCTGCCAGGGATCGAGGAGGAGTATGTACGCAGGGGTTATGGTCCAACCCTACCACGGCTAACCAAATGCGGCTGCGGATGAGCGATGTGTACGGTGAGGTTGCGAAGATACCTTGTTTGAGATCCGAGTCTCCAGAGCCAGCTCCTTCGTGCATCAGAAGCTCAACTGGGGAGGCTGTCGTCAGGAACGGACAAGGTGGGCGCATATCGTCGCTGGCTCCGTGCTGCTCGTGTCGTATTGCCAAGTCCACCGCCGTTGTCGTGGCTCGTGTCCAGTTTCTGCCGGACGAAAGACATCTCAGCGTTGGTGAGAATCGGCACAGCTGTAAATGGGCTTACTGAAGCGGTGCATCAAGTCCTGGGTGGTGGGACATAGCCTTCGAAGTACCTACTTGCGTTGGCTGAAAGCAGTAGGCGTTACGTTACGTTTGACGAGCTGCCGATCATTGACATCAACGAGGTATAGAAGCCCGCTCGCTCGGCAATGCCATGAAACTACCCAAGTCAAAGCTCTTCTTCGGCATCCAAAGACGATGTGGCCGAGAATCTCGATTAGCGAATGGTCAACGGGCGCACAGCGGGTTCGTAGTACTTGAACTCCCACTGCCGTTCACTTTTCGGAGGTTCGTATGTCCTTTCGCCACATCTGTCGGGCTGTTCTTTGTTAGCTCCTTCCCGTGCGCTTCCATCTCTTTGGATTCTCAGCCACGTTTACCATACCGTCACTAAGCCTACCCGTCCTTGTTGTGGGTGAGAGCCGTGACAGAGTGCCGGACGACTGCGGGTCTTTCGACACCTCCAAGCAATACTTCTCGGGACACGTGTAGCGAGAAAGTCAGGAAGGACACCGAAGACATAGACGTGTGATTGCGATGTCTTCGAGTATTTTGTTGAGCTGTTGAGCTGTTGGAAGAGGCTACGAAGCTTATCGGCTAAAGAATCGGCAGACAAGCGTCGCGTCGATACTGTGATCATGGCGTCGTTACCGTCAGGCGGCTGAGCACGGACGTGGCGGGCATCTAGGTACAGACCTCCTTTGGCGCTGGCTTTCTATAGACCGCCTGTCCAGGTGCCATGCCGTGCATCAAGATGATAATGCCCATAGTCACCAGACTCTAGTTGCTAAAACCGGCAGGATTGGGGCCAACGACAAGTTGTGCAACGCAATTGGCCAGATCGTGCTGTCGCGATCTGGCTGTTCAGTTATAACGAACCAAGATGCGCTCTGGGTCTCGTTGCGAATCGTCGCTATAGTCGCTATAGCATCTTTGTTGTATAAGGCTCCTGAGATCGGAATTAGAAATCGAGCCAAGAACACGCGTCGGCCCGCAATGAACGCAATCCATCGTGCATAACGAGTGATGGCGCCAATGCACGATTGAGGCGTGGTTGATTCGCTTGTTGAGCAAACGAGATCAACTTCAGCTCATGGAAGCTCGAACACAGATCATTCCTATTCAGCGGCGCGACCCTCCTCTCGCCTCAGCACCGTGGAATTCAGTCTGCAGGCTGCAAGCACGAGGATTTGATGGTACACGTGTCGTCGTCGTAATCAATGACGACTTTCTTGAGTATGACAAAGAGCTTGGAGTTTGAGTCTGCAGGCTGGAAACAGATTGCGCCATGGCTTGATGGATCGTTTGCTAGAGAAAAATCAGTACGCGACATTGACGCAGCGCCTCGCAGCCCTGGAGGAAATCCTGTGAGGTGAGTCTGCAAGAACGGAGGGTGCGACGTTACAGCGCTAACGTCGGGATACAGGAGTACTGTTTACACTGTACACATTAGCTGATTTTCCACTACATGTTTCCCCGAGAGTTTGGTTATTTCGACCTACTTTTCTCCGCATACAACAATAGACCCAACATCTGGCTTCTTTGGGACCTGACATCATTGTCTCCACAACCGCAGGTTACACGACGATATGGTCTTCATCTTACCTTTCGTGCTCACTCGCGTCTGCGCTAACACGTACGGGGAAGTCAGTGCCGGCCTGGAGATCTTCTTTCGAAATTTGCCTACTGCCAACACCGATTGACACGACATGCAGAATTGCTCCCTCGCAGTGTTGGTAGATACCATCTGGACCTGCGATATACGTCCTGTCTGCTATGGAGCGGCTACCGGACAAGCCAAGATGCTCGTCTTTCTAGAGGTCAAGAGGATTTCACCACGACGCTTCGTGGTGCTGTCATCTGGGTCGCCGTTGGATCCTTGATCGCTAACGCCGGTGATTTACACAGCCGTGCTTGTGGTATGCATTTCTACATGCTGGCACAGAAAAGAGAGTGGAGACACGGTGGTGAAAGGGATGATCCAAATATCCTGAACATGGCCATGGTGCCTGAGTGGTGTTAGTGAGGTGGAAGCGTTCGTGGTACCGGCGTAGGCGACAGGGCAGTGGGGCACACGATTGCGACAAAGGACGGTCGTTCTAGTCGTCTCCGGCATGGGTGCCATGTGGGTCTCGCGATGTCTGGAACACTAGATCTTTGTTAACTCGATTCAGTGGCCATGGCATTTGGCTGCACTGGGTCACACTGCCGAGTCATGCTTGTGGAGTAATCGGAAGTACCTGCACAACCCCATGAGGGAAGGTGAGCCAGCTGCCGTAGGCTTGAACCAATCACAACCGGACAGTGACCGGCTCAGTCTTTCTTTCCACTTCGTGCCTACCAGATCGAGCAGCCCTGCTCTGGTCAATCTTGTCCAGGGAGGATGGGAGTCTTTAGCCATATGTCCAGAAGTGCCCTAACACGGCCGAGATATGCTTGGTCGTATTCGGCGACTGCTGTCCGTCTGTTAGCCGCATCAAGCGTACCTTGTACAGGCACTGATGAGGGGGCGCCAGGACCAGGACCAGCATCCAGCTTGAAATGGTTCCCGCTCGATGGATTCCCAGTGGGGCAACGACGGACGGATTCGATGATTTGGAAGAGGACGTGCCTGTGGTGTCCTTGTGAAGAAATGGTCAAGGCAGGTCGCCGGTTAGGCCCACCAGAGAGGAGACGGCAGCCTCAATTACCGATAGACCGGACACCGCGATAGCGCAGGCAAGATCGGAGTCCCCTGCATCATCATCGTAAAGTTGCAGTCGCATCTTCCACCGGCACAAGAGCGTCTCAATGCGTTCGCAGCGCTCTCGCGACGTGTGCGCCATGCTTCTTCTCCCTGCGCCTTGAAATCCGCCGCACCTACCCGTCCACGCCCATGTCCGCCTCCACACCCGCACCCACGAGTAGCAGCCATGCAAGTGCAAGCAGCTCGCGCCGCGTACCGCTGGACAAGCGGAAGCGCACCGAGACGAGCTGCGACAAGTGCAAGTCGCGCAAGCAAAAGTGCCGCAAGGAGCCCGGCCAGGAGGCGTGTCGCTACTGCATCGTGCACAACATCGAGTGCCTGACGACGCAGCCGCGCAAGAAGCGCCTGTATGGGAGTGTCGAGGGACTGGGCACCCGTCTGGCGCTGCTCGAGGCGCTGGTGAAGGGGCTGCTTCCGGAAGCCGATGTCTCGAGTACCGAGGCTCTGCGACAGCTCGCGACCTCGCACGGCATCCCGCTGCCAGACTCGGCGGCCAACGACGGGCAGGGCGACCAGGACGACAGCGGCGAGGGTGAAGGAGACGACACGGTGTCGCTGCTCCCCGACCAGCAGGGCCAGGTGCAGTACATTGGGCCGGGCAGCTCGCTGTCGTTCCACATCAAGCTGCGCACGCTCGTGGGACGCGGCGCTCTACGCGAGTTTGTACTGTCAGTAACGCCCCTGCATAAACTCCATGTCCACATCGACTGACTGCTCCACCTTTAGCTTTGGCAAGAACGCAGCCCAGGCATCGTCGCCCACAGGCAGCGACGACCAGCGCAGCCTGCCAGGCCCGACCGCCGCCCCGACCGCCCACAACTCCGTCGCAGTCCATGGCCGACACCTGAATCCCAGCGAGCGGCCAAATCTCGAGCTGCTGATACGCGCCTTCTTCGAACACATACACCCGGACTTTCCTGTCTTGCATGAGCCCTCGTTCCGCGAGGCCTACGACGCATGGCTGGCCAACCCCAGGAGTGCAGACCCGGCATGGCTATGCACCTTTACGTGTGTGCTGCTGCTCGGTCGACGAGTGGCGCGCATTCCCTTTCCAGAAGACCAGGAGCGGCTGTGGTGGCAGAGGACACAGACGCTCCTTCCTGTTGTCATCTTCACGTCGAGCATCACAGCCATACAAGCCCTGCTACTGGCTGCGATACACCTCCACAACACGAACCACCGGGACGCTTGCTGGAACCTGACTGGTGCCGCCGTTCGCATAGCGCACGCCATCGGACTGCACCAGGACAAAGTGAACGCCGGTCAAACACCGCTGGCCAGGGAGTCGCGCAAGATACTGTGGTGGACGCTGTACGCTTTCGAGACGATGCAGGTATCCTCGTACGACCGTCCGAGTGCTATTGAGAATCCTGGAGCAAAGACCAGCGTCCCCAACGAGAAAATTGTGGGCGGCCTCCCAGACTTCTTCGCATGCTCAACGCGCCTGTTCATACTGCTCGGCCTGACATGTCGCGCGCCCAAGACCGTCAAGTCCAACGCCAGCGATGAATCTTACGTTGGCCCTTTATCGCCCGCCGCCGGCGTGCTCCGTGATTTAATCCGATGGAAGGAGCAGTTGCCCCGGCATCTCCAGTTCGAAGCCATAGACGCCTCACCAATGCAACGAGCCCTGATGCTGATGCACTGTGTATACCACTATACCATCATTGTCTTGTGCCGCTCAGCCCTGCTTGCCCGCGCTTCTATCCTGACCAAAACCGCCCAAGACTCCACAAACTCTGCTCTCACAGCCATGGCAGAAGCTTGCTCAGAGTCTGGCCGATCTCTGGCTAACATACTACTGAGACTCGAGTCATTGGGCAAGTTCGATGCCGTCTTCTCATGTGACATTTGGTACACGCTTGCATCCAGCTCGGTACTGGTCCTTGATCTGGTATGCTTGAATAAGCTGGGCGGTACGGACATGTCCGAGTCCAGGATTCTGTTGTCTCAGCTCGCAGATCTGGCACAGCGACATAGGCGAAATCCATTCATGCCTGGTACTATTGAGAAATTTGCTTCCCTTGTCCCGGAGTTGCATTCCATGGCCGACTCCCTAGCTTCGCCCGTCAGATTTGCGGAACCGGAAATGGAGACCCACGACACCGGGCCACACAGCTCACTCCCAGCGCAGCAATTGTCACAGCCAGACGCAGTACCGCACATGTACCATCAATCACCACCCGGTGTGGGCACATATATGTATGCGGATCCTATGCCCGGTCGTATATACCCAGACCAGGCCTACATGCCGCCAGCTATGCATCCTAATGCCCGATTCGATAGAACGACGCAGATGCAGTTTATGGACTTTACCATCAACAACATCCATGAGTGGAATTGGGCGGATATTGGGACGATGATTGGTCCTGAGGGCGTTCCGAATATGCCTGGAAACCACCCTCATGTGCATGGGCCACAACCGACCGGGCCGAATTAATCGCTGCCGACGAGGACGATGTAATCTTGAGAATATACCCCAAATGCGAGAGCGAGTTCAGCTAAACATGACTGGATATCCTGACCATCGTGACAATTGGTCTCCAATGCTTGCCCTGTCTTATCTCTATCAAAGTTCCGACAACAGGGTCTACCATGGGTTGAGCCCGAACGAGAGAAAGAGATTCTTGTTTCGTCCGTTCTTCTTCCCGCAACTACTCGCAAGTCTAACTTGGTCAGTCGAAGAACGAGTTTAGGACTGGTAGGGCTGAAGGGCACGTGGGCTTGGCGGGCCCGCACCAATCACATCTCTTACTCGTACTCGCACTCGCACTCGTATCGCACCGTACTCGGACTTTGACATTGCCAAGAAGAAATGTAACAACGCGTACGAGACGGCGGAGCATACAGACTTACGCGTCGATGTAAGTACCAATAAGAGAAAGTGTATATTATACTTGACATTACTTCCCTTTACACCATCTCACAGCAACGAAGATCAAGCCTTGACGTCGATTAGTACGATCAAAATTTTGATCGAACCACGATACGACTTGTACGAGACACTGACGAAATCAACACCATCATTTCTTCACAGCTTCAACATGGGAGTGTTCAATTTCCTTGACAAGCCCGTCTTTAGCAGCCGTTTCAAGTTCCCTATCCATATCGCTCAAGTCGTTCTGGTTATTCTCGCCATCGCCCTCACGCTTCCTCGTCTGTTCATTACCAATGTTCCGCGCACGCGAGCAAGCACATATACATTGGGCATGGTATGTTGAAGCTCTCCAGCCTGGCTATACCATTGAGTATCGATCCGGTTACTAATACTTTTACCTAGGGTGCCAAATCCCTCATCCTACTCGTATACCTCATACTTTCAGAGCATAGTCCACGTTTCCAACGTTGGCACAGTTACAAAGCGCATGCCATAATCAGCTGTATTGAGGTTATCTTCTGGAGTGTAGTTGCCGGTATGATGTTTTCAACCAATCTCAGCTATTGCAAAGGGCCAACATGTGGTCTTGGTTGGGTAGTAGTCATCATCGCCATTGTCATCGTGTGAGTTGGGCAGCTCCTTTCATTGACTCTGAAACTAACAAACGACAGTAATTCTGAGATCATCGTCGCAGGAATCTGCATCAAAGAGTTCCGTGAGTGGAAAAGTGCAGGAAAGCCAAAGTCAGCGAAGCAGCAGCACACCCGTCGCCCCGCATCCGACGAAGAGGAAGTCGTTCAAACACGAGCCGAGCGTCCGAAAGAAGCGCCAGTCCAAGCCACCGAACAAGCATACTTCCAGTCTGAGCGACGACACTCTCAACGCAGCCACTCCATGCATCACGGCGAGTCGCTATGGGAGGCTCAGCGTACTCCACGATCCCCCCGAAAGGAGCGTCAACACCGTTCTCATCGCTCCGAAGATCGTACACGTGAGCTGGAAGAGCGTTCCATGCATGAGATGGAGGAGCCACGTTATGCTGAACATCAGCAATATACGTCGAGAGAGTCGCGGCACTAGTATGAGCATTGTGCACAGATATTCATCATTGCGATGATAATCTAAAAGACATCATAAACAACACCTGGCGTTGGTCATGATTTCTGGATGTTATCTAGGTGTTTTCAAGGCGTTGTAGTGTATGGAAGGGTTGCAAACGGGTGCATAGGAGTACAATGATCTGTACCAAAATTCATCATGTATACGTCTTGATGTCGGTCTTTCTGGGATACAAGGGTAAGAGTAAACATGTCTACGTTGAAACAATAGAAGACGCATGAGATACCAATGGAAGCTTCCAGCGACGTGGGATTCTGAATAAGTCGTCTCGATCTGAGTAGGGGTATATGATGAATACGCGGATTATGCCATTGTCAACCTGCCGCACGGGAAAGGCATGTCTTTGTCAACCCCCTTAGAGTTGAACAGTTTCAGAAATGGATCAACACTGTCGCACATTTCGCCGCATTATCACGGACCATCTGTTCACCCAAGTTATCATATAGTCGCTCCATTGTAGTCCTTCTTCACCACTCCTTCCGTCTTATAGCCTCCGTATCTGAGTCTGATGTATATACGATGTCCACTCTTTTTGCTCCACAGCTAGTTTACATGACCAAACACAAACTCAGCAACAGTGATTCAACAAACTTTGACCGATCCGATGTTCCCGGCGTTCTCCTAGGCTCGTTGACAAGTGTGGCTGCATCGGTGTCTGTGTCTGCTTCCTGCAACGTGCGCACAGTCGCATCAGGTGCTGAGGCTGTGCCCTCCGCTTGAGCTTCTGAAGAGTTAGTTGTGTAGTTGTTGTATCATGAGGCAGATCACAGGCCCTCATACCAGATCTTGGAGTTGGAGGGGGCGGTGTCATAGCGAGACAGCACTGGATATGGTTTATCGACAGAACGAAAATGTTGCAACTGATGTTCGACACCTACAACATGAGATGATATGATAGCGACACATATCAATTTTTTCGGTGACGAAAGTCGCGAGGCTGAGGATTTTC
Organism: Alternaria rosae; assembly: GCF_020736505.1. Lineage (NCBI taxonomy): Eukaryota > Fungi > Ascomycota > Dothideomycetes > Pleosporales > Pleosporaceae > Alternaria > Alternaria rosae. The sequence continues at coordinate 1,811,574 of NW_025763576.1, forward strand.
GGTCCTCCAATCCGGCTGTGAATGCGAAATACGACTCGGGGTGACCGCGGCCAAGCAAGAGGCGCACGCTCAGCGCATAGCTTGGGAACAGTCAATTGTCAGCAGGTCAAGACATGACTTGGCTAATAATTTCAAACGTAGCGAATAGTTTCAATTCCCGTGTTACTTTGTAAACGAATCGCTGGTTCTGAGCATTCCACGTGCGCTGCTTTCGCTCTCATTCACCGCAAACTGCGCTTTCCTACTATGCGCACGATGATGGCCTGAATGCGGTATTGCTATGTCTGCGTCCAGTCCCCCGCAGTCGAACGACCTTGACTGCGCCAAGGATACTTTCACTGTTCTGTCGTAGCAGGCAATTGGTCGAAAGCGACTGCATGTGCGTTGTCATGTACCAGTGACTGAATATATCTGCTCGTCCTCTTACCTTCACTTTTCCTCAATCTTCTAGCAGACCCAGCCAAAGCACTTTCTGCTCTTTGAATGATTCATCCTCAAGCACACCGCGGAATGCGACCTCAGCTTCCAACAATCCTGGTTCGACGTCCCTCTCTCCCATTCCTTCATCGTCGTCACTACCAGAACTATCGTTGCGCCTCTCTAATGCGTCAAGCATAGCCTCACCCCTGGTCTCAAGCTCCTCAATGCGTTCATTAGATAATGCCAGTGCTTCCCTAAGCGTAGACTCGGTGTCTGCCGCGGCCTGGGTAGTGGCCGAGGTGCCCTGAGCTGTGTACATCTGCAGCGTAGCCTTCAAGCTCAAATTACGCTGCTGCACCTTGTCCTTGGTACGGTCGCTCTTCTTAAGACGGGCGACGGTACGCATGGCATCGTTGAGCTGATCGACAAGCTTGTCGTGCGCGGAGACGAGTACCTGGAAGCGCGAGTAGAGTTGCCCGCCAGCTGTCCTATCCTCTTCATGACGGACCCGGAGTTTGGCGTTTTCCTGCTCAATCTCAGAGACAATGCAAATTTGGTGCTCAAGGTCCTGATGGGCGGCCGTGAGGTCCTGTTCTTGCTTCAGAGCGAGCGAGCGCCAATTGTCCCGGTCACGACGGAGGCGAGCTGTAAGTGATTGCGCCCATGATAGCTCACTGAGTAGACCTTGCTTCGACCTCGAGGTTGTCTGTGGGGACTTTGGAGATGGAAGGGCGTGTTGGTGGCTGTTGGTGAAGCTTCCCTCGCCTGGTACGCGGAATTCAAGTGTCAATGAGCTCGTCGGCGCGGAGGCATGTCGCATGAATGATCTGAAGAGTCGCGACTTTGGGTTTGCGGTGACGAATTGCGCTTCAGATACAGCGGCTGGCATCTTTGGTATTGTAGCTGCCGATGTTCGGGTACCAAGGGGATGTGACGAGGGTTGCATATAATGGTGGTACTACAAAGAAGGTGGGACAAAGAGATGGTCTCAGGTGCCGATGTCAATATGTCACACCCAGCAAACGAGTGTGCTGTTCGAACGCGGGGTTCAACCCTGGGTAACTGTCGCTGCAGGGTCGCGTCTTGCACACAGCGCGCGGTCACGTGCGAGCGCGATTGGATCCATGGATTGCCTAGGTGCTGCTTCCACATTCACCTCGCACTTGCACAGTACAACGCTACCGGAAAGCAAGTAGCAACGGAAGGAGCATCTGAGTATAGAGGTGTTGTAGGAGACGACGAAGTCCATATTATTCGCATCATTGAAAACTTGATCTCGAAGATGCAAGATGCTGTGACTTACCGGACGCCCTCATGCGACCCACACACACAAGAGCATACAACACCCTACAAAGCTACCGCTGCCGCAAAAATGCCCATAGCACCCACCATGGCCATCGCAGTCGGGATAGATCCAGCAGGTGCCAGACCAGTGCTCGGTGTCGACGCGGCACCGGATTGAGACCTTGAAGGCGATGTCGCCCCAGTTCCTGATGCCGGGCCAGTAGGCGATGGCCCTCCAGACGCTGACGCTGATCCTGGAGAAGACGCACCAGTTGCGGTGACTAATGCAACCACCTGATACGCCTCCATCTCCTGTATTTCGCTCTGCGACAAGACGCTCGTCGACGCGACCTGATCGGCCTGATCAGGGACGTATCCGCTTTGGGTGACATCACAAGTCAAGTCTGCCGTTGACATTGCGCCCTGCCAACTGCATGCCATATCCATTGTCCACGCGCCTGGCGTCGGGTCCGTGAGGTGCATCTCGTACGTCTCAGGACCTTGTAGGATGGTGTATGGCTCGCAGAAGGAGTAGTCCTCGTTGGAATCATCGTCCTGGCGGCGCATGCGGGGCGCGGGTGTAGGTGAGGGAGTCTCTGAGGGGTCGTCTGGGGTTGGTCCTAGTGGTGTTAGTTCAATCCCTCGCAACAGATGTATAACGTACGAAGATCAGACGGCACGACAGAGACACCGGCTCCATCTGAGGGACAGCTGTTCTCGTAGGTTGTTGCACTCGCATCTGAACCTAGCACGGTGAGGGTGCTGTCGAATTGGAAGAAGTTGAGGATCGTCACGGACTCTTGCGCAATGGCAGCGCCGGTGAGGAGTGGGATGTAGCTGGAGGGACGCATGTTGGATGACTGGCGACGGCTGATGGAGATGCACCGCTGTCACGGCGGACTGAGCTTGAAGTTATACAGTTCCTACCTTTCGAAGTCAATACTTCATATTGTTACCGAGGCGCCACCATGCCTTGTAATTTTAGGCGACGAATCGCGGTCGTGGTGTGCCTGGCGTTGGTGATGATGCATCAGCAAATACGAGAGGCGGCGAAACGCGCTACCCGTATCTGTTGCTTCCTAAGCCCAGGGGCGCGCGTGGCTGAACTGTGATCGACTCATAATGACAAAGATGTTACGGTAGCATGTAGCCCCATCGAGGAGAGTGACCAGACAACCAGCCCTGGAGGTGTCTACATCGCTCTAGAATGTTGTTTACTTCTTTTTCCAGCCAATGTAGACTCTGGGGTAACCAATTGGTTTCTTTTTGGCATGAGGCGGTGGGAACAAAGGAAGTGTGGTGATGAAGGGTAGAGCGAGGGTGCGAGATTGAGGTCGTGGCACGCGTCAACAACCCAACTTAAACACACCGCACTCGTCGCAACGGGTGAGAAAAAAGAAGCCTGCGCGCGAATGGCTTGTGGTGGGTGGCTGGATCGTCCCCAGTTTGAACGGCGGGCGAAACGACGTTTTTAGTTTGGCAAAAAAAGGCAAAAAGATGTTCCGACACCGGGAATCGAACCCGGGCCTTGCCGGCACTGCGCTGCAATAGCGAGCTTACTCTGCGATGAGAGCGGCAAATCCTAGCCACTAGACCATATCGGACTTTGATGGGAGAGTTGCAAAACTAAATGTATATATTTGAAGCAAAAAGTTTCCGACGAAAATTGAGAGGTTGGAAATGAAGTTTGCAGACTAACAGACAGCAGAGTGGACCTCGACACGGGCTAGAACAGTAAGGCATCGATTATGAATTCCTTATCGCACAGGCTATAGAAACACTAGTCATCATTCATTACGTCATTATACAGCAGCGCAGTGGACAGCCCCAGAAACGCCAAAGGAAGTAGGCTGAAGGTCAACAGCGTCAATGGTAGATCCCATTGCAACTTAAACCCACGCATTGACAATTTGGACACGAAAGAAACATCTCCCTATCCCATCACCGGCGTGTCTGCACGCTCCGGCAACGACTGCGCGATCGGTGCCAGTCCCAGCAGCCTCATGCCATTCTCCAACACGACCGAAGTCGCTTTATATAGCGCAGTCAAACCAGGGGTGACCTTCGCATCCTGATCACCCGCAGCATCCTCTGGAAGATATTCAGCAAGCTGTTCAGCCAAAGCAGCGAGATAAGTAACAACACCAGCCGGCTCTAGCGAATGGTATGCCGCATTCACGACCTCCGGGTACTGAACCAGAATGCGCAGAAGATTGGCTGGGTCTTCTTCAGCCAACACTTCGTAATCTTCATCCGAGAGTTCAGCTGCGGCATCAGCGCCTTTGAGCAATTGGCGGAGCTTAGCCAGCCAGTACTGCAGATCCGGGCCCGCACCAAGCTTGAAGGAGGCCATCGCACCAGTATCGAAGGCATGAGTTGTGGTCAAACGAGTTGAGAGCTCTTGCACGAGCAGCGACGATGTCGCCAGTCCTTCCTTGACATTGTCCAACCCACCTACCACTTCGAGCTTCTCGGCATCGGCTTCCGCCAACGCAGCCATCGCTTCCTCACATGCGTCCAATATACCCTGTGGCTTGTATCCTTTACCAAGTGTCGCTGCCATCCTCGATACCTCGCTGAACTTGACGTGTTGAAGCTTGTCAGCGAGCTCCTTCATGTCCATCGCTTCCAAGACTTTGATGAGCTGAGTGAAGTGGACGCTGTTGTCACTGGCAACCACGTATATCATCTTGTCGAACGAGTACTTCCTCGAACGCTCCAACACCGCGGCGAGGTCTCGGAGAAGGTATGTGCTGCTACCGGAGCGGTCGCGAATGATGGCCGTACCAGCCTTCGCACCTATGTTCTGCATATGGATGATCTGAGATCCCCCACTCTCCTCTGAGATACCCTTCTCCTTCAGCATCTGTTCGGCTTCCATCATGGTTTCGGGCTTGATCTGCGACTCGCCAGAGTACTCATCGAAGCGAACACCAAGGCGCTCGTAGAACTTGGTGTAGTTGTCGATATTGGCATCTCGCACGCGCTTCCAAAAGGCGACAAGCTCTTTGTCACCCTCTTCCAGCTTCTTGAAAGCTTCGTTACGTTCCGCAAAAATGCCCTTGCTTTCAATCTCGGCCTGCGCTTCGCCCTTGTCCTCTCCTTCCTTCGCTACTTCATCGCGCGCTTGCTTGCTCGCCGCTTGTTCGGGCTTGAAGTCTTCTTCGATCTTGTGGTAGATCTCAAGAAGATGTCCGACCGGATCCACCTCATACATCTCTTCTGAGCCGTACTTCGACCATCCAACGTACAACAACGCGATCGGCTTGCCCCAATCGCCGAGGTAGTTGATGCGCATCACGTCCCATCCCATCGACTTGTACAGTCGGCCGATGCATGCGCCGACAATTGTGCTTCGCAGGTGTTTTCCTTGAAACTCGCTGGTGATGTTTGGGGAAGAGAGTTCGACGACGAGCTTTTTACGTGCTTCTCCAGAAGAAAGGGTGGAGCCGTAGATATTCTTCCGGCTTGAGATGTATGGCAAGAGGAGCCGCGATAGCGACTCTGGCTTGACGAAAACGCGGAAGTGAACACCCTCCAGGAAGGGCAAGAGGAAGAGTGGATGGTCGATTGGGAACTAGGCTGACTTAGCGATTGCTATGTCAGGCAGACTTAGACATGGAAGGTACGTACCTTCTTCATAAGTCCGACAGCCACTTCTTCAGCTTTAGCACCAGGCTGGAGCTTCGGGAGTATGACCGCCAGATCGCCATTGAAGATGTTGTTCGGCCATTGAATGGACTTGTAAGCTACGTTGATGTCACAGCCGACAGCGTCGGCTAGTACTTCGGCAAGGTAAGTGCGGTACACATCGAGCGGATTGGCAAGCACTTCTGCGTTATTGACCCCAGGTATGGGAACATTGAGTTTCAAAGTGCTGAGTGTATTTTCGAGCGCCTCCATTTCGACGTATTCTTTTGCTACGTTCCTTGTTGACGACAGCGTCTGAAAAGTGTTCCAATGATGCGCTTCAAACGAGGCTTCCGGAAAACGATGCGGTACCGAACGATGAATCAAACGGGATAGAGCCTTATGGCACTCAGAATGGGTCTAACAGCCTGAAATGCTCACCGGTGAATCTTCTCAGCCTCATCGTGGAAGCGCACGCTGCCACGTCGGCTTGGACAGCGAACCTTGGACTGTCGTGTTTCTCGACAATTGGCCTGCCTCATGCACCTCATCAGCCATGATCAATGAGATGAAGGTATGTATCATCTTGGAGATGCGCGTATTATCGGTAAGATACTGATTCGTTCCATCATCCACCATTCCGTGTATAACAGGCGGGGTAAGTGCTGTCATCATCTTGCGACCAATGGCATTTCCTTCACCCATCTTAGCCTGGGTATTCTCATGCAGCCGTGAGTCACAATATCAATGCAATAGTCGAACAATCTTCGATCTCTTGAACAATTCTATCAATGTTGCTTTGACTACTTCGTCTTCTTGAACCAAGAATAAGTCCGCCTGCGCTGTACCACGGTGTCGCCCGTTGCATTCTTCTTGATGATGGCACTATCATCCTTTGACGTCTTCTTCACCCTTATCGCGATAGTGTCCCACCAATTGGGCCGGTACATGTGTCCTTCCACGACCAATCGCACAAGATGAACCAACACTATGAGAATAAAATTCAACCCCAAGAAAGAAACCAGATTGCGCTCGAACTTAACGACAGGCTCTTCGATCGCAAAGAAAGATGTGACAAGGCTAAGTGGGCCAATGTACTGGACCATGAGAACTGCGATGTAGTTGTTCTGCTGCATCATTCGCGCTCCGAGAGACGTTTCTGACTTCTCGCACTGATTCTGCATGCGCGACAGGGCCCTGTAGTATTTTGTCAACTTCAAGAATTCCTTGTCGATGCTGTGAAGCATATTTCCAAAATGTGAGGCATCAGACTTTGGGGTGGAATTGGAAAAGTAGCCATGGTCCCCGTTTGCCCCAAGAAAGTCATGCCACATCTCTATTGTGTCCTCAAGAACCGGCAACAAAGCCCCAAAGACTTCGAGCATACGATCATGCAACTTCAAGGGATGCGAGGCACGCGCTTTCAAAGCTTCCTCAAAGTCGTGCACAACTCTCTCCCACTCCTCGCATATCTGTCCAACTCGATGCCTCAAGTTCAGGAGAAAGTATTCCCTTGGATCCCAAATTGGAAGATTTGCGTCTTGCTTTCCTCGGGTCATCTGGTCAGCATGGAATCCTTGGAGTGAGAACTCTCCGTCACCAAATTGCCGGTCTGGATCAAATCCGGCATCCTCGAATCCATATCCGACGTACTGCCTGACACTAGTACCACAGATAGTAAGAGAGATCTGCGCAGGGTAAAGACCCAGATCACCGGGCTTAGTTGGTTCTGGTAGAAGATGAGCCAGAAATGATAGATTTATCCACTCTCGATGCGGCTTGATGTTCTTTCGTTGTGTGTGGAGCTTATTCGTTCGCATCGCAAAGAAGGGCAGGTGAAAGTCAAGCTGGTAACTAGGCATACCACTGGTCTTCATACTTATTAGCACATCAGCAATCAGATCGCTGTTGATATATCTCACAGAAAGGCCGACTCCCATTGAAGGACGGAAAGCATGGTATTTAGTGATGATATCCTTGAGTGCTTTATACTGATGATGCGGTACAGTCTCTGTCAGCGCTACAAAGTCATAGCCATCCGGGTCGAGTATGAAGCTGTATGGCAGAATTAGTTGACGTGATCTAGATTGGGTGCGAATACTCACATCAAACGCCGGTCCGAATCTGGTAAAATTTTATGCTTGAATCTCTAATTTAACTGGTCAGTTACGGTAATTCGGGTGTGAGCAGCATATACATAAGCGCGATAAACTGGGGCTCCTCTCTGGGTACCAATGAAATACCAAATTGCCGAAGTTGGTGACACAAAGAGAACATGGCTTTTCTGCATATCCTAATGCCCGCATATGGAAGCCAAAAGTCTCGGAAAGATCGAATAATGATTACCTCTTCTCGAAGTAGCGTGTATAGCATCTTCGCTGTCAATGGTACGTTGGGACGTCTTGAAGTAGGAGAGTATCGTGCTGAAGCGCTTTCTGTAGAAGCGTCCTTTGGAATGCCTGGAGTGGTGCCCGCAGCAGGGTTATTGTCGAGTGCGCTGTGACAATGACTATCCGGCGTATGTGGATCTAAGTGAGGAGTTGCTCCGTGATGGTAAGGCCTTTGAGCAGGAGACAATGCAGACGAAGCCAGGGGATATGCACTAGAAGTTCTATCGTCCAGCCAGATCGTCCCCTTGGTCTGCTCGTCAAGGTCGGTCCTCTCGATACTTCCGTAGAGACGGATTATTGTCTCTAGTTTTGGTGGGATGGAGTCGTCATCATAGGCGCGCACAAAAAGCTCAACACATCCGCGTTTGGGTTCCAAGGGCAAAAGTCGTAACTCCTCCATATATGAAAGATCCTCGTCTGGAATTGGAGCGTCATCATACAAGTCACTCCACTGCTTCGCAAGCGGGACGAATGAGAATCGGCCCCTTGTAGCAGTCTTGTCTGGGGGGCTAGCATTCCATCCTAACTTAGTAAATTCACTCGGTTAGAATGTGGAGATACATACCTGCAGGGGGCGCTGCTTGGAGCAACATGCTCGTCTGAACCCTGGTCATGTATCATCTGGGAAGAATCGCGTTAAAAGGGTGATGCGTATGCCAAGATGCACGACTGGCATTTTCTTCGACACACCGAATTTTCCGCAAAAGGTGAAGAGCGAAGTCAGTTTCCGAGCTCTGTGAGGAAATGCTCGGCGGCCAGTATGAATATATACAAGCGCTCAAAGCTGCGGAATTGAGAGCGCGATGTATTACGCGATATCGGCATCGCATCTCAGCTGTCAAGGGTCATGACAATCCCCTTTGCTGTCTCATGGTCACACGGCGCTGTATGAGCGCATGGGCAAGCATGTTACGGTGTTGGATTTGAACACGTAGCTGGCTACGGGTCGTGTTGCACCACGAGGCTTTTGTGAGGCTTTCATCTTGCCTACTTTCCAAAGTGCGTGAGTGGTTATCCTCCCTATCTTAGAGCCGGCGCGCTACATTTGATATTAGCCTCCGACTTCTGCCGACAAGGCAAATCCTGAACGGGATGAAAAGCACTGAAATCCAGGAGACTACCCTCCAGAATCAATCTCCATGAGCCTAGTCTTGTGTGACACAGGGCCAGCGAGGAGCGGCGTTGTGGTGCGATCAGTGGCGTTGGGCTCCGGCGATAGCCGAATCTCACTGCGTGGAGGACGTTGGGCATTTGGACTTCGCCAGCACCCTCGAATGCTGCAGATTGCCTTGCGAATCATATGTTAGAGATAGACGGTCGCAACGAGAGTGCGTACCGATGAGCGGCACTTTGGTAGTTGGGTAATCCGAGGCTAAAGCACTGGGCATATCATAGCCAGCCACATTAGGAAATGAGATAATGATACGTGCCAACTCATAACTGTCGTTCTGGACGCGGTCGTGCTCCATAGCAAGCGTTGTAAGTCATCAGGTTAGAATTTGAGAGAGAAGTTCAGAGTAGGGCTGAAACTGTTGTTTCATTTTGAAGATATTTGTAGTCGATGACAACAGAATTGCTCTGCTGTCTTTTCACTAACTCAAGAGGCTGTCGTATCAAAGCTATACACGCGTTAGGAAGGTATGCCAAGTGATGCCACATGGAGGAGACCTGGTAATCGTGTGTTAACTCACCGGTTTCTCCTCCCAAGATCTGGCACCCGGCACGCCCTGTTGCAGAACCACGGTACTGTCATCAACAGATATCGTGTCCAACGCTTGTTGGCTCCGTTGTCGTATGTCCATACCCGACATTGCAGGCTTGGGTTGACTATCATACGTAGTAGACTGGGACGTTGTACTGCTACCCAAAGTTGATGAGGATAGACCTCGTCTCGAACGGGCCAAACGACCCCCAACACAGGAGTGAGACCCAGTGGCAGATGCTCGAACCTGGACCCGTGTTGTCGTGCAGTATGCACATCTTCCATAACCACACCCCGGGCAGCCGGCGCACGAAATAGGTATGCTTGACTTCCCGCATTGACACTATAGAGTCAGGTCTGGGTCGCGGAGAATCTTCTGAGGCGTCCACTCACGCAATGCCATATATAGACGTGTTTCTTCTTGGCCTGTACTGGTGTGAGTGGAATAGGTCGCTATTCGTCGACTCTTTTCGTCTCGAACATACAAGGGCTTGGATAGGTGGAATGTGAGACCTAATATATGGATATAAGAATGCCGCTCAGATCACAATCGAGGAGGACGCATACCGTCTCATCGGCCTTGGTTGAACAGCCATTGACGCAGTTTGTCGTGACTATTCTGATGATTTCCTAGTCGCCTCTTAGGACATCAATACGGCTGCAGAATACGACTACATAATCGAGTTTTTTCGTGTACAGAAGAGCCTCTGTCTCTTATGGAGAAAGTCTCACCGCTTGATCTCCGAGAGCGGTACAATGCTTTCGACGGAGAAAAACAACCACTCGTTTTGTTCTCTCAAAGTGTTTGTGTATACTGTGTAGCGTCCTCAGGGACTGTGAGGCTGTATGAGTCCTGATCGTGACCACTTCGTGTCACTTTCCGAGCTGCTGTATGGCATCGCACGTCGATGGGTATACCAATGCGAAATTTTTAACACAAGGATGGCGGGGTACCGACATGTTCCATCTGACGGCGAGAACCAATGACAAAGAATCATGCAGTGTGCAATGTCGTACATGACCGATTCTCGGAGCTTTGCATCGTGTGTTGGCAAGACTCAAGTCTTCTGGTCTTCGCGATGCACAACGTGATAGTGTTCAGGAGAAAGGGATCGCGAGTTATATATATTTCGCTGGCTGGAGTGAAGAAAGATAAGTGAGGCGTCTAGACTATGAGCAAATTTGGTACATTACCATCACCGTCGGGTACGGTAGGATGTGTTGCGACACACGTTGGATGGTGAGAAAACATGGTATGAATCTCGAAGCACGCGGACGGCTGTGGAGGGGGGCCGGTGATTTATGGGGGTCGCAGATCTTAGCGTGAGCTGCGCCTGTCACGGTCGCGCAACGAAGACGCGTCAAACTATTTTTCGACTTTGGACATACGCGCTCCCGCACCATTTGATACTTATTGCGCGACTGGTCATTGTATAAGAGGCATGCCAGCTTCTCGCCTATGCTGTCTCCTCCCAAGCCCAGAGCGTATTCGGACCCACTCTCGAACTATGGACCTGCAAGCAGTGACATCACGACTGCAGGAGCGACTGTAGTATGCGTCTAGAGCTACCTAAGGGAGGTTTAATGGCAACTTCATTCCTCTCAACAACCTGGTATGCTCCTGCCTTCTCAATTCTTCCGCTCATCGCACTCTGCTCTTTGGCACATCAGCGTTCGTCCTTTGCTGACAACTTCACTCAAGTATTCTCCATTCATCGCTACCCCCGCTATCCACCATGTCAGCGAAAACTCTCAGCATCAATTCGACTCTGAGTCTGCCGAACTCGCAGTACAAGATTCCACAGATCGGCTTCGGAGTCTACCTATCTCCAAAGGATGTGTGCGTTGCTTCATGTAAGAAGGCCTTCGAGGCAGGATACCGTCACATCGACACAGCCCAGTACTACGCGAACGAAGAGCAAGTTGGCCAAGCGCTGAAGGAAAGCGGGCTTCCTCGGGAAGATGTTTACATCACATCCAAGATTTTGAGCCCTGGAGAGGACGTCGAGTCTACATACAAGAAGGTCGCCGAGAGCGTTGAGAAGCTTGCTGGAAAGGACGGCTACGCAGACCTGTTCCTCATCCACAGCCCCAACGGAGGCAAGGAGGCGAGGAAGTTGATGTGGCTTGCGCTGAAGCAGGCGCAGGAGAAGGGCATCGTGCGCGACATTGGTGTCAGCAACTACGGCATTCAGCACATCGATGAGCTCGCCTCCATCGATAGCAAGGCCAGCCTACCTGCTGTCAACCAAATTGAGGTTTGTCAAACCTCTCACTTGATTGCGCAACCGAACTGACAGATACGTTTAGCTTCACCCATGGTGTCAACAGCGCGAGGTCGTCGAGTATTGCAAGTCCAAGAACATCGTCGTCGAAGCCTACTGCCCGATCGTCCGCAACGAGAAAGCCAACGACGCGACGCTCGCCAGCATCGCTAAGAAGCACAACAAGGAGCCAAACCAGGTTCTCATCCGATGGAGTCTGCAAAAGGGCTATGTTCCTCTTCCCAAGAGCGACACACCATCCCGCATTGTTGGCAATGCCGACATCTACGGTTTCGAGCTTGACAAGGAGGATATGGCTAAGCTGGACGGTCTAGATCAAGGAGCCAAGGGCGCTATTGTGCAGGCCGTAACCAATGCTTAAGCTGCGTTTCTTGCCTCACACATCGTTAACAGGCGTGTAGATGAACAATCGGTCAAGGAACATGGCGAACGCATCCGCAGCTGGGATCAATTCTATGCGTACAATGTTGGAGGAAGCCTACAGGAACCGGGCGCCCACGTATTTCATGCCTGGTCCTCGGTTCAGTGTACAGTTTCTAGACTGGATTAGCAAGCGAGCATAGCCTCTCGCCCATAGTTGATTCACTTGGATGCTGTGTCCTGTAGCTAGATCACCTACCTACGCATCGCCTGAATGCAGATACAAGCAACTACATTTTGACTGGATGCTCACATGTGAGAGACCCTCTCTTGCGGGGGTTAACTTCAATGGTGAATACAGTCGTATTTACACTGCGTGAAGCGTAATTGTGTATACTCTCGAAGGCAGTTGTTTCTCCCTGGCCATATATAGGGTGTGACCACGTTTCATGTTGTCCAACACGCCATCCCGGAGTGTCCAGACTATGGTGCAATGGAGGTAGTCGCATTAACTTGCGGTTCTCACCCCAGAAGCCCATGAGACGCTAAAAAAACCCTCTCCACCACACCATCTCTCTAAAACGTCCCCAGAACCTCCACTATACCTCTTGGACCTCCCACTAGCAAAAGGACATAGTGGAAACAAAAAGAAAGGTCTTGCCCGGAATCGAACCGGGGTTGCCGGAAGACACTGATTTAAAATCAGAATCCGGAGTGATAACCGCTACCTGGAATGGTTATTAGCGGGGGCAAGCGAGAAGTGAAATGTTTTACAACGTACACTACAAAACCGATGAAAGTTCGAGTTTAACAGAATTTATAATCTAGGACTGCATGTGACGTGCGCGGCAGTCGGAACCGTGGCGTGAAGAAGGCACGAGGGTGCAAAACGTGTCGGTCGCTCCTAGTGGGGTGGTGGGGGTTCTGATTGAGACGGTGGGGTTCTTCAGGCTTCGAAACCTCAGAACGCCGAGGGTGGGGTAAGTAATGTTGCAATACCCCAAAATTTCATGCTTGTTCTGCTTGCAACCTAGGAGGCACTGTCTATCTTCACACTCTGGGTGTTAAGCTCATCTTCTATTCTTGCAATCCTACAGATGCATGCAGACACTATGCTGTGTCTATTAATACTAACCAGCAGTAAACATACAGGAAGAAAGAGAATACAAATCGCAAGGCTGCGCAATGCTAGATAGCATGCCGCCTGGTATCACAAAGGAGCACCGCGAAAAGAAGAACGTGTAGCGCCATCGCTAAAAGAACAGGAAAAAAGGGAATGTTGTCGTAGGGCGTCTATCAGCAAAAGAACTTGTACACCTTCTTCCACCTTGGCCACTTCCTCTTCTCCTCGCGCTCCTCTTCTATCAGTGCCTGGATGTTGAGCTCGCGGATGCCGGTGACGAGATCCATATTATGCGAACGCACGACCGAGGTGCGGAACCAGAACTTGTAGGGGAAGTAAAAGGCAAGGGTAACTGGTAGCGCAAGGTAGACGCTGAAGAAACGCTGGAGACGTTGTGATGTTGTAAGCACGTCCATGTCGATTGGAGCGACGGATACGTAGAACTGTGCAATGAGAACGAGGATGTTGAGAATGAGGCCGACGTAGGATCCGATGAGACCAGGTTGAGAGCGGAAGGCGAGCTCGTCCAGGCTGTGTCCTTGCACCTTCCACCCTTGACGGAAGCGGATATGAGCTAGGCAGATGGACAGCCAGGTGAAGACCGCTGAGAGAGCAGACAGTGCAAGCAGCCAGTTAAAGGCGGCGTCTTGTAGCTTACGATCTGCGCCGGCAAGGAAAGCGAGGAGACCGAGGGAGGAAGCAAAAGCAATGGAAACGAGAGGGCGACCCTGGCGGTCGATGTAGGCGAAGATCCTGGGAGCTTGATGTTGCTCAGCAAGTGCAGCGAGCGTGCGCGAGGAACCGTAGATGGAAGAGTTGCCGACTGACAGAACAGCAATCATGATAACGGCATTGAAAACAGACGGCAGCCCCTGAATACCCGCGTTCTGGATAGCGATGACGAAGGGTGAGGCGACAGCATCGGCAGAGTTCTTGTCTTGGAGCAGACGCGCGTCGTTGTAGGGAACCAGCAATCCGACGATAGTCAGGGAGACGATGTAGAACAGCGAGATACGCCAAAAGACCTGCTTAACAGCGGTAGGAAGGGACTTGCGTGGATTGGCTGTTTCCGCTGCGGCAAGACCGACGAGCTCAGTTCCTGAAAAGGCAAACGCGGCGTTGACAAAGACGCTGCAGAGACCCTTGAAGCCGTTGTTGAATGGGCCTGGATCGCGCCAATACATGCCGCCAATGTAGCCTCCATCTGGACCTCCGCCTATGTTGATAATGATTCCCAGGATAATGAAGCCAATGACTGCTGTGATCTTGATGATAGCAAAGACGAACTCGGCTTCACCATACCCTTTGATACCGAAAAGATTGATGACGACGATCAAGACCAAGAAGACGGCCACCCAAGCGTTGTTGTTGACCTTGTCACCGTTCCAGTACTCGATTGTAAAGGTAGCAGCGACGATTTCCAGTGGTAGTACGACAAGCCATTGGAGGGCATAGTTCCAACCCATGGCAAAGCCCCATGCGGGGTCCAGGAAGCGCGTCGAGTATGCCGAGAAGGAACCAGCGACGGGAAAGAGTACTGCCATCTCACCCAGTGCGTGCACGGTGGTGTACAACATGATACCTACAAGGCAGTAGCAGATGACGAGCGATGCTGGACCACCATTTGCTAGCGCTTGCCCTGAGCCGACGAATAGGCCGGTACCTGGTAAAGTCAGTTTGCGGATCGTCGCTTGATTGACGCATGCCAAACCATACCTATGGAACCTCCAATTGCTATCATTTGCAGATGGCGACCTTTTAGTCTCCGCGCAAGTGGTGAGTTTGCCGTGTTCGCCGCCGCGGCTTCTGGATCGAAGACGTTCCCGTCGGCCCCCATGCTTCCCTTTGGCGTCATAGTCATGGCGAAATTCGGGTCCCGCTTGAAGCTCTCGATGACCCTCCTCCCCAGACCGTCCTGGTACCGTGATGATTCGCCATAGTAGTCGGACCCTTGCGAGGCTCTTCCAAAACTCTTCTCGGTGCCGTACATGTCGTCGTCTATCGTCATGGTGGATAAGCGCAACGGCGCGATAACAAGCGACGATAAAGAGTGTAGAGTGCAGCGGTTCTGCACGTCGGTCGGAGTCGCTGCAGTGCAGCCGTTGGAGGAATCTGCTTTTTCCTGTGCGATGGGCGCAGGGGCGGGATATGAGTGCGGTGCTGACGACCAGACTGGCAGGGCTTAGGCCTATTCTTGAGGCGCGAGCGCATCCACGGAACTGAGGCGCCCAGGGTCAGTGTCCTTTCCAGAGTGCCGGGTTGGGACTATCGACTAGGATGTGCAGTAGCCGGGGTGCAGCTAGATTTGGCTTAGGTGTGGGAGACGTTATCGCAGCGTGGCGCATCTATGGAATCAATAGACGCAGAGCTTGTCCAAGGGCAGAGCTGTGCAATAGTGATGTGATTGTTAGTGAGATGTCGACTAGCAATTACCTTTACGGTTTGCAAGGAGCCTGTAAGGAGCATGGTGAGGGGACTGGTATCCCCGTGGACCGGAGAAATGTTGCACATTCGCTCCTTCTTCGCTGAGTTCGCTCCTTCCGCCTCCATCCTTGGCCGCGGCAGACACCGATGACTCCAAACGTCCCAAAAACCCGCAAAGCTGCAGGCGGTAATGTCACTCTCGGTCACTTGACTCTATTCTACAGTTCTCCAGATTTGCGTCTCGCGTGTCGGACTCAGTAACGTCTTTAGGCGCTGGCTGCCGGCGCTATCAAACGACGGCGACCTCACGGTGTCGAGTCCCAGTGGCGCTTGCGTGCCTTCCCCAAGTCCAACGCTGCACGGGCCGCCCTTATCTCCAAGCCACCAGCACTCTTGCGGCATGTGCGCGCAAGACATGCCACTCACCCCACGTCACGGTCAAACGTCTTCAACCAACCTTCCAATAACCGCCATCGCAGCCTTTAGGTGCTCCTTGCTGTGTTGCTTCACGCCTCGAGCTCTTGGATCGTGACTACAGCCGGCGCGACCTCGGGCTCGACCTCTCACAACACCCGTTGACCCGTCCCGCTGCCGCAGCATTGGCGCATGGCCAACGTGCTGCTTTAGGCCTTCCAAGGTTGCCCCTTCATGCTCTATCATGAGCTCGCCTATGGCCTGGAACATTCACAAAACTAATGTCCCGGCAAGTCCTAGCCTCTACCGTCAGAACCGTCAGAACGGCGAAGCGATGGCTCGACATGGATGTTTGGCCACCCTGCGTCTAACAAACCAGCCCGGCACATAGCTTCCTGTCGCTATTATGTGTACCCATTACGCGCAGCCGTGTCGATACTTGCTCGATGAACGCGTCGGTAAAGACGGGTAAATCATATCACGTCTTCCCGATCCATATCGCTTGACGACCCTCCATCAACGCATCCTGCCACATGCAGGGGCTACCAAGCATTCTCATGCTTCTCAATTTAACATCATCTTCATCCGATGCAGGTACAGATGTCGCCTATCCATCGCTTGGTTCTCGGCCATCGGTATCTTGAGAGAACTGGGTATTGTACCAACACCGCGCCGCAATCTCCTTTGAATTGTGTGCAGTATGCTTGTCGACTAGCTCGGCTTGCAGCGAACGTACACGAGCAGTACGCCCCGCATCCTCTCGTCATGTAAGAACACACGCTGGCCCATTGCGAATCAATATACATGTGTGCTACCTGGACCCTTGTACCATTTCCCGTATCAGTCAAGTAACTCTGCCCATTCGCCTGCATAGTCGAATATCTTACCTCATCGACGATTAGCCGTCCCTTCTTTCACCGGCAGGCTCTTCGTAAACCTCACATGTGCAATCTCATTTGCCAAGAATCCCTGGCCAGGACGCAGTGTCGTTACGGCTACCGTTTATTACTGGTGGGGTCAGAAAACGCCCAAACCCACATGGTAAGCCACCACCAGCACCTATCACATTATCGCAACACCCCAGAGTCTCTACCAACTGTTGCCTGTTTCACCGACTCTGCCTCGGTTGAAGATTTCTCACTATCGCTACACACACATGTAAGCCGTGATCGCAGTTTCGCAGGCAGAATCGCGTCAGGATCGGCTTCGCTTGAAATTCCTCCAGTCTTCTTCGGTGCAGCGATGGCGCTCGCCGTTTATGCACTGATGCACAGACTGATCTTCCCGGCTGACCTTGCATCTTCCGAGGAAGCAGCTTCCCAAGGTGGCGTATCTGTCACCCCATTCTCCCTGACATCTTTTGTGAGCACTGCTTGGTTGAGGGCATGCCGCATTCGTTTCCAGGACATGATACCACAGCAATCCCTTACCTCTCCCTCAACCTGAACACCCCTCTCGGATGTCCGTACTAAGATAATGCGCCAAATTCGGACTTACTCCCTCCTGGCCCTTGCGGCGTTTGACGTAACACAGCGTTGCCGTATCGTTGCCTTCCCCTGCACCACCTCCCACATCTCGGCTGTTGGGCTTGTGCCTCGTGCGCATCACATGGCAAACCTCACGCATTGGGCGCAATGTCACTGAGAATAGTGCGCATGACTGTTTCAGTAGACTAGAATCGACCAGGAAGCTCTTATAGACAAGAGCATGTCACTAAACAGCTCCACTAGACCATTCTAGCGCTTCCGACATGTTGGCCGCGTTTTAACCAACACAAGTTTTAGCCGCAACACCGTTACTTTTCCGCACCAAAGATCACCACCGGAACTTTGACAATGCCAGATTTCACACAAGGTCACACCAACTGTCCCAATCCAACCTCGCCTCCGATGCCGCATGTCCACCACACCGCCTCGTCGAAGCCAATGTGCAACGCAAAGGCTTATGTTGAGCGCAAGTAGATCCCTACTGATACAGCTGTTGTACTTGGATACGTATATGCATACACGTGTCTTTGTGCAATGTTGTTCTGCGTCATCGATTCTCGTTACTTCGGGTGCTTCGAGGGCGTATCGTGCAGGGGTATATTGTCATCATGACGTTGAACTGAATGATGCATTCGCTGATCGGGACCTGGGACCGGGTTAGTCGAGAATGCTTGTGTTCCCAAGATTGCGTCTACGCTGATCGATATGCAGTACTAACGTTGACCCGTTGACTTCGTATCCTAACGATATTGCCGTTCTCTTCAAGTCGATTTTGTGATGAGCAGAATCTCATCTAGGGGTTCAATACACTCTACACGCGTAATGGAAATATAGGCGCAACTAACAGGCGCCATGAGGTGCAAATGGTGCATAGTGTATATACGTGTCGATAAGATTAGAATGAAAGAAAGGAAAAAGCATGTATATGTAGGTATCCGATGAAAAGGATAAACGCCGCGAATGTATGCCGTTAAAGCGCGAGAGCATGAAGATGAATGCAAGAAGCGAAAGAAAGTGAACAGCAACGACGCATCAAGAACAACAACTACAGTCCACAATAGGCCAAAATAAGCGGCCAACCCCCACATTCTCAACAAAATAACCTCAAACCTCCTCTTCCATCTCGCGCCAATTTTCCAAATCATCAGGCCTTCTCTTTGAACTTCTCCTTGGGCGGAGTCAACGGCCCAGGCGTTTCCTCCTCAATGAACTCGCCCTCACCCAACTTCCCACCAAAGGTATCCACCTCTTCGACCTCCTCGTCTTCTTCCTCATCTTCCTCTGTGATGCCTAAGATTTCTCCACTCCTGCGGCCTTGTACACTCGTTCCCCGACTCCCCATACCACCTTCTCCGCTTCTACTCCTCCAGCCACCACTACCATTTGCCGAGCTGCCGTTCAAGCCTCCAGTATTAACATTAAGCATGGGACCTTTGAAAGGGCTCTTCCTCCTCTTTGCGAAGACAAGACCGGGAGACTGCGGGGGAATGCTGTTTCCGTTTCCGAAAGCGGCGCTGGATTCGTTGAGACCGGGTGGGAAGCCAGAACGTACAAGGCGGATGTTGGATGGGAAGCTTGAGGAGGTGGGGGTGGCGGGGAGGACCTTGATGCTGTTGTGGGGGGATTTGGAGGGTTTGTGTGAGTGGCCGCTTGTGGAAACGGCGGGAGAAACGAGAGAGGCGGAGGATGTGGATGAGGCTTTCGAGTGCGAGTGGTGGTGGTGTGGCATGCTGCGGATCGAGGATACAGATGACGAAGTGGATTTTCGACCGCGGAGACCGCCAGACGAGCGACGATATGAGGATCGTGGTGTTAGTGGAGCGGGCGATGCTGAGAGCCTTCTCATGGAGCCTGAGCCGTGTGTTGAGCCTCGGGGCCGCGGGCCAGCCATTTGTGGTGTGGGCGGAGACCTGGGATTCGTGTGTACAGACGATCGATTCGCTGTACTCTGTCTTCGTGTTGAATCCGAAGATTTGCTTGGAGGTATCTTTGGGGACTGTCCACTGCTAGCTTTGGAACCCGGCGATCGCGCTCGTTTTGACGTCTCTTTTATCCAATTCCGGAGTGTCAAAAGGTGATTGATGAAGGGCTGTTTCCGGCGTCGCTTGGGCACGAAACCGTTGGGAGAAAGAAGATCTGGGTTGGTGGATACGACCTGTAGCATGCTGCTGCGTGAACGCCGTCTGTCGAGATCCTTCGCTGGTGGTGGCGGGCGTGAGGAAGAATGGGACTTGCGACCCCGACGGGTATCGATTGGAGGCAGTGGCTTATCGTCGACTGTGAGATTGGGGGAGGTGATTAGCTCTGGCAACTTTGGTAGCTCGGGAGCACCTGTCTCAAGTTAGAAGGGTTTCCTGACGTCCGCCGTGATACTCACCATGTAAGCTGCTTCGATTTGTGGTCCTGCCGCGACTCTTAGGCGTAGAAGGAGAGTGTATGCCTTCTTCGTCAGACTCTCTTATGGTAGGCGCAAGTTTGTCAAGTCGACTACTTGCAGCGCTCAGTCGCCGGAGGCTCTTAGCCTCTGCTTCTTTCTCTTTGCGCTTGCGTTCTCGCCTCTTTGCCTTGCGTTCCTCTTTTTCGAGCAGCAGTGCCCACCAACCAGCTAACGAGTCGCATCTTTGGGCTAGCACGTTCTCAATCACCATGTCAATGTCCACCCCGGCAGCGCGCATGCGGTGTAAGACCTCCTTCTCCAGCTCGGTCGAGAAAGGCGCCGGCTGTTGGAGTTTCAAGATCTCCTGCTGGCGGGGCGCATGTTCCGATAACCAAGGGTTCTGTAGTATGTCTGCCAGTGTAGGTCGCAAGATCGGCCGTTTGGATAGTAGCGACTGACATAACTCCTTTGCTTGCTGCGGGAAGTGCTCCGGATATTTGGGGTCCTCCTTCAGTATCTTGTTCTTCGTGACCATTTCGTCGTCGTCGTCAAAAGGTAGCTCGCCCACAAGAAGCGCGTAAAGAATGATGCCCAAACTCCAAACATCCACCTTTTCGCCTGCGTACTTTTCGCCCTTGAGCATCTCCGGCGCGCTGTAGCAGATTGTTCCGCACCATGTCTGCAGGTAGTTGGACTTGCCCTCGTACTCGCGCGTGAAACCAAAGTCGACCAACTTGACATCTCCGTGCTTGTCCAACAGTATGTTCTCGAGTTTGAGGTCGCGATGGACGCAAGACTTGTTGTGGACGTAGGTGACGGCGCCGACGAGTTGGGTGAAGATGCGCTGAACTCTGGCGGGCTCGAGGGCGCCCTTGGCCAGTAGGTAGTTGTAGAGTTCATCGCCCTGACAGTACTCGAGTACGAGCCATACTAGGTTCTCGGTGACTATGACCTCGTACAGGCGGGCTATGTGTGGGTGCGTAAATTGGCGGTGGTGATGGATCTCGCGCGCGAGGTTGGCGTCGTCCTTCTTCGCGCTCTTGAGCACGACCTGCTTGCGATCAGCGTGGTTCCCCGTAACAGTCCTGCTGGTGGTACCTTTGAGCCATTGCTGAGTTTGTGCGACGCCAAGTAAACCTTGCCAAAACTGCCCTTGCCTATAAGTTTCCCCAGTGTATAGTTGCCGACCGTCTTAAGATCAGTCGCGGCGAACTCACTGTTCCTGCGTCAGCAAATTGGACCCGGTGAAACACGCAGCCGGCGCGCAAAAGCAAAGAACGAACTTACTCGAGCAACTGTTTGTACGAATTCGCGAGCTGCTATAATTTCAGTCTCAGCATGCGTATTGCAAACATGCGCCTGGGGGAATTGCTTGTTGCGGCGCACGAGCGTCGTTGGACGGCAGCGGGACGGGGCCTACCTTCTTCCTCTGGGCCTGAATCTCAGCCTGGGCTCTGAGATTTGACTGCATGGAATGATGCGCCGCTGCTCCGTGGTGTCGCCTGCGCAACCAGCGTCATCTATGGGTTGCAGGAGTTCGGACTGGCGAGCGAGCGCCGCGGAAGAGAGAGACGGCTCCCGTACAGGCCCTGGTGGCAGCGAAAGTGGAGAAGGCCGCAAACGCCAGGGGCCTAGGGCGTTCGAGATGTGCGAGGATAATAATACTAGCTTTGGGCCGACCGGAAGTGCGAAGAAGTGTATATTAATTGTGAATACTCCCAGGCGGAAGGGGACTGGGCATGCCGTCAGATCTCTCCTGAGCTTGCGGTGCTGCCATGGATTCGGGGAGCGCGATCCTGGTCGCAGATCATCCACATGCCACTGCTCTGGGAAGGCGCAGGCACCACCAGCACAATGCGACGCGACATGGCCATGGACATGTTTCTCGTCTCGAATGTACAAGTCAATAACGTTTGTGCAATGTGTTCTTCGACCAAGAGCCGGATGCATGTATGCGCTTCTTCCAACGTTGTGTTACACATCAACACAGGGACCGAGATGCGAGGCACCATTATCAAAATACAAATAAATCTACAATTATTACCTACAGTTTACTACTCGGCCCTCCAATGTACGTCTGGCCTAGCTTCAGCATGTCGATCGCCTCTTGCACCATCTCGTCCACAATCTCCTTTGCAGGCTTGATATCGCCGATAACCCCCGCAACCTGGCCCATCAGGAACGGGATATCCACGTCCTTTCCATCGTCCATGTCCTTCGCCAGCGGCACAATACCCGCCTCCGTCAGCTTCTTGATCTCGTCCTCGCGCTCGTGCCATTCTTTGAT
This sequence comes from Alternaria rosae, assembly GCF_020736505.1. Lineage (NCBI taxonomy): Eukaryota > Fungi > Ascomycota > Dothideomycetes > Pleosporales > Pleosporaceae > Alternaria > Alternaria rosae. The sequence goes on from NW_025763576.1 coordinate 1,833,757, forward strand.
GTAGTCGTTGTACCTGACACGCAACGGTCGGCCACTGACAACGAGTGTCCGGCCGGTGTCTGTGAAGTCGGCGGTGACCACGTTCTCTTTGTGCATTTGCGAGCAGCCAGCTTCAGTTGATGCCACGAATCGCGTGCCAACCCATACGCCCTGTGCGCCTTGCATCAAGCTGCTTGCCAGGCTGCGGCCATTGTAGATGCCTCCCGCGGCCACTACAATGGCTGGCTGGCCGGTGAGCGGGCTCTTGTATTTGCGCGCGACGTCCACGACGGATGGTATTAGGATGCTGTTCGCAATGTCGCCGGTGTGTCCTCCGCCTTCTCCACCCTGGGCGCATACGATATCCACACCTGCATCTAGTGCCTTTTTCGCGTGCTTGGGGTGTCCGACCATGTTCATGATCAAAATGCCTGCTTCGTGAAGCCTCTTGATCGTCCGCTCGGGCGGTACACCAACAGCGCTAACAAACAGCTTTGCGCCATTCTTGATTGTGACTTCGATAAGATCGTCGAGCTGTCCATGCGTGTAGTCATGGTTCGTCTTGCGTGCGCTGCCGCCGACTTGTGGGAGTGCGAGATCGACACCGAAGGGCAGGCTCTTGTCTCGGAGGTTTGACTTGAGGTCGTCAATGATCGATTGGAGCTGTTCCGGCGTGTATCCGAGACCACCAATTACACCTAAGCCACCAGCGTTTGACACGGCAGCCGCGAGGGGGCCACCAGAGGTGCGCGCCATGCCGGCGAGGATAATCGGATACTGGATGCCCAGCAACTTCGAAAGCGGCGTCTGCAGTGCCGGCGGTGACATGATGGCGTAGGCTGTAGTGACGTGCGGTTGATGAATGCAAGTAGATGGGGTAGGTCACGTCGGATAACGCCAAGTTCGGTCTGAGTAGTGTGCTTCTGGCAACAATGAAGCTATATGTAACCGCATGGTGAGTATGGGAATGTGGATGCTAAATAGCGGCCGTGCCTGCTGCCATCGACTGCCAGGGGTTTTGCGGGGAAAACGTGGGTGCATAAGCCGAGGCATCTTAGCTCGACTCGATACATCGTGGCCATTGCCGAGATTCGCCCGCCGTAGACGGAATGAACATGCATATTTGGTAGTCACAATAGTCATGGTATGGGAAATGTTCTGCTGGAGAGCACGATAATATGAATGTCGGATATCATGATCCAAGCTATCGATGTCGTTGTCAATAATCGACCTCTCGCACTATACTCACGTATGCCAATTGCGGAGCACAAAAATGCTTCAATCAACACCCAAATTCGGCTCCTCCGGCTCCTCCGCATGGTTTGACGCAAGACGAGCAGATGTCTCGTCAGCCATTGCTTTCATTTCCGCATCGAACTGCGCAGCCACATCATCCCAATTCACCTGCTCCATGAACTCGTCGAATGCTTGGTCAGTCATATTGAAGTGCGCAATAGACGGTAGGTCCACATCATCCCAACTCCACTGCTTCACGATATCTTCGAGGGATTTCGAAGGCGTTGTCTGAGATGGCGGAGGCGGGACATCATTTGCAAGTTGAAAAGACGTGGATGGATCGAAGAGTGAGTCTCTATGATATTGCTATTAGCGTTTGACTCCATTCATTTGCCCATTAGCTTGCGCATGCCCATTGACTTTTCCCTGCACAGTTGTTGGCTGCGGCGGAGGTGGAGGGACAGGCCCGAACGGTCGATGCACAAGTGCCGGTTCAACACCGTCTTCTTCAGTGTCGTCGTCGTACTCTGCGCTATCTTCATCTTCGTATTCGTACTCGCTCTCCGTGACTTCTTCATCCTCTTCGTCATGCTCTTCGTGATCCAGCTCGTGCATCGGAACCTGGCCTCGACCTTGTGCCTGCATTCCACGACACAGTGTTTCCAGGCGAGCGATCTTCTTCCGCTGGTCCTCAGCTTCTTTGGTCCGCCTGGCAAGCTCCTCTTGCATCTTTTGGCGCTCTTCCACCATCTCGCCAATATTACGATTGGTGATGTCCTTGTGACGTTGCAGCGTCTGGTTCTCCTTTTCAAGACGCTTGGTTTTCTTCGACATCTCTTCCATCTCCTTGCGGAACGTGAGAAAGAGATCGTTCGAGTTGTTGAGCGTTTCCTCGACCTGCATCTGGTCAGTATTAACCATGATGATACAGACCAACGAGGGGTTAACGGGTTGCATACCTGTTTGAACTTCTCGACGTATATGTTGAGCTGCGTGCGTAGTTCCGTCTCGGTCTGCGAAAAAGTCGACACTTGACGGGTCAATTGGTGCGACTTCGAAGATTCGGCTTCTTGTTGTTTGCGCTGCTGCTCTAGTCGGGCGGCGTGATACTGTATTTCGAGCTCTTTGAGTCGCAGCATCGAGTGGTATTGTAATTCGCGCAACTCGTACTGGTCAATGAACGACTTGAACTTTTGACGAAATCTGCTTCGTTAGTTCATGCTCCCGGATTTGGTTGTGCCACACATACATTTCGTCCAGTTCTTGCTCGGCTTGGTTCTGTGGTTCAGGCCCGTTCGCAGCTGCTATGCAATCGTCCACGTCATTCACCAGGTGTTCGAGACGCTCGTGTAGTTCTTGCCTAGCGGTGGATTCGCTAGATTCGAGCTTGTGTAGTTCGTCCTTGAGTTTCTTGTTTTCCTTTGCAAAGTCACGCGACAATTTGTCTAATTTGTCCTTCATTGTCGTAACCTTGTTCAACTCCGACCTTTGCGCGTCCTTTTCCTTCTGCAGTTGGTCCCCGCGCTTCTTCGCCTTTTGATGTTCGCGTTCCGTGCGCTTCATATCGGAGAGGAGTTCGGTATATCGTTTCTGCACGACTTCGAGCCGAGACAGCGGGCCGTCCATGTTGGAGAGGAGCGAGGAGAGTTCGCGGTTTGCTTTCTTGACTTCGCGTTCTGTCCATGCCATACGTCAGCCAGCGATTCATTTGATAGGGCCCCAGTCTCGTGCTGTGCACACATGGGCTGCGCCACCCAGAGTCTCCCCTCCTCCACAGCTCCGTCGCAAGAGGTAGACGCACCGATTTCGAGTTCCTGCTCCTTGTCCCCTGCCTGGTCCAGTTCGAGCTGAGCAATCTTGGCCTGGATCTGCTTCTGCTGCTCCGAGGGGTCGGTCGCCTTCTTGCCTTTGCCCTTCTTGGCGGGCGCGGGCGCAGGCGCAGGGTTGTGCTGTGCGGGTGCCATGTTTGCAGGAGAGGCAGATGCACTGCGGCTGGCTTCGTGGTGAGGTCGGGACTGGGCAGACGTCGGCTGGCGCTGTTGGGCGACGGTTGCCATGAAGTCGTGACTCTTCCGTGTAGCGCCTCAGCTTGTGGATCCCCCGTGTTGCCTCCGACGGTTCCTCCACCTATGCACTCAATCTCACGTGTCCCCAATACAGGTCTCTAGGCAGTCCAGTTGCGCATCCGTCTTGCAGCAGCCGCCTGTTCACAATGCGCGTGGTGAGGATACAGGTCTTCCGCTGGCGTCTCGGGACTGCTTCGGGTGAAAACAGGTGTGGAGCGCAGTGCAGGGGGCGTCAACGGGCGTGGTGAAGCAGTATGTACAGTGTCGGGTCATGCAGTCGTCGGGGTCGGATCGGGCAATGTCTCGTGGCGGGTGTTGAAGAGGAAGGAGGGGAGGACGTCGGTGGTCTGGTCGATCGCGAAAGGCACAAGACACCTGGTAGTCTCCACAACGCCCACGAGCTTCAATATCGGACCTGACAGATGAGATCACTGGCAGGCTAGCCAATCCGACATGTCTCCAGCCGTATAACGCATCAACAGCCTGTCCAGGCGCACTCTTTCGTCTTAGTAATTTTGCGGGCTAATCTCTTTTGGTATGGGGCCCCTCGGCCAATCGGCGCGACAGGCGTCATCGATGGGGTGTGTTTGACATTTCTGAGGCTGCGCGGCACTCTGTCATCCACCCTCTATTCCAAACATGCTACGTTCCGTTGGTCGGCAGGTTCAAAGCCCTCGGAATGCCACGATAACCCCGCACCGACTGTCAACCTTGTCTCGACGTGGATATGCCGCTATCACCGATGTCTCCAACTTCCCCAATGTTGGCGAGCAGCTGCATGGCTTCACCCTCAAGCGCGTCAAGCAGGTGCCGGAGCTCGAGTTGACCGCTTTACATCTCCAGCATGACAAGACTGGCGCCGAATATCTGCACATTGCTCGCGAGGATGCAAACAACGTCTTTTCGATTGGCTTCAAGACCAACCCACCAGATGCCACTGGAGTGCCACACATCCTCGAGCACACCACATTATGTGGAAGTGAGAAGTATGCCACCTTTTTGTTACACCCAACGTGTCGCTGACAAGCCAGATACCCCATCCGCGACCCCTTCTTCAAGATGCTCCCCCGTTCGCTGTCCAACTTCATGAACGCCTGGACCTTTCCTGACCACACTGGCTACCCATTCGCCACGACAAACGCGCAAGATTTCAAAAACCTCATGTCGGTATACCTCGATGCGACGCTACACCCGTTACTGAAGGAGAATGACTTTACCCAAGAGGGGTGGCGGCTGGGTCCCGAGAACCCGCTGGCAAAAGAGTCGGAGGACCCTAACGCAAAGCGCATCGTTTTCAAGGGTGTGGTGTACAATGAGATGAAGGGCCAGATGTCGGATGCGAGCTACTTGTTCTACACCAAATTCCAAGACCATTTATACCCAGCCATCAACAACTCCGGTGGCGACCCGCAGAAGATTACCGACTTGACTTGGGAACAGCTACGGAAATTCCATGCCGACCACTACCATCCAAGTAATGCCAAGATTCTCACGTACGGAGACATGCCTTTGGTGGAGCATCTCAAGGAGGTGGACAGTCGCTTGAACGGTTTTGATAAGATAGCCGTGGATCAGGAAGTGAAGGCTCCGATAACTCTGGACGGCCCCAAGGAAGTCACGGTTGCGGGACCTCTCGACCCACTGGTACCTCAGGACAGGCAGTACAAGACTTCAGTTACCTGGTTGATGGGGGACACTGCAGACGCCGTAGAGAACTTTGCGCTAGGAGTATTGAGCAGTCTGCTTATGAGCGGCTACGGCTCGCCTCTCTACCGCAATCTTGTAGAATCTGGACTTGGTGCTGATTTCAGTGCGAACACCGGCTATGACAGCGCCGGACGACGAGGTGTTCTCTCTATTGGCATGGACGCCGTTAAGGCAAATGATGTGAATAAGGTCCGCGAAACCATTGCCGAGACTTTGCTCGAGGTGCGCAAGAACGGCTTCGACAAGATCAAGGTCGATGGTATCCTACATCAGTTGGAGCTCTCGCTCAAGCACAAGACTGCAAACTTCGGTATGGGTATCCTCCAAAGACTGAAGCCCGGCTGGTTCAACGGTATCGATCCAATGGAGGCCCTCGCGTGGCAAGAAACCGTCAATGCTTTCCAGGAGAAGTACGCTGAAGGCAACTATTTGGAAAGCCTGATTGAAAAGTACCTACTCACCGACAAAACCCTGACCTTCACCATGCAGCCATCGGAGACGTTCAGCCAGGAACTCGTAGACGAAGAAAGCCAACGATTAGCGGCAAAGATTGCAGAGACAACGAAACAGTTCCCAAGCAAGCAGGAGGCACAGAAGTACCTGGAAGAGCGAGAGCTCCAGCTACTGGAAGTTCAAGAGAAAGCCAGAAACGAAGATTTGAGCTGTCTGCCCACCGTTCACGTCAAAGATATTCCTCGAGAAAAGGAGAGGAAGCCACTGCGACATACTGAGCTGGACGGCGTGAAGGTCCAGTGGCGCGAGGCACCCACCAACGGTCTGACGTACTTCCGTGCTGTGCACAGATTACAGGATCTTCCAGACGAGTTACGAGAGATGATCCCGCTGTTCACCAGCGCCATCATGCGCCTGGGTACCAAAGACAAGACGATGGAACAACTTGAGGAACTGATCAAACTGAAGACTGGAGGCATCTCCGTAGGCTACCACTCTTCACAGTCGCCATTATCACTCGACGCGTACGAGGAAGGCATGGCATTTTCCGGCTACGCTTTCGACCGTAATATACCCGACATGTACGAGCTCCTTCGGATTATCATACAAGAGACGGACTTTGATGGGCCTGAAGCCGGCAAGAAGATCCGAGAGCTCCTGCAGAGTGCGGCGAGTGGAGCTATCAATTCGATCGCAGAATCTGGCCACTCTTATGCCATGAAGTTCGCCGAAGCTGGAATCAGTCCTGTGAGTCGATTAGCAGAAGAGACTGGCGGTCTCACCCAAGTCAAGGTTATGACAGCTCTCGCATCGCAAGAGTCGCTCGGCGAGGTTATCAAGAAACTCAAAGCGATCCAAACTTTCACTATTGCGAACAGCAACCAACTTCGTGTCGCGATCAATTGCGGTAACGAAAGTTCAACGCCAAACCAGGAGGCACTCCATCGCTTCTTGAACACGTTACCCAAGGACGTCTCTGTGCCGTCGACGTCACAGCAAAAGCAGTACCCTCGCAACGCCAAGTCCTTCTTCCCTTTGCCATATCAAGTCTACTACTCCGCCCGCGCTGTCCCGACAGTGGCCTACGCCGACGCCTCCAGCGCACCTCTCGAGATTCTCGCCAAGCTCCTCACCTTCAAGCAACTTCATCCAGAGATCCGTGAGAAAGGTGGCGCGTACGGCGGTGGCGCCTACGCACGTAGCATTGGTGGTCTCTTTGGAATGTACTCATACCGCGACCCCAACCCGCAGAACAGTATGAAGATCATGGCCGAAGCAGGGCAATGGGCCCGCGACCGCGCATGGACACCTCAGGATCTTGAAGAAGCCAAGCTCAGTGCATTCCAAGGATACGATGCGCCACAAAGTGTCAGTCGCGAGGGAATGAGGTTGTTCCTGTCTGGCGTCACGGATGATATGCTGCAGACGCGTCGCGAACGCCTCCTCGACGTCACAGCTGAGCAGATACAAGCCGTAGCCGACCAGTTCCTCGTCAAGGGCGCCGAGAGCAGTGTAGCTATTCTGGGCGAGCGGAAAGACTGGGTCAAAGAGAACGATGGCTGGCAGTTCAGGGATCTGGGTATGTCGGAGACTGCCAAGGCCGCTGAGGAAGCCGAAGGTATTGCGCAAAAGGAGGACGACGTGCCGGCTATCGCAAGCTGAGAATGTTGATTGACTGTTTTATGATTGTATAAGTAAATGTATGATATGAGGTCTGAGACGCTAGCATCATCGGCGTTGGTAAGTTGAATGCATAGCGTGGTGTCATCGCTCCTTCCTCCTTTTCCATCTCATCTCTCGTTGGCCGACCCAGGGGCTTTGGGGTCTATCTTATCGTCGCCGGGCCTACCTTCATCCGCTCCGTGCGTGAGACAAAGCATCTCTCTTCGCGTTACTCTCCATTCCACCAAACAGCGCAACGAACAGAACCCAGACGGACCACGCATTCTCTCCCATTGCTGGTTCGCTCTGCCCCTTCAAATATGAGGGGATTATGCGCCAGAATAATCGTTGTGCCATCTACCCAGTCTGCTTCTTAATTGTAAAAGGTTGGGGAGTGGAGCTTGGGAAGGGGCATTGAGCACCTGCTTTCAGACCTACCTGTATTGAGCGAGACTCTTCTCCTGGTAGACTAAATGTGGGGGTACATCAAACTGGCTACAACTGACGTAAAGGGAAACTTGTTGCATTTGGGTATCTAGTTATTTACAATTTACATCCGCATTCTTCACTTGACCAAAGTTCACAATTCCAGCTGCTCGTCATCCTGCATCTGCCGCTCCTTCTCCCTTACCTCCGTCGCCTTGAGAATAAGACGACGGTAGTCTAAAACAGCTTGTTCCAACTCCTTCCTCTTCAACGCCTCGTGATCCGAATGCGCGACGAAGATGGAGCCAGGGCCGTACAGATACCTCTTATGGTCACCAGAGAGATGCGGCACGTCTGTCCCATAGTTGACAGTCAATGTCTCGAAGCCCTCAATGTCACAGTTTATGTTCACCACACCGTATGCCTCGCCACCCCATTGTACGTCCAGATCGCCACCTTCCTTCTGCGCAAAGGCCTTGACGTCTTCGAGCGCGTTGAGGATTTGTCTGCGTATGACATCGGGGGTGCCGGCTGCGATGCGCGTAGCGATGTTCGCGGTTGCGGTTTCGGCGACGACGTTGGCTGCGACTCCGCCTTGTATGCGCCCGAAGTTCATGGTCGTGTTGCCGTATTTCGTGCTCCATGGGAGGTGTTCTCTCAGCTTGAGGAGCTCGCTCAGTGCCTGCACCATGATATCGTTGGCGCTCACGCCCAACCACGGGTATCCTGAATGTGCCGCCTTGCCTGTCGCTTTGACCTCGAAGCCTAGCATGCCCTTGTGTCCACAGACTAGCTTCGCCTCAGTGGGTTCGCCGAAGATGACGATTTCGTGCGAGGATGGGCGTTTGTCCCAGTTGCTGAATGCGCGCATTCCGTCGCCGCCTGTTTCTTCGCCGACAACGAAGAGCAGAGATATGTCGTCTTGTAGGTGCTCTCGTATTTCCTGCGCGGCCATGATCATGGGCGCGACGCTGCCTTTCGCATCCACACTCCCTCTGCCACCAATTACATCGGTCGTCTCATTATAGTAGTACGGCCAGTATGGTGGTACGACGTCAATATGCGAAGAAAGTAGGATGGTTGTTTCGCGCTTGCTGCCGTAGGCTAGGACATTGTATCGGTCTTTTGATGCTTCCTGCTTCTCGACGGTCCAGTCGTGCGCGCGGAGGTATTCGATAAGCCAATCGCCGACATTCTCTTCGTTCCCGGATATGGATTCGATTTCTACGAGCTTGCGGTGAAGGTGTAGCAGATCTTTTGAGGTAGATGGATCAGGAACGGACGGCTCGAGCAGCTTCTGAGGTAGTGAAACCGTAGTGAGAGCGCCGATGGCTAGAGGAAGAAACGATAGCGTTCTGAGTATCATGTTGAGATATCATGCGCAGAATCTGCCTGAATTGAGGTTTGTGTTGGGTTGAGGGGCGTTGGACGGCTCGGTGCTTTGGAGCTCCAGCTTCGGTGACGCCAGTCGGCCTTACTACTGCACAATGCCGCGCTGCCGCACACCTAAGTACATGCGCTCCACGTCCGCCAGTCCTCATCACCTGGGCACGTCTGTATCTCTGCACACCAACCGTAGCACAAAGTACGGCCATGTAGAATCTGTCACGTATGATGTTTTCTCATATACGATTAACACCCCATTGGTAGATGCGTCGGTAACGCGCTTCGGAGATTTCGCTTTGGGTGTCCGAAGTGCTTCATCACGCGCCCGGGCTATTTTGAACCCTTTCGTAAGGCAAACATATGGATGTGAGACATGGCACTACCCTGACACTGGAGAATGTCTTCTATGGAGCCACGCGCCAGGCTGCAAGCCAGTAAGCGCTCGCTGATAGCTCGTGTCGTTCCAGCACAGTGGCACAGCTGCGCAGACTCTCTTAATAGTAGCCTACGGTCTCATACTTACTTATCAGATCTCGATCGGTTCAGCCTTGGGTTTCTTTGATAGTCGAATCGTTGACGCCTCGCTCTCGTTTGATTTCTGGAGTTACTATTGACTCACAAAGCGTAAGCGCTCCTGATGCCATGATAGGGACCAAGTGTATATGTTGGTGAAGAGTTTATGCTGATTGCATTCTAGATCATAACTGTCGTGCCCTCACTTTTGGGGTTAATGGATGCAGAACAACCGATAGACCGAGTAGAGCTTACCAGAAACCACTCTACCAACCAGTCTCTACATCTTGGAAACCGAAAGTCATTTGCGCGTAACGTCGCTAATACATGCAAGAGACACACAAGGCCTATTCGGAGCCACAGCATGGGCCGCGGTCACAGAGCTTATGGCAAACAATGGCCCCGAACTTTTAATGTCCCACGAAGCTGCAGAGATCATCCTCTTTGTCAGGCCTTCAACGATGATGAGATTGCAGAAGAGCCAAACAATAACGACAGTATCCGCGACTATGACGCAGACAGTCAATCGGATGACTTCTTGAACACATTCTTTGGAGATCTCGCTGGCTCCATACCATCATGGGAAGCACAGGCTGTGGAAAAGTACTGTTCGGAAGAGAAGATACAGTCAGCAACCATACGTCAATTCGAAACCTGGGCGTGGGTCGACGATCGCGAATTTCCGAGTGGAAGTAGCCGAGCATACCCGAAAGGTCTGAATGCAGAGGAACTACGTGCAGTCTTGCTACGAAAGCGATATGGACATCCCGACTTGCCGAACGCTGACCGACGGTTGATATACATCTCAAAGCTTACTTCACGGCTCTTAAGCGTCTTAGCGGAAACTGTGTGGGGCCATCAAGAAGAAGCGCTCCGTGATGCTATCTGCAAGCACATTGCTTCGGAAACGTTATTTCGAGTACACATACCCATGAATGGCTTCAAGACCTATCGTCTGGAATTCCATCTCACATATTTAGTAATGCGGAAGAAAGACACCCTTGCTCGTCCAAGTACTTCCGGAAATAGTACACGAAGGCACCCCGCGACCGACCTATCATTCCTGGATACTTCAATTTCCAGTGGAGAGGCACTTTCGTACTGCATCTACAAGGCACACATAAGCATTGTCTTGTGCGGGTGGAGTGATACCCAGTGGACTGGGTATGCCTTTGCCAATACAGGCCTTCCCGAGGAACCCTTTGTAGAACAAGATGAGGGAGAACCAAAACAGGACCTCTTCGCGGCAGACAGAGATGATGACTATGTCCAGGATGCCGACGCGCCGAATTGGGATGCGAGGAAGTACTGGCTACAGATAGTTGCGATCAGGTGCGAACTGATCCGCAAGGAATGGACGTTCTTGGTCCGTACGATTGAAGGAAAAGTGCACAAGTTGGTAAGACTCATACACCCATGGACTGCTCAAAGTCTGACGTCTACTAATAAAATAATAGAAAGAAACCGATACATATAGCCTTGCCTTCAGCCGAGCATATGTGGACTCCAAAGATATCCAAAACTCCCTCGATTGGACTCTGCAAACTATGCAATTACTACGCAGGCTTCGCGACTCCCTGTCTCTGACCCTCAGAGCCTACAGTCGATTCCAGGAGCCTAGCGGTGACATACGTTACTTCTCCAGTACCCCAGACTATCCAGGGTCTCCAGAATTGTCAGCGATCCTAGGTAGCATCAAAGAGACCTTCGAAAAGCTTAGAGACCTCTATTCAAGCCTAAGCTCGCTCGACGATTCTTGCAAACGTTTCGCCGCTCACGTCAGTCAAGTAAACCAGCGAGGTCGGGCGCCGTAGCTAACACTTCATAGCTCGGACGAATGTTGAGCCTCGAGAGTAACCGGCTTACGGCGGCAAGTAACGAAGCAAGTATGGAAAGCAATCGCTTGAATTTTGAGAGTTTCAAGCTCAATGAGGAATCGCGTAACCTCAATCTGCGGTCCAGCAATCTCAACGATAAACTACGAGAACTCAACGAGAAGGCGACTGCAGCCGCATGCGCAAATCAGGCAGACGCGGCGAAAACCAGCCGCAGTACGCGTGTCAATGTGGAGGTTCGCATAAAACGTATTGCTGGGATGACGAAAACACGTGTTAACCTTTTCATAGCTGCTCCTTTTTACAACACCGCTCGGAATGGTCCTCCAGTATTTCGGATCTGAGAAAGACATTTTTGCCTTCAATCGCAACCCGAAGACGTTTGTGTTGGCGACTATTATTCTAATGGTTGTCCTGCGCATCTTTATGCTGGTCCTCGAGCACGCAGGATCTTTACTCAAATTTATGCCGTGGAAGCCGACCAACTCGCAGCCACCACCAACAGTGAAAGATAGCCCCAGTAAGATCATTCGTGCCGCATCTCGTTATACGTACTGATTTAGGCAGATACCCAGGACCATCCGCAGCTACAGCCTGTATAGAGCCAACGGCACAAATGGCCTAAGACACGCAAAGCTCCGCCTATACAGATATCGACCAGACACATTTTCGGCTAAGAGAAGTGTTGAGTATTTGCTGGATATGCATATGAAACCAGATCTCGTGTGCATAGGTTTGTTGACACGTCTCGAGTGGTATTCTTCAAGGGGCCGACGCGATCTTACTTTTATTGTGTGGCTGTGCAGCTTCATGCGTCCAAAAGAAAACATACCCCCTAGGCGTGCATGCATGACGCTGCCATCAGAAACGATGCATGATGCCCAGGCACCGCGCACCTCCTTCCGCACTCAACCATGTCCAACGCACTCCTCTACCTAGCTCGGGAACCCGGCTGCTTAAATTTCCCCATGACCAAGGCCATTCTAGGGCTCGTACCCCCACGGACGCGAGGCTCACGAGCCAGGGAGAGGCATCGAGGTTGTCAAAAGTGTTCGCCCCCAAATATTAGCTTATCATAAAGATCCTTAACGTCGTGCGATCCCGAGAAGGTTTAATAGGCTGAGAATGATTGCAAACAATTTCAAACGCAACTGCTTGCTTCAACCCCTCTTGGCTTCTATAGCGTTGGCAAACGCACCAGATGCGTTGTCTATCAGACTCTACACTCAAGGGAGATATCTAATTATAAAATTGTAGAAATGTCCCGTCAATCGAACGTCCGGTCTAACCAAAACAGATCAAGCGAAAGTGTGGCTTTCCTTCGACACGGGATATATCAGAGCTAGAACAACGGAACTGAGAAGATGAAAAGCTCTACTCTACCTACTGCAACTGGAAGACGATTACTGAGACACATACGGTTAGGCATGACCCATCACCGCTAGTGGTTTAGCTGATTAAATGTTTGTCTAGAGCAGTCGATTTGCCTTTCCGAAATCATGTATGATAGTATTTGGACAGACAAGGAGACACGCAAGCTTACAAAACTAGGCAAAGAAACGACATGTTTATATCTGGCAATGTGTAAGTACATCTTTTGCAATAGTGGAAAAATATCTGACTAGATAGTGTAGTGTCGCTGCGGATACTCATCGATCCCCATCTCAAGCGGCGGATGCCCAGGCTGTGGTGATGGAAGATGCGCTTACTGTACCACTACGCGGGTTCAAGTGCGTCCCCATACGCCACTCTTGAACTTTCCATTCCGACATCACCGAAAGAGGTATCCGTATGGAGCCCTCGGGAATTGTCCAGCAGAAGAAACGGGTCATGATTCGCTGGAGTGTCAGGTTGTGTAACAGATTTCGGGAACTAAAAAGAGGACTTGGCGCAGGCGGAAATACTACACTCCCCGCGTACATTCGGTCAGTAATGGTTACTGACCGAATAACTACCGGGAGTGTAGGGGTGTGGCTTACGCAGAACTGTAATAGAGTGGTACATAGATTTCCTTCAATACCTTCCTCAAGTTGAGGGCCGCGCATAATATATGATGGTATTTACAGCGCTGCTTATCAAGGAGAATTTGGAAACGAAGAACGGCCTTGGAAGGCTAATGGCTTTATCCGTCTTGCGTGCTATGTGTGGGTCTTTGAAATAGCAATCTTGACCTTGAATGAGTCATTACGCTTTCACTGAAGGGGTACATTGCTAGCTAGCCCTCATAGCTAACTTCCTTCCAACAGTAAACGCCGATCTTTGAGGGTTTCTAACAATTGCATACTTGAAAGCTCACGGATGCAACAGGCTGACAATTACTAGAATACTCATTCCTCGTGTTTGCATAACGTCGATATAAGCTTCATGTTTTGACGGGAGTTGAAGACACTAACATGTCTTTGTTACCTAGGTAATCCGTAGACATTGAACCGTCCCGAGGTCTGAACACGTTAGCTCGATCCTTCAATTCGATGAGTACTTCAAGAAACAGCAAGCCACTCGACTATTACAATTCCGCGACCGGGCTGTTGCGCGGATGTGCAGGACGATAGAGTCAGCCTCGGAGCCCAACGTTCTGTACCCGGGTAGTGACGCTGTTTCGGGCGTTCTAGCAGAAGAGATCGGTGCGATGACTGCAGCTCAGCCCAGCGGCATATATGCAGATGGCTCAGTCCTTGGATGCGAAAGGAAGACACGAGAGCTTGTTACACTACGCACCGGAGATAAGCGATCCTCAGCCTTGCCGGTGGCGTATGAACCACGAAGTCTACTTTTGGGACCCCGATGACGCCCTTCATGCAGGTCAGCCCCGGAGACGTCAAGATCTCGCTGCCCAACCTCGTCATAACGAAGACTGAACCTGTAATATCCAGAGGCTATATTGAGCTCTCCGAGCACAGCAAACTCGAGACTACAATTGACTGGAGCTGTTGGCTGTGGGTTTCTGTTGGCACCACTCACGTCCTCACGAGGCTGTGATATCCTATAAATCTACAGCTATGGAGTCGCAAGGAGAACAAGGCAAACGAGGCCTTGTTTGTGGTCCTGTGACCACAGTGCCGACACGCCAAAACACGTGTACGAATAGCGATACCTGCTCTCTGGCCACAACGCTAAGACACGAAGGACGCTGCTGGCTCCAGTTGGCTGGGAAATATGATATGGGATACCACGGCATTGAAGGCGTCACTACATTGACCTGCCAATATGAGCGATAAGATGATGTGTCAAAAGTATATGAAGAGCACTACGAACTGGCTTGTTGAAGTCCGGATGGTCTTTCGCGCGACCTCTTGGGCATCTATGAAGTTTTCCAATATTTCGAAACCCTACCGGTTCAATATGCACAAGCATCTATGCACAGCGTCATCATATTCGAGGTACTTCAATTGTATATTACGATCTTGATAGGGGAATCTATTATTGGCGCAGTAAGTGCAGAGCAGTATCTCTTTATGAATGTTTCATCAAGGTCTTGACTGGGGATTGGGGATTCCAGGCGAAGACCGAATCATAATGTGACGAGACTCTCGAGACGTAGAAGTAGGGAAATGGCCAGTTCATCCCGGCTAACACGAAATGTAGATCCCCATGGCTTATAATGCAGGGCTTGCGCCTAGTCCAGGCTCTCGGCGTTCCACGAGACAATGGCCACGAGTCTTCAACGATGAAAGGAAACCCTTAGAGCTCTATCCATGGATGAAACCACTGCGCGAACGTTCGGGACGACGTGATGGTATCGAACTGTTCATGCGGCGATACGATGACGGCAGAACACCATACCACGTCAAGGCTGTGATCGACTACTGCAGCGGTTTTGGCGAAGAACAATTCAGGGATACCAAAGCGATGAGCCAGGATAGCGCATGGCTGGACGACAGAGCTGCTCCGCCTGCTCCAATACCTCCCAGTAGAAGGAAAACGACCGCCTCGCACGCCTTACCTTTGCGAAAACCAAACGTCGAGTGTGACATTACCGATGCTCACATACAACATCCGCTAGCTTCATCACAAGACACAGCGCTTACAGCTAGATCCTATGACGAATGTCTGACCGCGTGGGATTTGAGACGTCATCTCTTCGTGAGTCGATTCAATCATGATCGTCTCGAGGATGCAGACCGTCGACTTATACACATCGCGGATCCATCCCCATGTCATATGCTCGCTTTGACTGAGACCGCAACAGAACACCAGGCCTCAGCTATTCAGAATCTTCTCGGACAATACCTTACATTTCGAGCATCTATGAAAGTACGGATCTCCACTGAAGGATACCCTGTCTTCCAGCTTGAACACCATTTCCCCTATTTTGGACTGTACACGAAAAGCCTCGATGATGTAGGCAAGTCTGGAAGCAAAAGAGCCAATCGCCAGATATTGGTGGACCTCTCTTTCCTGGACCCAACGAACGAACCAGGGACGTGCGGAATCTACCAGGCGCGATCGTATTTCACTCTGTCCGGTTCGGACAATAACCGTTGGGTCGCGTATGATCTGGAAGACATAAGCTTTGATCTAGACCGTGCCATTGGGGATGATGAGTGTAATGATTTCTGGCGCTCCGATCAAATATCCATGGGCAAATTCAACGCTAATCTTCCCTTCTCCGACGCTCGAGAGTACTTCCTTGCCATCAGCCTTGTAAAAGCGAATCATGCCCGAAATGAGATCGAAAGCATTGTTGGGCAGATTGAAGCTTCGTTCCGGCATCATATGACTTGCCACCCATTCTCCGCTGCATCTGCGGCCGAGCAGTCTGCCATCTCCAAATGGAACGAACCTATGCTGGAGCTTCTGGCCATGTTGATAAAGGATATTAGGACGAAAGTGAACCGTTGGGATAGCTTCAAGTGTAAGCACCTCGATTACTTCGACGATCCGAATGCAACGTTACCACCCCGCGTCATCGAACACATCGGACGCACTATCAACGGGCTGGAAGACGTGTATGAGGAGTTGAGGGAGTATGAGGAGACGCTGTCTTCCATTCAAAAGTCTTGCAAGGAGCTTGGCGAGCGTCTGGATCGTCGCCTCAGTTTGAAAGGAGGAAAGATTGGCGAGTTCACTGTTGTTATCATTTCTCCCGTAGTTATCGTTTCTGGTATGTTTGCTACTACTACCTCTGTACTTCCCTATAAACAAGACAGTACATCTTTTTTCTTATCAGTGGCTGCTGTAGCGTTTTTGTTGTGGCTTTCGTTACTCTTGAAAGGAGACTGGCTTGGCCAGCAGGGGTGGTGGGAAAGGCTGTTGCGAAGGAGCCGGATGGCGAGAAAGCGTTGAGATAGTAGCATCGCCCCCGTGAAGGAGGGCGAACTAAGCCCACTGCGACGACGCGACACTCACGCGAACTCTACAAGATATTCTAAGTAATACGACGCGATAGGTATCTTGCACGCTTCGCGAAGTCTCGAAGATTCGCATACCATACCTAGGTAGATAGGTAACGACATAACGATTTCATGACTTACTTGTGGACCTCCTGCACAGCGAGATGTCCTGAATTCTTGAGCATGGGAATGCGTTGCAGTAGGCAAGGCAGTGTTCCTAGATATATTGCAGTTTCCCTCTTCAAGAGCATGCTTTGACTGCATGTATTACGTAAAAACGCATTCGATTGAATGCCACACAGCAGCAAATGCTTCTACTCTCATCGCCTTACCAGATGCTATAAGAAAGCCTGCTGCGAGAGCAGCGTGACTCATGGCCGTGTCGCGCTCAAACGCAAGGCCGTATGAGGGCACCAACCGTTTTAGGCAATCGATTCGTGCATTACCAGGAGCTACACCAATGATCCCCAGATCCTAGCCTTCGATGGGGGAATTCCTTCGAAATATGCTTCAGGCACGCTTCTCGTCTCTTGACCACCCGACGATCTCCCGGCATCATCCCAATCATCAACGCAAGTCAGCCTTGCCGACCGTGTATCCCGGGCACCAGATGACCACGGCATCTTTTCGGCACAGTCGCGGCCGGAGCAACAACATAGCGCTGAGTATAGGGCGCCTAGTTCTAGAGATGCCAAATCCTACATGGAAATCTGCTGCCTGAACAACACAATGTGGTGATCTGGCAAGCACGGCGCTTGGCACACGTCAGGTATACTGTGCCCCATGTACAAAAACTCACATATACCTTGTAATTAGCCAATCTTGCAGTAGAGAAGCTTTTCGTGACAGAGGGCCTGATGTGGAGGTTGTCGAGTGAGGCACAGCTGTGTGGGGCGCTCAAAACATATAATGTGCTAGACCATGGCTTGTTTGCGTCTTCTAAGATCGTAGAAGCCTTTACAAGTCTGCACCCTCTACTTTTCTCTTGTGCCATCATAGAATCGAGCCAAGTCGAAATGCTCCAAGATGTTGCTTCCGACGTCCCTTCTACTTACCACCTTTCTATCTATCGCGTCCGCACAATACGTCCTCGGCAGTCCCGTCGGTTCGTGCGCCGACGTACACTGCCCTGCGGCTCCTCCTGATGGGAACAGTGTCGTAGGAGCAGAATGCAATGTCACCAACAGAACCTATGAGAGGATCAGGTTCAGATCCTTCTCCACCGCCATCCTCGAGGACAACAACAATTTGACGTGGACACTCGCCGCCCATCTCGACACAGACGTTCCCGTAGACGACCAAACCACAGAGAAAGACTTCTATCTCGGCACCCCCTCCGTCTCTTGAACTCGACCGCGACGACCTGCCGTACCGGGGTTGCGCTGTGTTCATATGCAATACCACCTTCGGACGAAACAACTCATGGGATTGCGCAGAGACAATTGGAGCGAGCTGTATCTCGTCGCTGGTGACTCAGGTCAACACACTTCTGGCACTCTCTCCTTCCAATGCAACAGAGACAACGGAAGAGAGCTGCATGCGTGTGCAAAGAGGAATGGAGACTTTCCCGACTGAATGTACAGAGAAGACAAACATGGCATCCTGGAATGCAATTTCAACCATACGTTCGTATACCCGTTTCATTCAAAGAGATAGCCCTGTGCTAACTTCTTCTAGCACTTACTGGTGAGGGGGCGCCTACGCCGCCAAACTCTTCTGCCAATGCGAGCTCTAACTGTCATCCGACCCTCCCCAAGTCCAACGATCTCAGCTTGGCCTTTAGCCATCATGAGACCGGCGTTGGGGCCTTTACCGATATCATCATCACCACATTCTGGTCACCAAACAAAGGCGTCAATAATGCGTTGAGAGTTCCCGACACACAGCTCATGTGCCTGTGGGTGAACGGACTAACAGACGCCTCGTTGGCTACTCATCGCGAGAGTCCGGCAACTCGTTTCTCCGTCAGCGTGGCGAGTCTTGTGATTTGCATGGGCTTAGTTGTTTTTGGACTCATCTTGCATGCTCGCATGGCTAGGCACGGTCCTTCGCGGGCGATGCTGTGACATACGAGTTAATATCGCACGTTGTTGGAGAGCTTGAAAATAATGATTTGAGGATATGAGAAAGCATGTAACTGCACATTAGACAACGTGGACTGGCGACTGAGTTTTATGACGCAGTATATTGAATGTTATATTTGTCCTCTGACTATTTCCATTCAATGATAGTGATCATTGTGTATTCCCGTCGTCGGATGATTCGTAGACTCAGTTGATCTTCTTGAGCTCGACCTCGCTATCGCGGAGTTAGCAATTTCGTTGAGTCCCTACGCGACGCGAGCTTACAAGATGAGGTCAGAGTGAGGGGGGATCAAGCCGGGGAACTCCCTATCATGAAGTCAGTACTAGTTATTAATCAGATAACAGCATGGAGGCTTACTGGTCGCCGTAAGCGAAATCGCTGCTGATGTCCAGCTTCGCCTTCTCGCCGAGCTTCATCTGAACAACACCCTCATCCCAGCCCTTGATGACGCGACCGATACCGATGGGGGTCTGGAAGGGACCACGGCCGGTGGTGCTGTCGAACTGCTTGCCCTTGTCGCCGGACTGGGTCTTGAGCCAGCCAGTGTATTCCATGGTGACCTTGTCACCCTTCTGCGGGGATGGGCCGTTGCCCTCTTGGATGATGGTCTTCTGGACACCCATGATGCGTGCGGTCGTGGTGAAAGCTCGAGTTGTTGCGCGTTGGAAAGAGGAAGGGTTAAGGAGGCTTCTCATGAAGTTGGAGAGTGAGAGAGGAGATGAGTGGAGGATGGAAGGTTGTTGCGGGCGGAAAGAAGGAACCTGGAATGCCTTGGAGGGGTAGCTTTAGTGGGGTGGTGGGGTGCAGATCGTCAGCACACAGCCTCATGCACGCTGCAAGGGCAAGGCAATCAGGGCAAGTACGACGAGCATGACCAATGAATCGAGCACGTCAGTACTCGAGGGTGGGTTGGCTGCTTGTCTGGGGAAATTGCGTGATCGTATCTACGTCAGGGCGTTGGAACTGGAGTTCGCGCTTGCCGCGGTAGGAGAGTACAAGCTATGGCTCCAGATGAATGTGTGTTGCGGGGACGAAGATGCTTCGGTGATGGCGTTAAAGTTCTGCTTGTCGCGCCTAGTAGCAAGCGCAGTAAGGTTGCTTGTATCCTTCCACAGACTATCTAACAGTCAGTTGAACTCCATGTCCAATAGATCAGTACCTCCAGTGGATCCAGCTATGTTACAGTAAACGTAAACCATTGTCAAACGCCTTGCCTATGGAGAGAGGAGATATTGTACATTTGCGCGTCCCGAATCTTGTCCACATTGCTCAACCAAACCATGACTTGTTCCTTCTCGCTTCTCTCCTTGCTTCTTGCTGTATAGACATTAGCATCTCTTCCGTGGCGGTTTCGCGACGCGTTGTACGGCATGAAGGGATGGTCGCGGTCGCATTGGATCGAGGGTGGGCAACACGTACCCATTGCTCTTTGCATTCTCGGTATGCCCTGATGGAACACGTATTAGCAGAAGACCTCCTCATGCAATGCTGAGTCCTGAAACCCCGATGTACTGCACTTACTGAAAGAAATCCGAGCACATAGCTCTCTCTCCACCATTCCTCTTCAAACACTTTATACTCTTGTCCGCCGCCTCTTGACATGGATCGAAGTATTCGCTATACGCCTTGCTATACCAATCTATCAGCGCCTGTTGTGTGCAGCATACATTTGCGACGCGATCGTTGCGGTGGCGTACTTGTCGAATTTGCTGGCTTTGGAACCCTTCCATTCGTCGGCTTTCGAGGGGGTCGGTTTGTCGGACATATTGAAGGCCGAGGAAAAGGGCGTCTAGAGAGTGCGCCTAGAGAGTATTTGGGCGCGTACAGGCGGGTAATTGTCAGGCAGTCTGAAGATGGCAGTTGCGACGAGCGTTGATGATGCGCCGCGGAGGTGTGTTATCGATAAGAGAGCATACATGAGGTCGAGAGGCACTCACGCACTTTCCCGATATCACTAATTGCCCTGCGTATCCCGAGGTCCGCAATACGGGCACTAGACTTTAGTATCTAATAATGACAGCCCTCCAATTACAAATATTGCGACTGCTAGGCTCCATCACAGCAGCCAAGTCTACAATGATTTGAACTACTTCTCTCGCACTACAAGAAGACCTGACTTGGCTGCTTGCTTCCTCACTACCTACTATTGAGACCCACGCGTAGAACCATGGAAGCTAGCCAGCGTATACATACCTAGGTACGTGACGACCCGTCTAGCTCTATCAACGCTTCATCCAGTGTGGGGGCGGGAGGACTGCGGGCGCTAGGACGACCAGCCCACATAAACAGCATGTCGCGTGTATCAAGAACGCTGTCGTGCCATCCACAACTTAGAATTCTGCTTACGAGATAGTGCTAGCACCCTAGTCATGAGTTGTATGCTTCATGCATGTGATTGACAAGCGATCGTGTACCTTGGTAACGTATTTGGCCAGGACTACAATTGCAGGAGACCACCACTCTTCGTTAGGCTAGGCGGTCTTGTGCACAGTACAGGTTGTATGACTTGATCGGGGTGGTGCGCAGCTTGAGGATGATGTTGAAGAATATCCCGTCTTACGCACTTGAACAGTGCGGCCAGGATGCTTGTCACGCTTCGCATTAGAGGAGCCGACAAGGTCCCGCCTACAATCACAGGCACTCCTTCTCGTGGACTCTATGCATGGACCTGATAAGTGTCGAGCACTAAGACTCTAACAACAGCGAGGATCAGCACTCTGAGTGAAGCGGAGCGGAGACAAGTATGAGCTGTGAGCGCGACAATGAAAGACAATTCGACCGCGTCTGCATGTGGTGGTGCTGCGCCGAAAGCTAGAAAGCTTGTGGAGAAAGAGGCTCTCTTTCGTGCGCCGGGAGCACCAGGTTTTGGCGTCTTTGACCTGTGGTTATTTGGGACCGCGGCTCAATGGGAAAAGGTTCAAAAGGAACGTGAAGCAAAAACGTTGAACGATGGCATGGGCGAAAATGGAATGTGACAGGAACGTGACGAGTCGCGTGGCCCACGTCATTGGCGTGTCAAGCTTGCCATAGAAACACTAGGTCCAATCAGCATAGACCAGGTATGAGAGCATAGATAGTCATGGAGATGGTTGGCGATGGTTGGCGCTGGAGGGTGGTGATTTTCCACGGCAGGCGCTAAGGATGGAGTGAAGGTCGATAGTGAACGGCTGCTGCGGCAAATGGTCGGAGGGCAAGGGCAACAGCGACCGAGCGCCAACATGCTTAGGCTAGTAGACCCGCTGCTGCATGCATAACCACTGCCAACGATAGTCTTTCTTCTCTACAAGGGCAAGTCCCATGTGAGCAGATGCTCCGTCTTTCAACCCCCAGCTGCACCTCGCCGTGAGAAAAGAGAGTCACCGCCCGCCATGGACAATCGAGCGTCGCCAACCCCGCCCACCGCTCGCCCCAGGAATTCGGCCTCGTCCATCGCATCATCCTCCAACACAACGTCACATGCTGCGCCTGCCTCGCAACAGTCTACCGGCATGCCTTCAAATTCACGGGCCGGGCGCGGGAGTACGCCGACTGCCAGCCGGTCTGCCTCCAAACTCATCGACCAGGACAAGCCGACGCGGGCGGCAAGCAAAGACAGCCTCAAACAGAAGATGCTGACCAAGAAGGAAGAGCCTCCACAGCTGGGCCGCGCAGATGAAGTATGCGGCTCTATATTGCACGACATGTGTATCGACTAACAGTCCGCAGCAACTCAAGGCGCTCAAGTCGGAGTTTGACAGCCTTCGCACGCATCTCACATGCAAGATCTGTGACCGCTTACTCTACCAACCGTATACCATATCCTGCGGGCACACCTACTGCTATACAGTAAGACGCGCACCCTCCCACCGAATATGCCATCCTCTAACATGCCTAGTGCCTCTGCACTTGGTTCGTCGCCAACAAGGCCCGGAAGACATGCCCCGACTGCCGCATCGTCGTAAAGGACCTGCCCGCCCCCGCCTATGTGGTAAGTCAGCGTGCATGCCGTTCAGCGACGACGTCTAACATAGTTGGTCAGATACGAGACATGACGAGCGTCTTCATTGCACGAGCCGAACTACTACCTACGGGCGAGAGCATAGAAGACCACAAAAAGTGGCAGAAAGACGAGGCAGATGCTGTACAGCTGGACAAGGATAACGCGGACCCCCGCGCTGGGGGTCTCTTCAAAGGCTGCTTCAGGCTTCCGCCTCACCAAAACCGCCTGTCACTGCAAATCGTGCGCGATCAAGAAGATGGAGTTGACCGATGTCCTTTGTGTACCTGGGAGCTGGAAGACGGCGGATGCACTCATTGCGGACTGATATTCGACGAGACAGGCGAAGTCTCGTGGGGCAACAGCTTCACCGGCTTCAGTGACATGGACGAGATGTCAGAGCACGATCAAGACGACCTCGACGCCGAAATGGACATGGAGGACCCGGACTACGACGGTTACGGAGACGGCATGGAAGACTGGGGCGCATACCCACCAGATCAAGGATCCTTCATGATGCGACGCTTCTTGGACGCTGGCATGGCACCCAATGCAGCGGCATTCGCAAGACGACGACCGATTACGCACAGCGAAGCCGGCAGCCGACGCTCCTACTCACAGAGTATAGTCTCAGACATGTACGGCGACGAGATGGATACGGTCGAGGAGGAAGACGAAGATGGTCTGGACGAGGACTCTTCGATGAACGACTTTATCGATGACGAGGCCGTACCCGCATCGAGTTCACCCAGCGCCGCATCGTCCACTCCTGGCCCTGCTGCCCAGCCTTCGGGTAATAGAGCGCGTGTCCGAGCACGTCGCATCGTCGAATCTGAGTCATCATCAAACCGCTCGAGCACCGTCGAGGAGGAAGACGAAGACGAGGAAGACGAGGGGCCCGTTCGTAGGGGCATGAGGAATCCTGCTCAAACCCGTGTCTTACATCGGGCAAACGGGTCGAGATCCTCCCGTGAGACAGCGTCAACAACATCCACCGACGTCTCCACTGAGGAGCTCGACGAGGATACACAGGCACTGTTGCGAGAGGAGGGATGGGAGCTACAACGCGACTACGACGACGAGATGGGAGAAGAGGATGAAGATGACAGCGATGGAGGAAGGACGACCGTTGGGTGGGAACCGCTTGCGAACTCAAATGACAGAAGCCGAATGGGCGGTTCTCTAACACCTACTGCAGATCGTCCTCGGCCTAGTGCCCCAATACGCCCGCCTTCCAGAACCGCCAATGTCCGCGTCTTGAATACCTCGCGTGGTCTCCGCCGAAGATCCTCTGTCCTGTCGAGCGCGACAGCCCACTACGAAGATGGGGAAGCCGACGACGATGACTCTGACCAAGATGGCGACGTCGATCTAGCCCTGAACACCTTGCGGACGCGCCGCTCACAAGCCCATCTGCGAAACCCTGCAGCTCGTGCTTACAACCAGGGGCCTGCTGCTGCGGATGGAACCAACGAGGCGGACACTGATGATAACTCGGATAATTCCCAAGGGCACAGGCGAGGGGCTCCTCGCGTGCAACGCCGGGAATACGATCCGCGTATCAGCTGGATGTTCGCTGCCCATCAACAAGCTCTCCAACAACACCAGATGGCAGGCGCCTTGATAGACGTTGAACCACGCACCATGACACCGCTGTCTCGCCCTCGAACAAGGAACAGAAATCGGCCCAGTCCCGCGCAAGCTTATTCCCCCTTTCTACCTCCTGCGCGCATTCGGACGCCGCTTATGGACAATGGCACGAACTATATCATGGATCCGCGACTCCCAATATCGCCACCTCGACGAAGCGCCATGTCACCAGGCTTACCAGCGATGGGCAATGCCGGCAACATGAGCCGCTTTGATCGTGCGCCTTCTGTTGGTTCCAACAGCAATAGTTCTGCCGTCTTGACCCCTGGAAGTTCCTCGGCCTCTTCGCAACACTCCATCGATACGATAGCACAGACACAGGCAGCTGCAGCCATGGACATGATAGATCGTCCTATAAGTCGAGTCGGTGCTCGCCCATCTTCGGCAAATAGCAGGAGGAACTCTGGCAACTTTGCCGCAGCGAACGCGTTTCCTCATGCTGCCATGGGCTTGCATGTCCAGGGTGCGGCTCTTCCTCCTTTTGCTGCGCGCGGTAACCCTTGGGCTGCATTCGTGCAGGCACGTGGTGTGCGCAATCGTAACTCACGTCAAGTTCTCCGTGATCAGTCTTCGGTAGCTACCTTGCGCCCAGCGAGCTCTCGCGTCAATATTAGAGAGGCTGGCAACCCGCCGCAAGGTGTGAGGCCTCAGCCATCACGTCTCAATCTACGACCTCAGCCATCGCGGCGCCAACTCGCTCCCCAGCCATCTACACGAGCCTTGCGCACGGCTGACAATGGGAGACCTCCCCCATCGCCTACGCAGAACGTACAAGCCCCTGCGCAACCTGCTGCTCGTTCCGTCGGACTGACTCCGGACGAACGCAATATTCGGGCTCGAGAACTTATCGAGACCAGAAGACAAGCACTTGGTCAGCGAGACACCAGTGTGCCCGCTCGTACCAATCCCTTCACCCAAGGCTTCCAGCGTCCGGCGAATCCAACCGGCTCTCCTCAGATGCAGCAGCCAGCTACAGCACAACACGTGAGGAGTAATTCAAACGAGTCCAGCAACTCCACTGGGACGGTTCAAGGTGCTCCTGCATCACCAGTGCTTGGTCGACGCCGTAGCAACCGCAACATGCTGAACTCTACGCCACCCGGCGTTCTCCCACCGCAACAAGGTGCTTATGCTGCTCCTCCCGCAGCGTATGCAAACAGCTACTACCGACCACGACCGGGTTCGTCGGGCTCACCTGGAGCATATGAGCCGTCTCTAACAAACAACACGCGGGGAAGTCCTATGATGGCGGGCCCTCTTATTTAACACGACATCATACCATAACATATATTTCTTTTATATTATCGCTTTATTGCTTTGGTGTTTTGGGCATCACACTCCTTTAGTCTTGGACTATTCTTATTTTGGGGGGCTAAGAGCATGGCGAGCGTATATTTGTTTTCACCTCTGTTTTTAGCGGCATCAAAACGGGTTCAGCGAGCTTTGTCGAAGCATTTACTGGCGTCATTCATTCGGGCACTATACCATGGCATGAGCGATTGGGTCCTGGACAGGCATGAACATGAACGATTGGGGAGGAGGACGGGGAAGTTATCTTAGGTTATCTACATTTGGGATGGTGAATATGAGAGTTTTGGTGGTGCTGTACTTGAAACTACATGATGGTGACAAGCTAAGTCTATTTTGAAGCAGCTTTTCCAGCCTTCTTCTTAGGTTGCTTGCGCTGGGTGTTCCTTGCTTCCTGTTCCTCCTCCTCTGAGTCTTCTTCTAGGTCCTCTTCTAGGTCCTCTTCT
Source organism: Alternaria rosae (assembly GCF_020736505.1). NCBI lineage: Eukaryota > Fungi > Ascomycota > Dothideomycetes > Pleosporales > Pleosporaceae > Alternaria > Alternaria rosae. The sequence goes on from NW_025763576.1 coordinate 1,859,818, forward strand.
AGATCTACTTCATCTCCTTCTACTTCATCTCCCTGTAGCTTTCTTTGCATCTCGCTCCTTCCGCTTTCGCTCCCTGTTTGCCCGTCCCTCATTCCACATCTTTGTGTTCTCATCTCTGCACTTCTTACAATTCACCAAGTTAGACGCAGCGTTGTCTTCCAGGTAGTGCTCTTTACACTGTTTGCATCGTCTTGGTCTCTTCTTCTCGCTTCCACCTTTCTTGATGACTGTCTTTTTGACAGCTGATTTCTTGACGCTCGTCTTGAGGGCGGAGTTCTTGACGCCTGTCTTCTTTCCTTCAACTTCTTGCTCATCCTCGTTCTCGTCGCCATCTTTGTCATTCTCGGCCTCTTCGTTGTCGTTGTCATCGTCTACCGGCGCAGGCGTGTAAGGAGCAGACTTCATTTCGAAGCCATATAAGAAGTGGAGTCTATCTGTCTTCTCGTTGAGTTCTTTCTGCAAGACTGCGATGCGTTTAAACAGGGTTTCGATCTCCTCACGAAAAGGAAGTGGTTGGATGGGAAGTGACATTTTGTGATCTTACTGTTTTTTCATTTGCTGATCCAGTGGTATACGTATATGGCAAGGCCTGGTTTGTCTGTTTGTATGAACGGAAGTCAATGGAACATGCAAGTTGGTGGGAGAGTGATGTCGAAATTCTCTCGTAATTCAGTACGCAAGTCATGACAAACTGCCTTGTCCGCGAGGAGCGAGATGGATGCTACAACATGTTCTTTGAAAGAGTATCACGAATTATATTTGCTCAACCCATGACTTCACGTCTTGATCACGGAGATATACACTGAGCTCTGGGCCTGTCCATGCGCATGTCACTTATCTTAATACCACTAACTGCTCTTTGCGATTATGCTAGGCGAAGTTGGTCTACTCCAACGCCTATGCCCCCAATTACTCTTGCTCGTGCGTAAACGCATCTATCTTCTTCGACACCCTATCTCGATGCTCACGCGACCTCTTCTCAGCCTCCTCTACGTTCGCTAAGCCCTTGTTCAGCCATACTTTCAAGTCTTTGAACCAGTAAAATACCGAGTCTTTCATTCTCTCCTCCTCCTCCCTCAACTCTTTGGTCAATTGCTCGGCATCCTCAGCTCTAACCCACTTTTCATCACGGTTCCTGGTGGCGATCGCCTTGGTGAATGAAGTGAGTCTTCCGTCTATTCCTGCTTTGTTGGCGGCCTTGATATTGCGTTCCAAATGATCGAATCGTAGGGCAAGACTTTTCATATCAGCTCTGATTGCACTGAGGTCCTCCAGGAGAAATTGCCTAGCAGCCTTGGCGGGTTGGGTGACTGGTTTTATATCTTTCTTCTGAGGGGTTGTGTGGTCCATTGGGCGTGTGTTTCTCGTCGTTGTGGAGAAGAGAGTGAAGATGAACAGAATAGGGAGAAGTGAGAAAGCGGATATATTATAGTGCTACGACACTACGTCTCTTGTAGGTTTGCCACAAACCGAATGACTGGATCGCATGACTAGATGGCCAATCAGCGGTTTCTGAATTCGTGGTACGACATGATATGAGCTCGATACCCGTCCTCCAATGTGAAGGGTCTCCTAGTGACGAGGCGATTGCATGTCTTAACAATGATTTGGCCTTTTTTTTCATTAGCGATAATCCAATTAAGTTATTGTATCATGACTATGCTCATGATCACTACTACAAGATTGGTGGCCGAGACGTCGAGGTAATTCATTCACCGATCTAAAGACAATACCCATCTGCCCCACGTCTCAACTAACCACTTCCTTTTCCAGTCCTTCCATCCTGGCTATCAGCTACTTTTCAAGCTCGTCAATCCTCTTCGTGATCTTCTCCAACGCGTTCTCCACCATCCACTTCAACTTCTCGTAAATCCATTCCGGACCCGCAACGGTCACGGCCTTCCTCTCGTTCTCCATGATGTTCATCTCGTTTTGGAGGCGCTAGAGAGTAGTTTTCATGGTCTTCTGTTTGGTTTGTTGTGAAGAGGACATAACGTAGTGCTAAGATGAAAGAACAGTACGGGATGGCGAGAGACAGATCGTCTTGTACCAATCTGGAAATTGTTTGAGTTGAGCTCAATGAGTGCTGCGCGTGGGCCAAATAGCAAATACACGTGCTAACTTGTGAACAATGACCGATGACGCGATCTGCATGTCACGCATATCAGCCACCTACTCAGCTCTAGCTATGAGTTACAGGAATTCATTTGTTCACTCCTCATCTCACACTTATCCCGTACCGCGATGCCTTTCGGCATCTTCTCGTTAGTTCTACGTCACAGTGAGCTGGATGTTAGAGAAATGTAGGAGAATTAGACACATTAGGGCTGGACTAGCTACTCGACGAGATGCTCATGCTCATACTCTCGAAAGCCAACATTCCAGTCTGGAAGACAGGAAGGGCTGCTGCCATGATAGCGCGGACAATCTCCTGCGCTTGCATACCAACATGAATGATGATGTACATCAAGTGTCTCTCCTCATAAGAGCAAACCACCTGATAGACGCCCGCTTGTAGCACCGCGACGAAAGTCTGTCACAAGAGCCCGACAACCTCCTCGCCGTACACGGCCGCCGACAAAGTTGATTAGTCCTGACTCTTGAACTCGCTCAGCTTCTTCAGCGGCAGACCCTTCAACAGTTTCAGCTGTTTGCGGTACGTCTTTCCTTCCTGACCAGCTGCTCCCGCCTCAGCCGTCGAATTCAGCTTCTCCAGCAGAGCCTTGTTCTTCTTGAAGAGGTTCCGATAGTTCGTGAACATACCTACCATACGCGTCTGTACCAGGCCCTTAGCTTTGATGGCTGCCTTATTCTGATTCTTGATCTTGCGCTTCGACTCGGCGTCCCGGCTAAGCTCGGTAAGCTGTTCACCTCGCTCGCGGAAATCTTGATCCAGCTTGGCGAGTTGTTGTTGCAATTTCCCGATGCGCTCACGTGCGAGTGAAGTTTCTTCTGCTGACTGTTTTGCGGCTTTCTGGTAGTCGAGAGTGGTACGGCGCTCAGTATCCAGTTCCGCGAGTTTGCCGGAAAAGTCGGTGTTTTGCTCAGTCAACCATTTGTTCCTTGCCTTGAAGCGTTTGATCTCATTCTTGAGTTTCTTAGTCTCAGTTGTGGCGACCTTGACGTCTCCATTGGATCGTCGCATCTTTTTGGACGCGAAGAGCTTCTTCTGCTCGCAGATGTCCAGTGTCAAGGCGGAGACATTGGCCCGCAGAGTACTGTGCTCGTCTTTGAGTTGCTCGACATTGCGTACAAGTTCAGCATTCTCTCCTGTGAGCTTCGCGTTGCGTTCACGCAGTATCTCCAGATCTTCTCCGGCAGCTTCTTTCTTTTTTGCCTTGGTCTTCCACATACGAGTCTCGTCTTGGATGACACTGATGCTGCGCAAAAGTTGGCTCTTCTCATCAGAGAGCTTCTCGTTGTTCTCACGAAGTATCTGAATCTCCGCGCTAGCGTCTTCTTGTGCCATGGCCTCCACAGCGCCATGTCCGTCTCGAACTAGCTTGATACTGCGCGTAAGCTTTGTCTTGTCCTCTGTGAGCTTCTTGTTACTCTCGCGAAGTATCTTGATCTCTGTCGAGGCGATTTTCTCCGTTGTCTCATACCTCGCCTTCAACATGGCTATATGATCCTGGGCGATGAGGTTGTGCGAAACATTTACTCCTCCCTTCTGCTTGACTGCTTCTTCCAGCCGCGCAATATACTGATCAGTACGCTTTTGCTTTTCCACGAGTGATTTCTCTTGGCTTTCCAAAGCCTCCTTGCCCAATGCTGCTTCCAGAACTTTGCGTGTCGCGAGCATGGATGTATCGTTCTGTCCTGAACCACGAGTCGTGGTGTTGATCTCAGCAGCAATCGTCAAGGCCTCTCTATTGCCGATTTGCGCTCTAGCCGCAGAGCTGGAGGAGACTGCCCAGGTCGAGAAGTCGTAGGGTTCTGTATGCGTTGGACCTTGACCAATACTGACTGGTTTTCTGGCCGCAGGGCTTGGGGAGAGAGCTTGAGCGAAGATGTTGTTGGAGTTGACGCGTGGTGTAGCTTGATCACCGTCGCTTCGCTTTCTGGCCGTAGAGCTAGGAGTGACAGCCTGAGCCGACGCGTTGTTGATTTTCGTGCGCTTTGTGTCCTGATATCCGCCGTTCCGCTTCCTGGTCGCCGGGCTTGGGGAAACCGCCTGAGCTGAGACGTTTTTGGGGTTTGGGCGCTTTTTGGCTGGACGATTGTTGCCCTTCGAGGCGCGTGGCTTTTCGACCGATCGGACGAAGATGATATCGTCGTCGTCGCCCGAGCTGCTTGAATCGGAGCTTAAGATGGTGTATTCTGGTTGCATCTGCTCGTTTTAGTGCCAGTATCTGCTGGACAGGTTCGGCGCCGCGAACGTACCGTGTCTGCGGAATTGTTGGGTTGTCGTGTTTAGGCAATGGAGCCATCGAGCTGAAGACAGTGACTATCTGTCGAGACTGCCGCACACGTGGTGAAGGTGAGGGTGACTTGCTGCTAGCTCGGGCGGCAGGACGACCGAATCTGGCTATTGTGGTGCACAGTGAAGGAGAGATTCGTTGTCTTGTAACGTCAAGCATGCACGCTGTATCCAGTCATGCAAACGTGATCGAAGGTGAAGACAAAACTTTAGTGGATGCTACGGTCTGGCGCCCGTGCGAGTTCAGTTGACAATGGAGGCGTTTCAAGGACATGTCGAGGTCATCATATCATAGCTGCCACAGCTTCCATGCTCTTATGCGTCCCCCAATCCACATGTGTTTACTAGGAGCAAAGGCGACCTTCGCCGCTTGGTGCCGACTGCGGCGCGCGGTGAACGAGAACACAGGCTGTCAGCCATAATCATTGTCAATGACGAATCTATCGAATCGACGAGGGCGTTTCATAATGTAGTTCTTGCTAGAGCAAACTGTGCAGATGATGATGATACTGTGATGGTGTCGAAAGGAAGGAGAGATGTTCACTCGAGGTTCAGCCCTGGTAAGCGTCTTCCGCTAGTTGACAACCTGGGAAAGTGCATCATCGACCCACCCCGACATGCGACATTAGACTCCTCGATACCAATTGGCAGCTCTTCATGCTGAGTGGAATCATGCAAACGGAGTTTTGTGATCTTCCTGATCATGATCCTTGACTGCTACTAATGACTAGTTTCTAAGTGGCAGGATACACTGCACTGCAGAAGAAAGCGCTCCGTCGCCGATGCCAAACTCCCTGAAAATGCTCGTCCGGAAACACGTGAATGTCTAAGATCCCATCCCCATCTGCAACACATCTACTTCTTCTTGAACAAGCCCTTCCCGAGCAGATTCTTTAACTTGCTCTCCTTCTCCTCGTTGCTCATGTTAGCCTTGCGCTTACCCTCGGCAACCGTCTGGCCCTGAGAAGCCTGCGGCTGAGCCTTCTCTTCCCGTACCGGTTCCTCGACCTTAAGCGCCTGCGCCTTCGCTTGCCATTCCTGCGAGAGCGTATGTCGGCTTGCTCTTGCCTCAGCGCTAGCGTTGTCTGCCCATTGAAACGTGATGAGCTCGTTGTTGAAGAAGCGTAAATCGTGCACTAAGCGCTTGTTGTCCTGGGGAATGAGGACGAGTCGACCTGTTGGACCCGTGTTCTTGAGCTGGAAGGGCTCATTCTTCTTCTCTAGGAAGCCGCGTACGAAGTCGTAAAGGCCGACGGCAGTATCGGTCTTGTTGAAGCTCATCTGAATGAGCGCACCGTCCGGCATTCGAATGCGAAGTGCGCCGCCCTTCTCGGCTGCAGCGTCGATCTTGGCCTGCCGCTCCTTTTCTTGCTCCTCCAACTCTTTGTCAGACAACAGACGCGTATTCCGTGTCTTGGTCAACAACGCGTTTTGGTGTGCTTTTGCGTGTTCAATAGTGGGGAGGTAGTCGTTCTCATTGAATGCGTTTCGCGCTGCTTGTGGGGTGGACGATGTTGGCGCAGAGAAGATCTGGACGTTGCGAGATTGTTCGGATGGCTGTGACAAAGTTTGGGAGGTCGGTGCTGGTGATTGAACGGGTTCTACGGGTGCGGACGACGCTGTTGACGTTGCCGCAGCCAATGCTGCCGCTGGGGAAGTATTCTCCACGTTCTCAGCCGCGTTGTTCTCGGTAGACACCTCGGGCTCTTGTGTAGGTTTAGCGGCCGGTTTGGAATCGACCTCCATCGGTTCTGGATCGGGCTCTTCGTCGCGAACAGTTTCGCCTGCTACGACTTCTGTCGCCTCCGGAGCTGCCTGGGCAGGATCTGGTATTGAGGCTAATTGATCAGATGTCAAAGCATGTGCGCCTTCGGCACCGGCAGACGCAGGCTCGCTGGACTTGAAGTATTGCGTTATCTGTGCCATGGCCTCTTCCAGCGGCGTTCCGCTATTCCTGTAGGACAGCTTTAACAATGCTGAGCCGCTATCAAAACCCAGCTGACTGAGAGTCTGTTGTAGCTCAACAAAGTTGGCCTGCTCCTTGTGACCTGGCATGACAGTGATAACAGGTTGCTCGTAGTGTAGCCTGCCAGCACCGGATGCGCCGCTCATCTCGGGGATGCCGCGCTGTGTGAAGTTGTAGTTGGTCCCCTGCCCACTTTCAAAGTGTCGCAAGATCTCCCATAACGAAGTGTTGCTCGCGAACTTGCTTGTGAGGCGTACGTTCTTCTCGGTCGCGGGGAGCTGGAGCGCTACGGATATGACGGTGGGTGATCGCGAGGCTTGGACGAGTTCTAGTCGGGCGCCTTGGGGGAGGTTTGCGAGCCGTATTTGTTGCGATAGGGATATGGGTTTGTTGTTGTATCTGTACACTGGTCAGCAGTGAATTAAGGCATGGTTATGTTCTGACCTACTTGAGCGTGAACTGGTCCTTGTTGACACCAAACTTTTGGCATGCCTCATCCCGTACCTCTGTCAAGTACTTGGTGGGCGTAGTCGGGATCTTGAAAGTCCTCGCATACGAGTTGAATACTACGACATGCGACATCATGCGCGTAGGAGTCGGTAGAGGCCGTGGGCGAGAAGGAAAGCAGCGGGCGCGTTTGCTATCAAAATGGCGCGGGAGTACCAGCAGTTCCAGCTATGGGCTCTTCGGGTGGCGTCGCTTCGTTCGACCAGGAGGATAATGCTGGCGATGTGTAGAAGCTTTGCTTCGGCGAAACTAAGTAGCAGATTGTTTGGGCCTGCCATAGAGGCGATTAGGTGGATGTTCACAGTGTCGCGGACGGTCAACGCCAGTAGGGGCGCTTACCAATCCTTCGTAGGCTTGTATGGGTTTACAGCGCAGTCACCGCGGTCGGTGGTGAAAGACGTGGTTGCCGCGCGATGGCGAGGACGTTGCTCCGACGGCGATGGAATAGTTATAGACTCGGCAAGTGGTCGTCTTCCTAGGCTCCAGTGATGCTGAGGGAGCAGATGTTCGGGCGGCTGTTCGCGATTGCAGCTTTGTCTTTCTGGAAGCTTCGAGGTGGCCTTGCCGCGTGTTCAAGTGTCGGTGCCCGCAGATGGGACCCGGCCTAGGTACACACGTCGGTGACGGAATGCCACCACCCCGCGCTGGTGGCGCCCCACTCATTGTCGGGCGCTTCCTTCTGTGCAAGTCGCGCCTCTTCTACAGACAACATCACCAGCTCCCAAATACACCCACAGCCATGTCTAGGGTCATCGAAATCACGAGGCCTGCAGTACTGAGCGAGCTGCTCTCTTCTTCGCGCATTGTAGTAATCAATTGTAAGCAGCGACCCGGCATCTACGAGGCAAACTTCGGATGCTAATGTGTGGTACTTGCAGTCTACAATGAAGAAAACACATCCAGCAAAGCGATTGCGCCCGTATACGACCAACTAGCCGGTCAGCTCACTCGGCCCGGACAGATCGCCTTCGCCAAAGTCAGCACAGTACAGCAAGCGCAGATTGCACAGAGCTACAACGTCACCAAGTATGCACATTCCTCAAGCACGTCAACATGTTTGAGCGCTTTCTAACGCTTGTTAGTACCCCAACGTTCATCATCTACAAGAACAACCAGCAGATAAAGAAGTACGCCGGCTCGAATCCACAGCAGCTTTCCGAGGCGATCAAAACCCTCGCCACAGAGGCAGAGAACGATGGAAAGGGGAACAGTGGCGCCTCTGGTGCAGGAGGCAGCAGCAGTGGAAGCGGACCGTGGATAGGCGCCAGTCTACCACGCGGATACACCGACGTGACCGATTCCGTGGACCCACGGGGTCTCGATCTCCTCAACGCGGACAGCGATTTCGGCACCGTCAAGACGTTATTCGAGACATCACAACCGAGCTCGCTCAACAAGGGCAAGGGCGCGGCCACCGGTTCAGAAGGCAAGAAGGACTGGGTAGAGAGCGATGTGGACAACCAGCTTATGCTGTACGTACCCTTCATGGCCAACCTGAAGGTCCACACTATCCACATCACCTCTTGCGTGTCCGGCGACGAAGACGACGACGAGGCGCCAGTACGGCCAAAGACCATTCACGTCTGGACCAACCGGGCAAATAATCTGGGATTCGAAGAGGCGGAGGACATTCCAGCGACTCAGACGATCGAGCTGAAGCCGTCAGATTGGGATGAGCAGACACAAACGGCCAAGCTTGAACTGCGGTTCGTCAAGTTCCAGAACGTCTACTCGTTAGTACTGTTTGTCGCGGACGCCGAGGGCGATAGCGAGAAGACGCGTATCGACCGTATCAGGTTCGTTGGCGAGACTGGCGAGAAGCGCGAGATTGGCAAACTGGAGAAGATCGGTCACGACGACTAGATGACTACGATGTCATAATTGTGGCCAGCAGAGTTACATGGAGTCATCTTGGAGCATTTACTGGCTTTGACAGAATTACGATTAATGCATGATGTTCGATTCCCGCAAACGATATGAAATACTCTGTCATTGATGCTGTTGCCTGAAGACAATCGAGTAAGCTGCATGTGCTGTCTCACGTCGTAAATCGTTTCGGACTTGATAGAAGATATCACGTAAATATCTGAAATGTCCACGCCTCTGCTCGAGGCCTCACCCACACAAGGAAGTGTGAAGCCTGAGCAGTCTCGTCTCCGAGCAAGGCGCGTTTCAATATAAGCATTTCTCGGCCCTTACTCTGCCATTGATAAGGGCAATAGAGTAGGAATTTGACATCCATGCTAAGTAGGCATCAACGCATCAGCACCTCACGCGCATAGGTGCACTGGGACAGGTTGGTTTGGCGTGAACCAATCGTCACATTTCATGATTTTGAGTGACACATGCTAGGTACGTTCAGGAACCATCATTGTCCATTTGCCATACTCCGATGAATCGTGTCATACTTTTTGTGGTATGTTGTGACGTTCCGAGATCGTATCGAGCCGCCCGTTGTGAAAAGAGACCGAACACCCAGGAAGAAATCGGAAAGTAAGTCGGTCGTTCGTCCGCCGTGTTGCTTCATCCACCGCGTTTCGTGAACCGTTTAGTGACCAGCGCGCTTGGACTCGGCGATGACGCGGGTCATCTCGTCGACCTTTCTCTTTGAGCGACCGAAGGTACCGAGCTGTGATGTGTTAGTTGATGTTCATACTTGGATGTGCCGGAGCGGGTAGGAGGTCGGTCGTGGTATGTGCTAGGGTGGGAGACGTACCCTCTTCTTCGCTAGACGGCGGGCACGCTTGTCCTTGGAGTTTCGGAGCAATTCGATGATGCGCTTCTCGTATGGGGCAAGACTGTAGACACGTCAAGTTAGCGGGCTGTTCGACAAATAACTGCGCAGTCCCTCTGCAGAAAAGTTCGGATTGGAACGTACCCGGCAACCTCCTTGGTGATCTCACGGACGAAGGCAGTGCGCTTCGACAGGAAACCCTTCCTCCTCGAGATCCTGGGAGCGGGGGTCCTGGGGGTGACCTCTGTAGACCGTGTTAGCCTCCATCCACGAATTTTCTCAAATGTAGCGGTCGGTGCGTATCGAGAGCGGCGAGCGGGGAGACGTACTGTGGCCGGCGTTAAGGCCAACGATGAGGCCAGACTTCTGCTTGACTTCTTTCGGCATCGTGACGGTCGTGATGTTGTCGATAGATGGGTTCAGAGTCGCGAGATTCTAGAGGGTAATTTTGGCTCGGCTGTGCGGTGGTGCCAAGATGGCGCTAGCTGTAAGCAGGCACGTGCCTTCTCCGATGTCTGTGGACGGCAGTCACGAACATCAACCAAAGGCTTGAATTACATTCCTTACTGAAAGACTTGTATGCGCAGACTGTCTTCGGTGATGATTTGTTGTGAGCCATCACCACCGTCCAGTCTTAAACAGCTTCACAGGCACAGAAAAAGAACCATGCCACATTTCCACCCCGGATGCGAACGAACATCATTGATGTCCAGTGTTGACATTCGCAGTTCCAATTGTCCAAGTAAAAGATGCAGCAAGAATGGCCCCGCAAAAATCCCTCGTCGACCATTCGGTCAATGGCTGAGAAGGCCCTCACTATCTCCGAGACCATAAATCAGAGGTCACCACTACCGCATTGCAAACGAAATTTGATCCTTTCAATCTGCGCTCGGGGCTCTGCACGCTCCTCTCAATGCCTTACTTCTCTTCCTCGAGTTTAACCCCACCAGCTTTGACGTACAAAACCCTTTCCTTCAACTTGTGGTCAACCACGACAGTAATATACAGCGACAGGCAGCCACCGGCATCGAAACCCCAGCCCAACTCGCCATGTCGAACAGCATACAACTCAATGAAATCCGGATTTAGTAGACCCCCCTGACTCTTGAGCTCGACGCACGCCTCCTTGGTCAGCAGACGATGTGTACCTTTGAAGTGCTTGGTGAAGTAGTCCAACAGTGCAGCGTTAGCCATGCTGAGATCCAAGACGTTCGGAACGGCAACCGTGGTTTCGAACTTCATAGACAACGTGCGTGTACGCAACCCCAGGCAGACCTCATATTGCTGGCGGTACTCCGGCATCGTGCCAGCTTTGAGGGAAAACATGTGTTTGTAGAAGGCTGTTTGACAGCCTGCCTCGAGTTTGTTGCGCAAAGCAATTGGGATCTTGTCGAACTTGGCATTTGCTGTGACAGACACCTGGAAGAAGGCTTCTTCTTCCTTGTCTTCTGTACTTTTGCTGGCTGGTCTGAACGGCTTGACTTCCTTCTTCTCTGGCATATTTTCGAGGTCGATGATGACTTCTGCTTTGCGTTTGGTCGTACCCTTGAGGGCGGGGGTAGGCATGGCCGTGTTAGACTTTGGACCTGCAGCAGGGTCAGCTCGGAAGTGTAACGTGGTCTCTTATCAAAGTCCGACCTACTCTGCATGCTGTTGTTTGATCTCGTACGCCGACTACACTAGTAGCTGGTTGTTCTGGAAGCTTGTCACAGGCTGAATAGGTAGAGAGCGATACCTCTCGGCTAGATGAGTAGAGGAGACAAGGAAGAAGACGGTCAAGAGGAACTGAAAGGAACTGATAGTCAAATGAGGTCGCAATGGCCCAGCTGGTAAGAGATAGGTGGTACACCTGAAATATTTCGCGCCTATTGATACAAGGTAAAGGTAGTCTACAACTTCGCTTTCGCCTTGTTATCCTCCTCCTCTTGCGCCTTCACCTTGAGCATCCGTCTGAGAATCTTTCCGCTTACAGACTTTGGAATCTCATCAACCCATCTAATTCCGCCGCGGAGTCTCTTGTGATGCGCGACCTTGGCGCTCAACCAGTCTATGATCTCCTTCGCGTCTTCGTCCGTCTTGCCCAATCCATCTTTGGGTACGACGTAGGCGCGTGGTAGTTCCGAGGCATCGTCTTTCGAGTAGACTCCGATGACCGCTACGTCATTGATCTTCGGGTGCGAGACCAGGATACCCTCCAGTTCAGCAGGTGGCACCTGGAATCCCTTGTACTTGATGAGCTCCTTGACGCGGTCGGTGATGAAGAAGTTTCCGTCCTTGTCTTGGTATCCGACATCGCCTGTCTTGAAGTACCCGTCTGCTGTCTTTGCGTGCGCAGTGCCCTCGGGATTGTTGAGGTAGCCCTTGAAGACATTTGGGCCCTTGATCCACAGTTCTCCAACCTCACCCACTGCCATCTCCTTCTCCTCTGGAGACATGTACTTCGCTGTTTGGTAGGGCAGAAGCTTGCCCACAGATCCAATGGTCTTGTCCCAGTCTTCCCAGGGCTGGGTATGTGTTGTTGGGCTGGTTTCGGAGAGACCGTATCCTTGTTTGACAGGAATCTGCAGTCTGCTGTGAACTGCCTCTACAAGCTCTCTCGTCAAAGGTGCCGCACCAGAGTTCATCATCCGGATCGAGCTCAAGTCATAGTTCGATACCAGAGGGTGTTTGCTCAAGAGCAGAACGATCGGTGGGACCACATACGCAAATGTGATCTTGAGCTCTTGAATGAACTTGCAGAAGTCCTCCAGGTCGAACTTCGGCATTACAACGAGTTGGAGGCCAGAATACAAGCTTTGATGGATCAGACACGTGAGACCTAGTCGAAGTCAGTTGAGAATCATCTAGATGAGCACATGCAGGAACTTACCGTAAATATGGAAGAATGGCAGGAAAGCCAGCAGTTTGTCGCCTTCGCCAGTTGGTCCTCCTGTGGGCTGCAGTTTACCAGCCTCCGCGGCTTTGATCATCATCGTATTGGCGACAATGTTGCGGTGGGTCAACATCACACCCTTGGGATGACCTGTCGTTCCGCTGGAGTAGACCAAAAATGCAAGGTCCTCTGATGGGTTGCTGGCCTTTGTTCTCCGCCATTTCGACGACCCAGCTGTGTTGATGATACTGGTGAAGTGCTTGACTTGGTAAGAAGGATCCTTCTGGTCGCCCATCACGATCACCCGATCAAGAGGAATGCCGACCTTCTTTGCCGCTTCTTGCGCATTCTTGATGAAAGGTAGCTGTGTTACCAAGCCCTTAGCACCAGAGTCTTTGAGTTGAAATGCAAGTTCATCGACCGTGTAATTTGGGTTGGCTGGAGACAGGATCCCGCCTGCCCAGTGGCAACCCCATGTTATCGCTGGTGTGTCGATGCAGTTAGGTGTGTACAAAGCGAGGACATCGCCTTTCTGCCAGTCCCAGAGTGCCTTGAGCCCTTTACCAAAGTTGATAGCGGCATCTTTGACCTGGGCGTATGTGTAGGAACGCTTAGTGTACGGATCAAAGTAGATCACTATTCGTCTTAGTGATTACTTATGTTGACAAAACATGAGAACACACCTTTGTCATCTGCATACGGCCTGTCATTCCTTTCGAAGAGAAACGCCCACTATGATCAAAGACAAATGTCAGCATTAGTTCCACAAAAGAGCTTATCTCCGAATGCTAAACTTACCAGATCAACGTCTGGAATCGGCAAGCTAGGGTACTGGCTTTCGGACGGCATCTTAGTGGTTGAAGATCGGTGTCGTGATGATGATCAGTACCGAGCCAAGGAATCTTATGGAGGGAGTAGAGTAAAAGTAGAAGGATGCCAGAACGAGAAGACGGACATAGCCCGTCGCGTTCTAACTGACCTGGGAATACCGAGGGCAGACGCAGCGCATTGAGACGGCTGGTCATGATTAGTCGACCGGGGTAAACCCCACAACTCCGTGCAACCATGACCGAGGTTCTTTCTGTTTTTGGCGTTAGCGGCGCGATAGCTGCACATGGCCTCCCGAGGTCAACGGCATTGCGACAACCTCAAACATCGATAGTCTGACAATAAAGACCTATTAGTTCTCCAAACACAAGAAATTTCTGCATTATCAGCCTATCAAGATGCCGATTTGGGAAGAAGCTACTGCAGTACAGAAACTGTCCTCCAACACCTACTCATGCACATTACACGATGATTGGAGCATCGGAAGCGGTATTTTAGACCCCAGCAGAGATAACATCGTCCGCTTTTACTAACGGCAACAGTTCCTAATGGTGGCTACGTTACAGGATGGTAAGACCCATCGCATTCTGCTTCACACCTTTGACTAACCACATCTCGACTTCCTAGCATACTGGAGGTAGTCAAAACACATTTCAGCACAACTTTGGCGAAGCAGAACCAGCCACATACCATAGCTCTCCACATTGAGTTCCTGAGACGGACCCAAGCCGGGCCCGCAACATACAAAGTCGACGATGTTAAACTTGGTCGCCAAACGTCTATCGTACATGTGACCATGGAGCAAGACGGCCGACAGGAAGTCGTCGCGTACGTCACAAATTCCAATATGGATACGGAAAAGGGCTTCACCCAAGATGTCGGATATAAGCTTTCACCGCCCGTCCCGTCAGTCGACCTGACAAAGCTGGAAAATGATGAAGATACAAACTGGAAGCTCCAACCAGAATTGCCGCACGCCAACTTCAGAAAAGCGACGAAGAGGGTGAAGTTTTATTTCCCTCGGGAAGGACGAAGCCTAAAGCATCTCGCTGATGAGTGGATCTGCTTCTCTGATGGGACAAACTTCACGGATTCATCGGTCGGCTTTGTCGCAGACATGTTCCCGCTGATGGTTGAGTCAATCAAGGGCGAAGGAGAAGGACCCTTTTGGTATCCAACACTCCTACTGAATCTGGACATCAAGAAAGCGCTGCCGCCGCAGGGAGTCAAGTGGCTGCAGGTTAGGGCGGGGATGAAGAAGGTGGCGAACGGTAGGATGGACTTGGAAGTGTGGGTGCACGATGCTGAAGGCGATCTGGTGGCTTTGAGCCATCATGTAGCATTTGTGTTGGATGCTAGTAGAAACACAGCCGCAAGGAAAACGGGCAATGCGAAGATATAGGCCTTGGTCTCTTTCGTACATAACCACCGGCATTTGTATACCTCGCACTTTTCAAATAGCCGGCGCGTGTAAACACTGTCTTGCTGAATCTCTCCGCTGCACCACCTCGGTTCGTTTTGCTGCGGTGTGACGTTGCTTATTCGTCAATATGATCCCAGCATGTGTAGTTGCTCTTCCACAGCTACGCGGAACAGCATGGACATCAGTAAGTACCGGGCATTGATGACAATGGCACGGCATCGGGTGCGCCTTGGAATATTGGTTTTGTCATTTCTCGATTATCTGGAGGCCCCATTGCGCTCAACTGGCCGCAACAGTGAGGGGTTTAAAAAATTACAGGATGCTGTTGTGCATCGCTATCTGCCAAACGCCAATGATGCCATTCATCAGATGCCCAATGCCCCCTGGCTATATATTGCCATGCTTTTGTGTCTGCTCGATCGGTTCGGAGTCGCTTATTTGCCCTTGGGGTTGTTGTATTGTATCTCGTTGAATTTGCTCGGCCAGACAGGCTATTACACGTTAGCACGGTCTCTGGTCATCGAAACCAGTGTTCTACATACCTCACTCTGCTGTTCGCTGATGTTCTTCTTGAAGTGCTCTGAGTCTGGACCCTTGCTTGGGCCGTCGTGCCTTCCTTCGTTTGCGGTCGCAGAACCTACAGAGTGAATGTCAGCAAACCCCGTTTTATGTACTTCCAGGGTTTTAAGTCTGGGGAGCTCATTGTACCCGTACCGCGCTGGGTTCCTCCAGCAGGTGTGTGCGTAGGGTGACCTCCGCCAGCTGAGAAGCGATCCTCAATGTTCTGGACGCCCTGTGTCTTGTACGGGTTGGGGAACCAGTATTGGCGCATGAAGAGGTAGTAGCCGAAGCCGACCGCGCCGCCAGCCATGAAAATTTTAGGAACAGAGAGAGGCGACATGATTGCTGTTTGTCCTGCTGTCTGCTTTCAATTGACGAGATGGGAGTGAAAGAAGGTAAGGCTGGAGGTTTGGAGGAACAGAGATGAAGTGGAAGGTGCTGTGTGTCGTGCTGGGTGGTGTGACGCACGAAGTAGGGACAGTCAATGGAAACCTTGGAATGTGGAGAAGAAGCAAGTAGTGCAGCGAGTCTAGAGATCTAGGCGTTGTTTTCCCTCCAAAGTCAGGTACCCAATAGCATACGGCGGAGAAGCGTCACTTTGTCGTCGCGATGATCGCGTCATGGCCTTGTGCTTTAGGCAAAGCTCCCGCGGTCGTCGCACAAACCAAAGATCCACCCCGCCAGGCACGATCCAGCTAGCTCGCATGAGGCTGAAGGCCATGCTGACGTAAGGCAACGGCGGCTGAAGAAGTGGCTTGTAAATTAGCTAGCGTGTTTGGTGCCATCGCCTTGGGGAAGTGGACACGCTATCGCGACATGTGCAACCCCTTGCGCCAACACGACCGGAGATACTTGAGAAGAGAAGGACCAATTGGGAGCGTCTTTTGTATCGAGGAGCTTCATGATCATACGGCAGAGCACAGGCTGGGACACAGCAACGGCCACGGAACCAAGCGCGCATTCGAGAAATGGAAGGTGATCCCGCCGTCGAGCCAGAACTCGATGGCTTCAGTCGCGTGCTACCCCTGCCGTATCGCGTCGCTCTCATAATAGTCTTAGGTATGCGAACGCTTACGCTGCCTACTCTCAATGACGTTGCTAACTGTCGCACAGGCATATGGGCTTGGGGTCTAAACCTCCACTACCTCACCCTTATAAAGATAGACGTCCCAAGTCTGATTCGCTACCCGGGCCGTACCTCACCCCGCCATATTCCGCACCACCTCTCCTGCTACCGCATCGCAACCTTCCTCTCCATCCCGCTCGCGCTCTCGCTGCTCCTATTCTGGACCCTCACACATGGCAGCCCCACAGACATTGCCGCTTGGGAGATTCTGCCAAACCTATACCTCTTGGTGCTGGTCATTGGCTTCGTCATACCACTGCCATTTGTTAGTCGCAATGGACGGACTCGTACGTTGGCGACGCTGAAGCGCATATCCATTGGCGGCATCGCAGAAGCCCAAGATGGAAAGTTTGGAGACATTCTGCTCGCCGATGCGTTGACGAGTTATGCGAAGGTGCTGGGCGATCTATTTGTTTCCCTGTGCATGTTTTTCTCATCTTCGCACAGCTCAACAGGGCCTCCAAACAGGAGTTGCGGCGGCGTGTTCTGGGTTCCCTTCATCATTGCTATTCCCTCGATGATCCGATTGCGGCAGTGTATCACAGAATACTATCGTGTTCAGAAGGCGAGCAAGCAAACTGGGCAGGTTAGTCCAGCGACAGGATGGGGTGGTCAGCATCTGGCCAACGCACTGAAATACTCGACCGCATTCCCTGTCATCATACTGAGTGCTCTGCAACGCTCGCCTGATCCTTCACGCTTTGGCGTTTCGGAAGCGACGTTGTTCCGTATGTGGCTCGTCGCAGTGGTGCTAAACTCTGGGTACTCGTTCTACTGGGACGTAGCCAAGGATTGGGATCTTACTCTCTTCTCTAATGCCCGTACTCGGGATAGCCCAGAATACCCACGGGGTCTCAGACGGCATCGCTGGTTTCATGCCAAAGAATTCTACTACGCAGCGATTGCAGTGGACGCAATGCTGAGGTGTACATGGAGTCTGAAACTCAGTGTGCATCTGGATCATTTCAACGATTTGGAAGGAGGCATCTTTACAATGGAGGTTCTCGAGGTGTTGCGAAGATGGATATGGATCTTCTTCCGCGTAGAGACAGAGTGGGTGAGGAATCATAGGGGCCCGGCGCCTGATGACATATTACTAGGTGATGTTGGGGTTGGAAATAAATACGACGATAGCGATTAGGCTTCGTTGTTCATCAAAGATCTAGATCGACTGCAAGCATTGAATGCACCTTTATCTTCCCTTTAAAATTTCATGGATTTCTGCGATGTACCCAATATGTGCGCTGTGTTGCGATGCATGTGTAGCTCGCCCTCGAGTTGTAGGTAGGGATAGGACCTGGCATGGAGGTGGAAGGCGCGACATAAGTCTTGTCGGATACATGGTTTCTTCCCACCGACCTCACTTTTTTGGGAATCCAACGCACGATGATGTAGGCAGCGGCGAAAGCGATTTAGGATATCAGGTCGAGCAGCGCATACGACGCATCTGCGCTTTTGTCATTGGATGAGAACCTGTGAGTTACGCGGCTGTGGAACGTTGCTGACCTTCTGAGGCTTTTCATCAATAAGTCCAGACTATCAGATGATAGGCCAGACCTCAGAATGCAACATCTACCTCCTACGCGACTGGCTCGCAGTCGTCCTTCATGCTTACATCGCGCTAGTGGACGCAGCACGAAATGCATTCCTTCTTGGGACTAGTACGGCAGGTAGCTTCCAGTCATCTATATGCTGCTGGCAGCCTTATACATCACACAACAACTTTCTTCTGCTTGGTAAAGTCAGACTTGTCAGCTAATTTGAACTCAGACTCTATTTCTTTTGGTATCAATTGAGGATCAACAGGCCCACAGTTTGACAAACCATCCACGCTGCAGAGGATCCGATGGTGTTCCGTGGCAAACCATCCAAGTTTTGCGAGAGATGTAGAGAGAGAAGACTACGAGTATGCCTCGGATTCAAAATTGGGTTTCTTTACTGACACATCCAGTGTGATCAACAACGGCCAAGTTGCAGCTCTTGCATTCGAGTGGGAGCAGCATGCACCGGCTATCGCGACACGATCAACATTCGGATCAGCGACCAGACCGACTTTGTACGGACAAAGGCTCTAGCAAAGACAAGGTCTCCACTGAAGCAACGATGTGTTGGCGAATCCAAAGCCAAGCTTAAGGTTCGACATCTACCCCAAGACCTTTTGACCCTAGGTCGAGACATGTTCTTCACGTACTACGTCTCCGATTTCAGTCGCACATGGGACTTCCTATACAATTATCTAGACCCAAGATCCGCGCCCAAATATCTTACTCTGAGCATCGAAGCGGTCAGTCTCGCCTTCTTGTCCCATCAGGTTTCTTCCGAGACTGCAAGAGATCTAGGACGTAGGAAGTACTGTCAGGCACTACGGGAGATCAACATCGCCCTGCAAGATCCTACGACAGCAAAAGCGGCATCGACTTTCGAAGGAGCGTTGTTGCTGGATCTCTTTGAGAAGATCATGAAGTCGGCCTTGGAGATCAACACATCAGGACACGCCCATATCGAAGGCGCTCTCACATTGGTAAAATTGCGAGGGGTAGAGTCATTCAAAAAAGGCACTGAGCTGCGGGCGTTGATGGGACTTTCCCTGAATGCGACGATATGTTCATTGAGTACCGGACGAGTGGTGGACGATGCAATACGACAAATACGAGTGCATGCAGCACAATTCGTCAACACTGATTATCCAAAGTGGAAGCTCAGTGGATTGATGCTCGATATAACCGATCTAGCTGCAGAGATGCGGAAAGGCTGTATGACGGCGGAAGAGAGGATAACAAAAAGCGAGTACTTTGATCGAAAGCTCGAGATTGTTGCACTTGAAGCGAGCCCGGCTTGGACGTATGAACGCAAAAACTTATCTGATTCTGATGGAGCAAGACTGGTACCCAAAAGATTCCCATGGGTATACGACGTCTATTCCGATCGCATGATCACCCAGATGTGGAACGTGCTTCGCATAGCCCGAATACTTCTCTGCGAGGAGATCATCCAGTCCTGTTCCGAGAGCTGCGACCCTGATGTTGCCGCTCAGTATGATCGAGCAAACGCTGCCATCTTGGTCCTAGTTCAAGAAATCATTGCATCGGTCCCTCAGATGACGGACTGCGACCTAGTCGCAAAGCATAAGCTGCCTAGTGGAAGCACGGGTAAACAACATGCACACAGCATACCGCACATACTCGACGTTTACATACTGATATTTAGCCTGTACGTTGTTGCTTGGTCAAAAAGCTGTCCACAATCTGCCGTCGATTGGAGTCTGAAGCACCTGCAGCACATTGCCGATCACTTCGCTATCAAAGAGGCCGCTGTCATTCTGAATATCTTGAAGAAGCAAAAGAAGGAGGAGCGTGTTGATTCATGGTATGTATAGATTTCGTTCATTCTTAAATTCCAAGCACGGCAAGAACGATATCTGCGTTCGCAAAAAAAGGGTCTAGCTTGCATACACAAGAGAGAGCAGTCGGGGTCCACGACAATGAAAGGCCATACTAAACACCCTGAAGGAGCGTCTTTCAGATTCACGAGACAACACTCTTACTGAAAAGAACACCTGTCATTTCGGAGCCTTTACATTTGCCGACATGGACGAAGTAAGGACCGAGTCTTAGAGGTGGTGAAGACACTGGATTTAAACAACTTGTACACAAAACTTAAGCAGAGTCCCCAAGATAATCGTTGCCCATACTGAAGGTTTCGTCCCGGCAATAGCCGGCGAATATCTCGAAGGCTCGATTCAGCTTTCTTGTAGTGTCCGCTAGGATACTCTCTACCTTTGTAACTCTTGTAACCAAAATAAAAACGTACACAGAAACCCTTGGTGAGAGAGCTTCTCATACACAAACACTAATTCTTTCTCCAGGGATAGAGTCTTCGGTCAGTTATCCAACGCTCCCAAAGATATATGGATGCAGTCTGCATACAGTCACGGTCACGATATGGACAGCACATCTTCTGGGTAAGCTCCCCTCGTCTCTTTACCCCCATTTCAAGGTCTGATACTTGCAATAGCCGTCGTGTCATGCCTCAATCACCCCTCGGCGCTGCCAGGCCATCTCCTTTGATCGCTGGTTTGCCTCCAGGATTTCACGTTGGATAGTAACACGATAGAGGCTAACATACATGCACCGCCTAGGCATGAAACGTGCGAGCACTCTGACAATGCTCCAAGAAGACCTTTTTTGTAAGTTAGCTAGGCAGCCTTTACCTACTACTCATTCCCTTCTTCCTTCCCATGACCCTAGCAAACGATCCCACGTCCACCTCGATATAAATCTCTGACCTGCCACTTTACAGCCCACACCATACCTTCGGACCCCGGGACCCGCGCCTATGCTACCAAGCCGCCGGTTTCGCAACAGGGCCGTGGAGTAGTCTCCTGGACGAACCTTAGACACTGCGTTCCGCACGTCGTTTCAATAAGTAGCGAACAGGAACTGCTTGAATGGGGTGCTAGGACAAAAAGAACATGTATACCGCAGTCTACTGCAGATACGGGGACCTCAGGAGTGGATATATGACTAGTCTTCTTATTCTGTTCCATTGCGAACTGATTATAGCTACCGGTGTCGATAACACGGCACAAAAGCCGACACACAAATATACCATGAGCTTTCTACCACTCTTCCATCGACGCCTCTTCTTCGTAGAGATGTTAAAATAGTACAAATGGTGATTTTGAGCGTAGTGAAAAAAGAGACAGCGACAAAACACCAGATACAATGCCAAAGATGTGACCCGACTGACTTGAACCCATCAATAAAGTCAAGGGCAAGTGCCACCCACCCACCCCCGCCACCCATTCTTTTGGTCGGATAAAAAAAAAGATGATACATTCGCGCCCTTTCTCTCAAAGGAAGAAAGGGGTACCAGGAAGATGGTGATAATATGTAGCCACTGAAAAACGCCATGCAATGCAAGATTTCCTCTTCTTCCAGTCCCGAATCCAAGATGAAGCCTAGCTTCATGTGCACATGGGAAGGAGCCGCCTTTTTCGCTCCCTGCCAAGTGTAGGTGTTGAAACAAAAGAAGCAGCGATGTAGCGCTGCAAAAGTGTGATGTTGAAGAAACGCCAGCGCAAAGAGAATGTGCCAGGGTAGCCGAAGCAGAGCTGAGGCCATGCGAAGCTGACTAGTTGAGGAAGCCCTTGCAGCCGATAGAACCACAGAGACAGGGAATACGGTCCGTAGCGTCCATTTCACGCTCGAATTTGTAGTCGTACGTGAGTTCCTCGTCTGAAAACATTGTTAGTTGATGTTCAGTGGCATGAAGTGTCCGAAAAGAGGAACTGAACTTACCAGAGTTGATATCACGCAGCGCGTAGATGACGATACGCTTCGTGTTGTCGACGCGAATAATCTTGGCTGTGCAGTTTGGCGTGCAAGAATGATTGATGAATCTTGCAATGCCTCCCATCTTGGTTGCGTCGATGACTGTGTCTTCGTCGATGCGGAATAGGTAACTCGATCCGACACCTTGCATGTCGTACTTGGCTTCCCTGAGATCGGCAACGCGTTGTCGAACCTTTTCACCTACGTACTCGATAATCATGTCGTTGACGGCGATGGGCTCTTGGGCGTAAAGACCCCAGTTGTGGATGGCGGAACGGTCGAACTTGACTAGCTTCTTGCGCTTCTTCAGCTGGTTGAAGCGGAGAGCGTCGCCTTCAGCGCCGGACATGTTCTTGGATATGTTGATGTCGTTAACCATACGACGGTTGTTGGCGCGGTTGGCACGCGAGTTGGCGGTGGATGTCTTGTTGGAGCTGGTCTGGAACTTGAAGCCTTCAACAGAGACGACGCTTCGCTCTTCTTGCTTGGCGCGTCGCTGGCGCTCCTCGCGCTCCTTCTGTACCCGGATACGATGAGGGAGGTACTTCGACTTTTCAGATTCGCGAATTTTCTTGACACCCTCTGTACGAGCCGAGCCAGTCGCGTTGGGAACGTAGTACCCTTCGATCTTGGTTTCCGTACGCGATACGCCCTCCTCGCCGTTGCGGTTGAGGTGCTTGATAGACTTTTGTTTCCACGCCCAAGATTGTGCATCGCCAATCTTTGCGGCACTGATGGACTCCATGGCGGCCTTGAGGTGACGGAGATCTTCTTCGTCTTTGAGCATGTGTTGCCAACCGTCAATGTCCATTACAACACTGAGGTCATCCTCAACAGTCTTACGAGGCTCAACCGAGGACACGCCCCAGAACACAGAAGAGGCCCGCTCGTCGTCTTCCGGCGTCGACTCCTCAACCACGACCTCTTCGATGACCTCCTTGACTTCTTTCGCTTCAACAATCTCCTCTTCCGCAGGTGTCTCGATTTCCGTAACCTCGACCTTGGCAGCCTTGGCCTCCTCTTCAAGCTGCTTCTTAGTCTTCTTCTTGGGTTTGGTGGCAGCTTTCTTCTTGAGTGTCGTGAGCGTCTCTGGCAGTTCAGTAGTCTCGATGGGCTTGAGTGCTTCGTCATCGTGGGTGATGACGACTTCAGGTTCAAGTTTGTCAATCGGGCTTGCTTCCACCCCAAAGATTGCATCCGCCTCTTGCTCAATTTTCCGTAGCCTCCTGAAACCTTTGAGTGCTTTGTCTGCCTTCTTCCAAATAGGCGAGGAACGAGGAAGGATTGCTAATACCTGTTCCAGCTCTTTCTCAGCCATGTTTTCTGGATCCTTATGAATGCAATGGGCGAGTAGACTCCTGGCATGCGAATCGTCCATCTCCTCGTCACTGTCTTCGCCCCAGCCCGTCTCGATACGGCGCCGTTTAGCGCGATGAGCTCTCGACGACTCTTCCACCTCCTCTTCAACGTCGGTGGAAGGAGCACGGCTGATGGGTCGGCTCTCTTGCTCCTCAGTACCGCGAGTGAGCTGGCTGCGACTCTCATCATCCGACTCCTCCGGCTCGAACATCTCAATCATCTGGCGATGCAGGCCACGGGCAATACGGGGTTTAGGCGCAGATGCCTTCCTTCGTTCGTCCGCAAATGCATTGACAACCTTCGGAGGTTTCTTACCACGCCTGGTACTGGGATCAAATACACCCAGCGACCTGCGTGCATTGCGGCCACCGAAACCACCATTGCGGCCCTTTGGTGTACCAGCTCCAAAAGCATCGAATCCTGGGGCGAGAAGTGCGGGTGGTCGAACAACCTCTTCCTTCGTAGACGGAGCCGGAACATTGAACTTGCGGCGCTTTTCCACATGAAGATCCGGTTCCAGGAGTTCCAATATAGTGGGCGCGGCCAATTTCGTCTTGATGTCACCAAGAAGCTTCTCTTGGAGCTCCTGCTTGAGCACGTCCAAAGCGGCTCGTACGGGATCCAGCGAGTCTGCCCGCTGCTTCTTTTCCCACTCGAGATCTTCCGCCTCTTCCTGTTCTATCCGCTCTTCGATGGCCTTCCGCTTCTTGTCGGCTACCACGCGCTCTGGGCTGGGACTCCGCTCATAGTTGGGGTCGCCGTATTGATTGCACTCCATGTTCATGACGTAGGTAAACAGAGCCTGCATGTGACATTCCTTGTAGCATCGAACGGCCTCGTCTTCACCGCGCTTCGACTCTTCAAAAGTCACATAGTAACCCGTCTGGTCGCATCGCACCGAAGCCCACCGAAAGTTCTTTAACCGCTTCTTGAGATGTTCGACGGTTGTGCTGAGGACGGGTACGTATGCGTGTGCGATGAAGATATAAGGCTTCCGTTTCAGCGTAGGCTTGACTGGTTCACGTTCAATGAGGAAGGAGAGTGCGGCTTTCCTTGTCAAGGGTTCTCGAGGGATCGGGATTGGCGGACGCGCGCCCTTGCCAGATGGGCCTTTGGGAACATTTGCCGGCAGATCAAAGGTTCCTGTTGTAGCTGGTGCCGCAACGCTAGCAGTCTTCGCAGCGAACTTGGCACGCTGCTTCTCCTCCTCTTTCCGGGTTTGCTGCACCGCCATATCCATCAGTTTCTGGCATCTCCGGCCCTCGCGATCAGATTTCACCTTGATCGTGTGCTGCGCAATGCGCTGATTCGTGCCTTCGCGCTCAGCTCGCTTTGCTGAGGTGGTTGCTTTGATGCCAGGTACTCCGCGCGTTGGTGGGGTGTCGCGAAACTTGACCAGACATATCCCAAGTGGGCTGCCGTTATCGGGATGTACTTGGTTGCGGAGCGTCTCTACTTGGCCGTAAGTGGAGAAGAAACCACGTAGTTGCGCATCTGGTGTCAAAGGATCGAAGCCCGTCACTACGACTTGGGTCGCAGGTCCTGGACCGCATGATATGCGTTGATCAAAAGAGTAGGGCTTAGCGACGTATGGCGCTATCCGGAGTTTTGTTTTGGGAGCGCCCGTGAAGGATGTCTTGATGACATAGTTGCCAGTGGTGTAGCCAGCAATGGCCAGGCGCGGGTCGGGAGGAGGAGATGGGTCGCCCTGTAACACAAGTTAAGTTAGCCTTAGCGTCACAGGGCGACCACATCTATGTATGTATTTGTAACCTTCACGTACCTTATCCAGTATTGTGGTGTATTTCGCCGCTCCCCTTCCTCGCGCCTTTTTATCGAGTTTAGGGTCAAGCTGTGCGTCGTATGTGGAGCGCTGTCCCAGCACGCCGTCGGCTGGGAAGACGGAGATGCGCGTCTCGGGCGGCGTGTTTATGGGGGTGATGGTGTCGGCGACATTGTTGGGCGCGCTCGATGGCGCCGCGTGTGTAGAGGACGAGGTTGTGTGCATCGTCTCATGCGAGAGCTTGGAAGAGCGCGGACTGGGCAGCTTGCCCGGCGGAGACGAGTCTGAGCTGGTCAAGGGTGTGAGGGCGTGTAGAGAAATATTTTGACCAGAACGCGACATGGTGGAAGGCGCGGAGAAAGTGGACGAGGCGGGTGTAGGAGCAGAGGCGTCCGAGTCAACGTCGTCTAGCACCTCGCTAGGGCGCTGCGCATCGTTGTTGGGTGAATCCGACTTGTTCCTGCGCGTGCTCCTGCGCGTTTCACCCGCTGCCGGTGTCGCTGTGGCCGCCGAAGCTGCGCGGGAGGGGGCAGACGAGCCGGGACGACGAGAGGCTTCCCGCCGCAGAGACCTGTCTTCTCTCTCGCCGCGTCTCGTGCCTGACATGGACTTGATATCGAAGCCCCGTCTCTGATGGCTGCGCTGCAAAAGCGCACCACACTATCGATCGACCTTGGTATTAGCACGTGTATGCTGCCGCCATCACTGTGTAGCCGACTGTGATAGAAGAGGAAGGGGTAGGGGCACCGCGCGTTGCTGTACTCGATGCAGCTGCAGGCCAGGAACGGGATATGGACTACGCGCACCCACGCGGTGAGGACGTGTCGGGGAGCCCGGAGATAGGCGGCGGAGGCACAGGAGAAAGACAGGGAGGAAAGATGAGCCGGGTGATGGGGTCGACAGCGCTCTGCTCGCACAGATGGGGCTGGTGGTGAGTAAGGGCCGTCGTTCAGGAATCTGAGTTCCAAGGTGAGGCACTGCGGATCCTGGACTAGCGTCTTCCAAGGTCATGGCGGGAAAAGGAGAGTGCTTCTCTCGTCCACCAACCATCCCTCTTGTACTCAACAATTTTGTTGCATTGCAGCGACCAGCCTTGACCAACATGGTCGCATAATCTCCGCCATCGTCTCCTGCATGGAATTGCCGCCCCAGGACCGAATCTCGCACGCGCGCACCCACCTCGTCAAGCCGCATCCCTCCAGCCTAAGCGTCATCGCGATCGTCTTGCGTACACTATGCATTTACGCTAGCCCACTGCAGTCGCACGAGGACATGGCCAGCGCAGCACAGCACCATTCAATACTGGAATTGCATTTTGAAAGCACGTGGGACGATAGAGGGCGATATAGCACGTGAGCACGTATTGTAGTACCAATGTTGCAGATGAGGAGTGGACGAATTCAACGGCACAATGGGACAATGGAAGCACTATAGTTCGCGCCACGCGACGTCAGGCAGAAGTCGAGACGCTGCTTCTCAGATGCGGCATTCCGCGAGTGGTGGAAGGCGCCACGCGCTTGTACGAACACTGGTGGCTCATGAGGAGAGGGTGCGTAATGCCCAAAACGATAGCTGCGTGATTCCATTTTGGACACGCATGCCTTCTGTGAGCATGTGCAAACCAGAGCCTAGTAGTGGCACAGTTACTTAGATATATGTGTCCCCGTATCCTCACACCACCTCCTAGTCCACAAACTTGCCCTCAACCCACCCCCGTCTCTTGACACCCAACTCCACCGCCGCACTCCCCCAGTCCTCACCGTGATTATGTCCACTCTTGCCATCCGCGCCACCAATCCCCGCCCTCATGAGTCCCTGCTCATCGCTCAATAGCGTCAACAGGCCAAAGATGACAGGCACGTTGTTGTCGAGCTGCAAGCGCATGAGTCCATGGCTCACCGCCTCCGAAATGTACTCGAAGTGCATCGTCTCTCCCTTGATCAACACGCCGATCGCGATTATCGCGTCAAAGGGCGAGTTGGACGTCTTGGATTGCGACGCTCCAGTGAGTGCAGTGAGGTCCGAGGTGGAGCCGAGGAGGTCTGCTGCTGCACCTACGACGCCCGTGGACGAGGATTGGATTTGTGAGGCTGAGTATAGTCTGTAGAAGTGCCTATTAGCTTTGTGCCCTGATTACAAGGTCATCTGAGGGGGACATACTGCTTGACGGCATAGGGCAGCTCGTAGCTCCCAGGCACGCTCTGCACGACTATGTTCTCATCCTTGACTCCGGCTTCCTTGAGCTTCCTCTTGGTTCCCTCGAGCAGCGCATCGATGATCTTGGTGTTCCAGCGTGCGTGGATGATGCCGATGCGGAGTCCGGAACCTGTACAGCTTCCAGTCAGTCGCACAGTTGTGGTGGTGGGGGCGGGGTTGCTCGGAGCTTGCTTGCGTACTTACCATCGTACGTCTTGGGGGCGCCGGGGCCTTTGATGGTGGCCATGTTGTCGTTACGCGTGTGGAGGTTTACAGATAGGTCAGGAAGGTGCGATGGGACAGTGGAGTCGCTGTGGTGAAGGTCGTGCGGGAACGGCTACTGGGTGGGCTGAAGAATGCAGGAACGAGCTGCTGAGCACACCACATTGGGAGCCGCCCCGCAACCGAAAGGCAGGGATCCCGCATCGTGCAATGGTGTCATTGCGAGCAGGGGTAAGCTTCCCTCAAACGCCTCGCGTTGATTGCAATGACTTTCTCGACCTGACCCATCAAGACACAGTCACGAAATGGGACAGAGATATTTGAAATTTTGTTCATTCAATCAGAGCATCGCATCGCTCCATGTTCTAGATATCGTAAAAAGTTTCCATGCCATTCCCGTAAGCTACATTCAAGAGCTTTCAATCGT
This sequence comes from Alternaria rosae, assembly GCF_020736505.1. NCBI lineage: Eukaryota > Fungi > Ascomycota > Dothideomycetes > Pleosporales > Pleosporaceae > Alternaria > Alternaria rosae. The sequence continues at coordinate 1,887,575 of NW_025763576.1, forward strand.
AAATCAAGTCCAAAGCACACCAGCTTCTCTGTCCTAGAGAACGCCATATCCATAATACATCTACTCGACAGTAACCGACTTGGCCAGGTTACGGGGCATGTCAACGTTGACACCCTCGGCAACCGCCATCCAGTAGGACATGAGTTGCAGGGGAACGACGTTGATGAGACCCTGGAGAACGTCGACGTTCTTGGGCACCTCGATTTTGTCTGTCTTGTCGGTGGGGAACTCGGGGTCGTTCTCGTTGCAGATGATGATGGGTCGTCCGCTACGGGCAATGACCTGTTGGTATGCGTTGAGCGACTTGGCGAAGATGTCATCACGGGTAAGGATCATGACGATAGGGAGATTCTCGTCGACCAGAGCCAAGACACCGTGCTTAAGCTCACCAGACATGACCGCCTCGCAGTGAAGGTACGAGATCTCCTTGATCTTGAGAGCACCCTCGAGCGCGGTAGCGTGCTGAGAGCCACGGCCGAGAAGCAACAGGGACTTCTGGTTCTTGAACCTCTCGCAGAGCTTCTTGATGGGCTGGTCGAGCTTGAGCACCTCCTTGAACTGGTCGGAGATCTTGGTGAGACCCTCGATGATCTCCTCCCGCCTCTTCTGCTTGGATGCACGGTCCTCACTGAGAGAGAGCGCGAACATGACCATGCAGACGAATTGCGAGGTGTAGGCCTTGGTGGAGGCAACACCGATCTCGGGACCAGCGTTGATGTGCACACCGCAGTGGGTGAGGAGAGAGATGGAGGAACCGACGGTGTTGACGATACCGACAGTCAGGGCACCGCGCTCCAAGCAGTAGCGGAGAGCACCCAGGGAATCGGCAGTCTCACCAGACTGGGAGACAAAAACGCAGGTGTCGTCACGGAAGACGGGTGCCTGACGGTCAAGGAAATCGGAGGCCAGCTCAACGGCAATAGGGATCTCAGTGAGCTCCTCAAAGATACCACGGACAGCCATGCATGAGTGGTACGAAGTACCGCAGGCAACGAAGATGATTCTCCTGCATCGCCTGATGGTAGAGAGGTATTGACGGAGACCACCAAGGGTGACGGTCTTGTTGACAGCATCGAGACGACCACGCATGGCGTTGACGACGGACTCGGGCTGCTCGAAAATCTCCTTCTGCATGAAGTGGTCGAAGCGGCCCTTCATGATCTCCTGGAGCTGAATCTCAAGAGTCTGGATGGTACGGACGTTGGACGAGCCATCATCCTTGTGCAGACGGTGAATGTTGAGGGAACCCTCGTGGATGTGTGCAATGTCGTCGTCCTCGAGGTACAAGACCTTCTTGGTGTGCTCGACGATGGAGGAGGGGTCGGACGAGAGGAAGAACTCGGTGGGCATCGGTACGCCATCGTCGGACAGGAAAGCGCGCGATTGCGATCGGTGGAGGAGCGACTTGTCAGGGGGAGCGAGCAAGTTGTTGGACTTCTTCAGCGCAACGTTGTGCGAGGCGCTCTCAGCGGGGAGAGCAGCACCCTCGTCGTTGTACTCGACATCGACGAAGTCGACCTTCATCTTCTTTTGTGTTCGTACACCGATGACGAGGGGAGAACCCTTGCGGGCCGCAACGACCTCGTGAGGGTAGTGGACGGACTTGAGGAGAAGACCAAAGGCACCCTGGAGCTCCTTGATGACGGCCTTGACGAGCGATGGGAAGCTCAGGTCGGGGTGCTCGGTGTAGATGTACTTCGTGAGCTTGGCAATGGCCTCGGTGTCGGTTTCAGTCTCGAACTTGAAGCCCTTGCTCTCGAGCAGTGTCTTGAGCTCCTTGTAGTTTGTGATGATACCATTGTGAACGACGGAGAACTCCCAGTTGGGGTCGGACCTGGTGGGCGATTAGTGCGTGCTCTAGGTGGTGAAAAGAACGTGGATGTGACATACCTGTGGGGATGGCAGTTGACACGCGATGGGGGACCGTGGGTGGCCCATCGGGTGTGGGCGATACCGGCGTGCGAGTCGAAGACCTTGTTGAGGTCGAAGTTCTGCTCCTCAACAAGCTTCTTCAGCGAGGCGACCTTGCCGACCTCCTTGACGGCGTAGACCTCATTCTTCTTGTCACCGTCAATGGCAAGGCCAGCCGAGTCGTAACCACGGTACTCTAGACGTTGCAGACCTGAGGGAACAGCGTGTTAGTGATCGCCCTCCAGCCCCACCAAACCACTTCCGATTCCGTGGAACGCGCGTCTGGGGCAGCGGCTGCGGGAATGCTTACCATTGATGAGTGTGTCGAGAATGTACTTCCTGTCCTTCTCCACCAGGTAGTTGATGTAGCCGAAGATACCGCTGCAGACACCGTCGTTAGCCCGTGTCCAGAGCTTTGCTGTAGCTTTGGCAGCTTCGCATAGTGGGGCGGCGGGGACTTACCACATGGCGACGAAACGAAAGTAGGGTACTGAATATGAATGGAAGCGATTGTAAGGCAGTCGGAGTTAATTGGGCTTTGGCAAGAAAGTAGGGTGTGGGGGGAAGCAGACAGGTGTGTGAGCAGAGAAAGAGCGGTGGTGTGTTTGACTTATATCTTCCAGGGCCAAGCACTGAGCATGCCCCAGCGACGCCCTTCTCCACCCGGCCTGGCTAGCCTCGCCAATGCAGCGTATCGCACCCGTCTGTGACGCCGCTCTACCACCCTTGAATCTCGCCCTCGTAGCCCTGGGACCCTCTGCCACGCCCTCCATCCCACTGCCCGTGCCTGTCCCTCACTGTCCCCTATTTCGTCATGTCTCGTGGAATCATCCTGGTCCATCGGCTTCCGCGATGCTGCCAGCCAATAGCCCCCGCTGCTGTTCCCGACCTGATCGCCCGCTATCCATCGTTTCTCAGGGACCAAGAGGCGCAGCACCTCCAAAATAGCAACGCTAGGCCCGTTCCTCGACTATTTTCATGTCAAGATGCCAGAAATCTTCTCTTCGCAATGCTACACCGCGGCCACTATGCCACTCGCGTCCTGACGGGCGCCGCATTCGCCGCATGCGAGGCCTCAAGCTCGCCCAAAGACTGTGCTTATGGATAGGTTTCTAATTCTGCTTCATCGTTCAATATCTTGGATCCGCTACGTCAGCGCGGGTACGGCTCCGAATGGGGAAGCCAGCGCCGTGCGTCACGACTTGACATCTCGTGTAAACTCTGTTTGGTGATCTTCTGCTGATATGGTCGACAGCTTGGAGAAAACCGATATGCCAAAACAAATCATGGCAGATGGGTGGAACCCAGTCGCTAGCTGCACCATCCGTCCCACTAACGGCGCAGGTTTACCCGCAATGTGCTCCCCACCGTGTGCAGTATGTCTGAATCAGACGGTGAGAAGCAATATCGTCTGGCCCTGCAGGTCTGCATTCACGCATGAGCGCCAACAACGCACACCTCACAGGAGCCAGAGAATGTCTTCAACCCGTTGTGACCGATGCTGCCAACGAATCACGCACTGGAACTACAAACGTGGAAAATAGAGCTGAGACTTCGGGGCGTGTACGTCTACTCAACTGCATCTGAAGTCGAACAACGGTGAGCACCTTGTAGCTACTGCGCGCTTGTTCCGCTCTGGCGAAAAGCTTAGTTTACCTTTCTGCAGGTGTGAGCTCGACTATAGGAAAGCGTGCCGACAAGAACCTTTGGCCTGCGTCCGTTGGGAACGTCTGGATGCCTTAGCAGTTCGATTGTCTTGACCGCCTCTAAATTGCCATCCATACCACAAACACGGCATCTGAAACCCCACCGTAAGTGGCGTATACGAACATCAGCCGCACATGCACGCCTTGACAACAGTTGTGCCGTTGCATTCGTGCCGACTCCTCATTCCGGTCTTTCCGCGCCCTGCATGTACTTCGTATCCTACTCGCCAAAGGTTGCACCAGTATTGTATCGTCTCGTATCGCAGCCCTGGTCAGCAGCTAGGTATCCGCTGCATCTTCGGAGAAATAAACACACCATTTGCCTCACCCCGTTTCAGATGCTGCTTGCCGTTTTAAGGACACATCACAGCATTGAACACGCCCAAGCACATATGCAACGTTTTCACACTTATGTCACAGTGCAGTTGACATTGAAAAGCAAAAAGAGAGACTAGTCGGGTTCTACAATAATTCAGCTATGTGAGAGCTCGAGCCTAGCCGCTTCTACTCATCCGAACATGCACGTGGACTAGACCGCGTAAAAGTGCGCCCGAACCCAAACCTGCCTAGCGTAACTTCTATGATGGAAGATAACCAAAGATGAGTGTTGATGTACATCGCTGAAATGCTACATGCAATGCAAAACGAGAGATAAGGCAATTTGCGATCAGGAACCGTCGACTACCGGCTGTCACAGTAGCCGGGAGCCTTGGGAGCACCTCCGTGGATCCAGCTCTGGACAGTGAGAGTTGTGGTATATACCATGCCAACTGCACCGATGATGCAAAGCAGTACGTCCAATACACGCGCAGTGGTTGTGCGCGCGACAGCCCGGTAATGGAGCATGGGCTACATATCATTAGCAATGAGCAAGTCAGAGGAGGAAATATGCTTACAGGATAAATGAAGACCAACGGAATGCAGGCAAAGCTTCCTACCAGACTGACAAACTTGTCCAAGTCACCCGCACCGGCCCAAGCAAGGCAAGCGCACACCAAGACCATGAAGAAGCGGAAGAAGTTCTTCTTCCACTTGACGTACGGGTTGTACTTGCCCGTCCTGCTGAACAACTGCTGGCTGGTAATCTCGATTGCAGGGTAGATCTGTAGTGGCGTAGACAACAAAATGGCGAGCGAGTAGATGAACTGAACACCATTGACGAATCTGTTATCCTGAGGCATGTTGAGAAGTACCACAGTCTTCGTCTTGGATCCAAACGCTGCGTAGGAGAGGGCTCCGGCGCTGAGGAAGATGACGGTGATGATAATCATGACACCTCCGAGAACCTTGGGAAACTTCTTCGGGTCTTTCATACCGGTCTGAATGGGGATGATGAGACCGATACCTTCGAATGTGAAGATGGCAGTACCGATGAAGAGTGTCCAATCCTTAGCGTTGAAGTTGACGATGTCGGAGACGCCGCCTTGGTCGACGATGGTGAAGAGGTCATAGTAGTACAGATATACAAGACCCATGAGGATGAAGAGATCAGCCACCAATGCAAGCTTTTGAATGTTGTTGATGTTGCGGTAGAGCGACAAGGGCAAGAAGATGACCATCTGCATCATGATCATGTACTTGATGTCGATGAAGGTCTTGCAGTTGGAAACCGCAAGGACGAAGGCTTGCAGGTTCTCAGACACAAAGACGATGTAGGCAGAAGAGAAGCCTATCTGCGATATGACAAGCGAAGAGTTGATCATGTTGCGCATCCAGTTTCCGTAGAGATGAAAACCCATGTCACCGAATGAGTGCTCTACCACAAGACGGGTAGAGACAAGCAAGACAAAGCAGGCATATGAGAGACCCGCGACACCGAGGAGTACCATATTGGAAAACAGCATACCGCCGTTGAGGAAGGCTCGGGGCAGGAACAAGACACCTGTGCCAACAAACGACTTGAGGAGCAGCATGGCTGCACCTGTGGGGCTACCAGTGCCCGTCTTCTTCGCTTTGCGCTTTCTTCGCTTGCCGGGGGTGAGTAGTGCGCTCGATTCGCCATACTCGCGGTCTTCGTCTTCGCTCTGCGCGCCGGAATCCAGAGCATCAGAGGAGAAGTATTCGTCTGGTCCTAACACCTCGTCATCTTCTTCGAGAGATTCACCGGCGAAGTGGCCGTATAACGTGAGGAACTCCAAGAAGTTGCTGGTAAAAACCTGCGGCTGCGGACGCACCTGTCGGACTGTTCCATAGCCAGACGGGCCTGGGCCGGGTGAGGGACTCCCAGCGGCTCTGCGCAAGTAGTTTCGTCTGAAACCACCAGGCTGGCGAATGGAGTCAATGTCGAGTGCTTCGTCTTCAGGCCGACGTCGCGAACCGTGGAAGCTCTTGCTACGCTGCAACTTGCCCTGCTCTTCCGCCGCCTGCTGCTCGCTCCACCTGTAAATTTGTCGCGTGATGTCGCCGCCCTGGAGTTGCAGGCTCGAAAACTGCTCCTCGTCTTCCTCGGGCCTCGTCCCAGTTGATTGGGCATCGTCATCGCCTATTCTTCCACGATTTGACCTGCTTGGTGAGGCATAATGACCTACCAGATGCCGGCGCACGATCTCGGGGTCTTCGTACGGCACAGGAGAGCGACCGCGGCCGTCAAAGGAACCGTAGTTGCTAGGCGGGCCACGAGGAGGCGCGTCTTGAGCGGGGGACAGTGGGCGTATCGGAGGTGTGCCGAACCGTGGGGGTGAATTGCCCAGTGACTCTTTCAGCGCTGAAGAGAGGTTCGACTCGGCTGGGCCGGGCAGCGACGACTGCGGATCTGCGCGTCCAGGCAGGGGTGTCTGTATTGACGACGAGTTTGCCGTCTGGGTCTGGGAGGGTGTTGGTATTTGGCGTACGGCAGGTGTGCCGTTGGGTAGGGAAGGAACGGGCGAGCCCCGTCGCGCGATAGAGCCTGCACGAACAGACTGCGTATCAGGAGAACTTCGTCGAGATTCTCGCGACGATGGCACCGCCTGTGGATTCGTCGAGGTCGAACGCTCACCCGACATGTTGGGCTGCGTGTGTGGTGTTGTGGAGCCGCAGTGAACTTTGTGATAAGAAACGCGAGCTTCGGCTACCTGCGTCTAACGTCGCAAAGGGAATGCTGAGCGATAAAACAAGCTCCGGGTGGTTATATGAATGGCGTGGCCAGTGGATACATACCGCGAGGCCCCGAGATGCTACGCGTGATGTACAGCAACAAGAGGGAGACGCGCAGAAGAAGCAAGGAAAGCTGAGTCGGGCTGCTTCGAGGCCTGTGCCGAGAGGTTGAGGTCATCCGTCGATTCGCTGGAGAGATGTGGCGCCCCACGCGCGGGATGACCATGTCACACCGTTGGAAGCCCTGCATCTTTCCACCGAGAAGCGAGCGCTAAGCTGCCAAGTGAAGCATAGCAGAAGACTTTACTGTTGGCGATGTAGATGCGGCGTCATCGCTCCTCGGATGTGTTGCCCTGTCGTTGCCCTCAGCTGTTCTGTCCATGTCTCGCTCCTACACCTCAACATCTAACGCTCATCCGCGCATCCCGTGCGCGGCCTGACCGGAGCCGCAGTGACACCCCGTGCCACGAACACTGAACCAGGTTCCCGATGCCGAGACCATGACGAATGCGGAGGACGACCAGACGACCAGGCTTACCCTGCCGCGGACACGCTCCAATTTTGCAACCCGTACAGCACGAGATGAGAGTGCGCGATTGCACCGACGCTCTTTCGTACAGCATTCACCACCACCTGACGAGGAAACACCGCTCCTGCCAAGCAGTGGACGCCAGCTTCCAGCTGATGCCGATGTCTACGATGGCGGTCAAGGGACGGGAAACAAGCAGAGAGGGATAAGCAGCTGGTTCTCGAGCATCCTCCATACTTCACGATCCAATTTAGCGAAGGAGCCAAATAATGACGGCAAACGACACTCAGTCAGCGAGACCGCCAAACCAAGGCCTGGCGCTTTCCCCAGGCCCGTTGGAGGTACCGACAAACTAGGCACTTTTGCTGGAGTGTTCGTACCGGTAACCCTCAATGTCTTGTCGATTTTGATGTTTCTGAGATTCGGCTTCCTCCTTGGTCAAGCTGGCTTGATTGGTATGATGGGCATGCTGATAGCAGCTTATGCCATCAATCTCTTGACCACGTTGAGTATCTCTGCTGTCGCTACCAATGGTACGGTTAGAGGAGGAGGCGCCTACTACTTAATCTCCCGTAGCCTGGGGCCAGAGTTTGGTGGATCGATCGGCATCGTCTACTATCTTGGCTCAGTATTCAACACTTCGCTCAACGCCGTCGGTCTCATTGATTGCCTCATCGAAAACTTCGGTAGCAATGGAGGCAACATGGCTGAGTGGCTACCTCAGAGCTATTGGTGGCAGTTCCTCTGGGCTACGTTGGTTCTAGCCGCATGCACACTTATCTGTCTTGCTGGAAGCGGCCTCTTCGCACGCTGCAGCAACGGCCTACTACTTGTTCTTTTGGTCGCGACTATCAGTATTCCTCTATCCGCTGTCTTCAGGCCTCCGTTCGAGAACCCGAAAGAAGACATTGTGTTCACAGGCCTCAGCATGGACACGTTCCGTCAGAACTTGCTACCCCACTTCACGCGAGGAGCTGCGGGAAGTGTCGATCATCACCGTGAGAACTTCCAAGATCTCTTTGGTATTCTCTTCCCGGCCACAGGAGGGATTCTGGCCGGTGCAAGCATGAGTGGCGACCTCAAGCACCCAAGTAAAGCCATCCCAAAAGGGACGCTGTACGGCATAGGTCTGACCTTCATTCTTTACACACTCGTCATCTTCGCCATGGCGGCATCAATAGCACGCGAAACTTTCTACAACAACACAAATGTTATCCAGCTCACCAACATATCTGGTGCAGTCGTGCTTGCTGGCGAGATGGCGACGTCCTTGTTCTCGGTACTGATGGGTGTTATTGGTTCAGCCAAGCTCCTCCAGGCTCTTTCTCGCGACAATCTTATTCCTGGACTTTCGATCTTTGGTCAGGGCACGAAAAAATCCGATGAGGTAGGATGTCTGCGATTATCTTTGCTGTATCTATACTAACCACGCAGCTTTGTTTACACAGCCTATCTACGCCATCATCATTACTTTCATCATCGCTCAAATTACCATGTTTGCCGACATCAATCAGATTGCTTCTTTCATTACAATGACGGTTAGTACTCTCTACCGCTCTGCTAATCGGCATGAAAATTCCATCTGTTCGAGTTGTAACATGCTCTAGTATCTCATGACATTTCTCGTCACCAACTTGGCCTGTTTCTTACTCAAGATCGGGTCTGCCCCAAACTTCCGGCCCTCCTTCCACTACTTCAACTGGCCCACAGCTGCTGTTGGGACGGTTGTCTGTGGAGGTACCATGTTCTTCGTCGACGGCTTCTATGCGTCTGGATGTGTAGCTCTGCTCATGATCATCTTCCTGCTGATTCACTATACCACCCCACCTAAGCCATGGGGTGATGTGAGTCAGGGTCTCATCTATCACCAGGTGCGAAAGTACTTGCTGCGCTTGCGCCAAGAGCATGTCAAGTTCTGGAGACCCCAGATCTTACTCTTAATCAACGATCCGCGGCGGCAGTATAAGTTGATCCAGTTCTGCAATTCGCTGAAGAAGGGAGGCCTCTTCGTACTTGGGCACGTCATTGTCTCTGATGACTTCGGGGAAGCTGTGCCAGAAGCTAGACGACAACAGCAGTCTTGGACAAAGTATATCGACTTCTCCAGGATCAAAGCGTTTGTGAACATCTCTATATCTCCTGCGGTCGAGTGGGGCGCTCGCAACCTCGTTCTGGGTGCAGGGCTAGGTGGCATGCGGCCAAACATAGTTGTCATGGGCTTCTACAACCTACCTGAGATGAGGCAAGCGCAGCCTTCCATCGGCATACCTTCGCCCCAACCATCACGCCCATCCAGCAAGGCCACGAACCATCCCATCTCTCGGAAAGCAATCCAAGCAGCAGCCAGGCGACGCGTCACAGGAAACACCCATAGTATGCTTCCCACCGATGCTATGAAACCAGAAAATGCAATTGCTATACGCAGTTATGTCACTGTAATCGAAGATCTGATTCTCCGGTTGCAAGCAAATGTCGCTATAGGCAAGGGGTTCCAGGAACTCGAGGTGCCGCCTACCAAGCCTACGGTGAAACAAAAAGCGTTCAGCTTCATGGGTCTTAATGACATTGAGATCGAGGATTCGTCGAAGAAGTACATCGACCTCTGGCCGATACAAATGTCAGCCGAGGTCGCTACTACTGGCGATGAGCCAATCCGCAAGAATGTACTGACCACGAATTTCGACACTTATACACTCATCCTGCAGCTTGGATGCATCTTACACACGGTACCGTCTTGGAAGCGCATGTACAAGTTGAGAGTCTGTGTTTTCGTGGAGTATGAGACGGACGTCGAAGAAGAGCGTAGTCGCGTTACCACTTTGCTGCGTAATCTGCGCATCGAGGCTGAAGTCCACGTCTTTTGGTTGTCCTCCGGAGATTTGAGCATGTATGAAGTCATCATCAACGGAAGAGATGATGGTGACTTTGATCAGACTGGTCGTGATATCGATTACTCACTGGAAGACGAGCGATGGTGGCAAGACATCAAACGACTGCGTCAGCCCGAGAGTTTGAGTGCTAGCCAGGAACTAGCACAGACTGTCGATATTCTTGAAGCCGTCACCAGTTGGCCTATTGCCTCGTTCCAACATGGTAGACAAGAGACGAACCCAAAGCGCTTCTCAGCCCTGCGCAAGATGCTACGTAAAGCAAAAAGTAGAACGTCTGTTGGCAATCTTGGGGATGGGACAAGAGCCAAAATGCAAAGCCAAAGAATACCTGCCCAGCTACTTGAAGACAGCGATAGCGACACTCAGCCATCCTCAGCCGGCGGAAGGGAAGACGATGCTGATGACGAAGCAATGGCTTCTGATAGCGAGGCAGTCATTAGTGGCAGCAACTTCGACGAATACGACTTGGATGCATCGAGTGATGAGAGTGATCAGAACGGGCAGAGAATGTCACTAAGAAGACGAAAAACGGCACCCAGCACCTCTTTTTTCACCAGGCAGCTGGATCTCCGTAAGGCCATTTGGAAAAGTCCGCAGAAGGACAGTACTTCGCAGAAAGATGACCGGCCGACCACACAATCGGTGACACCACTCAAACCGCACCCAGACGCCGTCGCCTCTGACACAGCTATTCTTCACGCCGGAGAGCGAGCCAAGTCCCAAAGTGTAGCCAGTTCATCCTCTCAGCGCTCTGGATCCTCACGAGCAAGAGCCCCTGTGAAACCGCCCACAATGCGCCGGCAGTCATTACCAAAGTTCACATCAAATCCAACTCCCCGAACAGCGATATCTTCAGAAGAAACAACCGGCCCATCGATAACATTCGTCGACACGCCCAAACCAACAACAGCCAACAAACAGGACCCCATCCTGACATCCGGCGAGCCCTCCCAACTCGCCGCAGACAGCTCGCCAGCAACCTCCAGTCCCCGCTCAGCCGCAGCCTCGTCCCATCAACCTCTCGACACGGGTACCGCCTCCCCGGCCTCCGGGTTTCCCGCCCAACAAGCCATTCCTCTCTCCTTCAACGACCTACCATGTCGCGCTCAACATCTCATTCTGAACGAACTTATACGGAAGCATTCTGAGGAAACAGCGGTCGTTTTTACTACGCTTCCTAGTCCCATGGAGGGTACTTGTGAAAGTGAGGCAGAGAGTGTCAAGTACATTAGCGATTTGGAGGTCCTATGTCAAGGCCTACCACCGGTGCTATTGGTGCATAGTAATAGTATGACCGTTACTATGAATTTGTAGAAAAACCAGAGTTTGAAGAGAGAGGTAGAACGGAAGTTGTGTAATTTAGATAAGCATCGAGACGCTAGTAGATCACATCCCATGGAATTGATACATAACAATAAAGTCGCAAGACCGAGGTGGTGGTATCATTAATGCTACAACTTGAAGTCTAAACTACTCGCTATCATCCTCGCTATTCGACATCTCTGCGTCTTTCTCAACGACCTCTTCTTCCTCTTCATCCGGCTTGCCTGTCATGGAGAAAGCCTTCAGACACGTAATCCTGGTACCGGTCGAATAGGTTCCAAGCAGCTTACCGACCTGCGCCGCTGTAAAACCCTTTGCCTTGCCAGCATCATCGCTCTTCAGCTCGTCCGTGCTCAAGGACCAGAAGCGCACTGTGCCATCGCTGCTACCAGTGACGATGAGGAAACTTGTTTGCGAGAGCTGAACGATTTCAAAGTCTTTGACACGGCCCGTCATACCTGCTGCTGGACCACCGATCTGAGCGACTAATCTGCTCGCGGGCACTTCTTCTTTGTTCTTCTCTGACGACTCAGTCGGTATCGTGGTGTTCGTGTCGAAGAGAAGAACGCGGCCATCCTCGGTTGAGACGAGTAGCGTGCCCGGATGCGACTCCGACGGCAAGTAGTGCATTTGATGGATCTTAGTCCTCGGGGTCGGTGCAATCTTTGCTTTTGGCTTGGATTCAATGTTGAAAACGACGATGCCGCGCTCGAAGCCCACGGCGAACTCCTCGCCTTCCTTGTCCCAGATGACTCGCCTTCCCTCACCGGATGCGAAGCGTCCTTCGCCTACGGCGGTGAGGATGTTGCGGTCAAAGTTGAGCACGCCGGCTTTCTTTCCTGTTACGAGGTTCCAGAGTCGCATGCACTTTTCGCCTTTGCCTACGCTCAGCATGAGCTTCATGCTGGGGTGGACGGCGAAATCATTGATTCCAGAGGGTACTTCGCCGGGTCCGGCTGTGTCTCCGCTGGGTCGGCCTTGGGGCTTCGGTATTGGCGCTTTGATGGTTGAGAGGGCAGTCCAGTCGCGTGTTCTCGTGATGGCGATAGTGCTGTCTTCCGCGGAGCTGAGGAGCTTACTCCTGGTTGGGAAGTAGAGGGCTGTGATGTTTGACGAGTGGTGAAGCAATGAGCCAAGTTCCTTGTTCTTGGGATTTTCAGTAATGGAGCCGCCATGGAGGGAAGGTAGCTTTGGTCTGAGTTTTGAAGCGACTGGGGGGGCGGTCGAGATGGAGTACAGGTTGATGCGCTCATCGGTGCTGCCCGTAGCTAACGTGATTTTGGACGTCTCATTCGAAAGCGGAGACAGGGCAAGACAGCGGATGGAGGATGAATGGGCGTTGAAAAGAAATGTGTCGGTAAAATCTACTTTTGGCCTGTCCGTCTCAGGTGTCGATGCATCATCCTGTCCGGTGAAGAGACTGCTGGGAATGGATGCCGCGAATCCGTGCAGAACTCTCTCGTAGGAGCCGGTTATGACTTGCACAGTCGTGACATCCGGGACGGTATCTTCGCTTTTTGCAGTGGAATCGATCTGGAGTTTGCTCATGCTCAGGTCCATCTTCCCGTTGGCTGCACCTTCCTTGCCATTGCGGATCGCCGTTTCCTTGGTTGCCGGCTGTTTTGTGGTTGGGGCAGCAGCGCCCTTGGTGCTCTTCAGCGCCTTCGCCTTGGCGGCGCTCTCGGCGGTCTCTCTCTTTCTCTTTGCCATTGTCGATAACTCGTCGTTGTTTCGCGCAGCCGTCGCGTCTTTGCGATCCAGAAGTTTTTTGATGCAGACGGCAGGGCTAGGCCGGGTGGAGTAAGGCGCAGCTAGTGTCCCAAGGTTGGCCCAATGAACCAGGCTAGGCAGGGCTTATCACGGCCATCCCTGCAATGCGGCGTGAGCAGCCCTTCCCTCACGTTCTCGCAGTCCCGCCCATCAGTCCAGCATATCGCAAAACACATTTCCATCAACCAACGCGACCAACAACCCCGATAATTCATCACAACGGCGGCACTCGTGGATAACGGATGTCGGCCACCGTTCGTCGGTCTTCATATGTCCCTCGACAGTTTACGGGAAACCTTACGCCAGGAGAAGACAAATGAAGCCGCGTAAGTCAAAGTCCACCACTATCCATCGCGTTTGCAATTTGGCCGATGTAATCGACTGAATGCATTGATGCGACAAGGAAAAATCGCTCGTTTTAGTTTATTTGCGTGTTGTGGTGGTGCTAATTCAATCCCCAGATTCACATCCGCGACATTGGAGCGCCATCTCCGGGCCCTCTGGAAGGTCACGGGCTGCTGCAATGCCGCTCTGAACGGCCATCAGCCCGTAGCAGACGACTTCGTCTATGGCGAACCTGACGAAGAGGAACGTCGTTTTCTCGACCAGAACGACATTTCACAGTAAGATCCCTCCTGTCCCTAGTACTATACACCTACTCGTCGCCAATGTTCACGTTGTCGTCGTTCCACTCTGCTAACACGGTCGCGTCTGTAGAGGTCGACGCTTCAACGATGCAACGCTGCCCTTTCCAGTGGCCGTTACTGACAATCAGCCACCACTCCCTGCTACCCTACCCTTCCAGAGTCCAACCAAGACATTCACCAAGCCGTCGCCATCCCCCGTCGTCGGCACCCCAAGCCTCGAGGAGCAACTTCGTGCCGCCTCAGCTTCGCCGTCCGTTGCGACGCAAACATTACCCTCAGTCGAATCGTCATTACAAAGTGACGTTATTCACGTTGTCCCTCGCGTAAAGACTGGCTCACATGCTGCATCGCCCACTACAGAAGACGAGGCAGCAAACAATGCCCAACCCGATGCGGCCCTTGCTGTCCAGGCTCCAGGAAATCAAGAACATCTCTCTAGCGGCAAAAGTGCGGTTGACCCAAGTGCTGTTGCATCCCCGACGGCCGACGACACGAATGCTGCTACGCCCCAAGACGGATCTTTGTCGAGTGCCACCACGGACGCCAAACCGAAGCCACCACAAGTCGTGCATCTACCACCAAAAGAAGTCCAAGAGGCCAGGCTGCAGGAGACGGAGCGAAAGTTGGACAGAGCTGCCGAGAAGGAGCGAAGAGAAGAGGAACGGCTCACCATCCCACCCACGAATGTGCCTGTCGACGTTTCTTCCCCGTCATCGACTGTTGGGCCCTACTCCCAAGCAACACCGCACGCGCAACACCATTCGCCCGATACCAGTCCTGACTCCGAGACCTACAGGGAGCGCAACAATGTGCCGTTGCCAAACGACGATGTCCTCGACCCCGCCGCACAGCAAGTTAAGGATGACCACGAGCGTGCTTTGCAGAAACGAATGAAGGAGGCAAGGGAAACCGCCCGAGCAAGAGATGACGACTCCCCTACACCAGACATCGAGCAACAGATCGAAGACGAACAGGCGATACGGTTAGCGCGCGATGGGAAGAGTCGTCTGAGCGAGTCCCAGCCCTCCGCAAATGTACATTCGTTGACCGAGGGAGTGGATGGTGGTTCCCGTGCGGCAAAAACAGAAGACGACGACTCGATTGGAACAAAGACTGTTCATGACGTTGCAATTGACTCGTTACCAACTCCAACGACTGTTGCCGCAGAGCCTTCGACCATGGACCGCGACAATGCCGACCAAGTCATCGATCAACAACATGCCTCCCCTACCGCCGACCATCCCACTCCTCCCGCTGAGATCGATGTTGAAATGCGCGACGTACCTTCCCTGGATACACAATCAACGACCTCACCCCAACATCCGACATCCCGTCCTGAGCGTATGACTACCCGCGTCGCGTCTGGAGCAATACGACAAAAATCTGTCTCTGAGATTATAGCTGAGAAGGCAGGACCAAAAGCCATACTAACCCCCCGCTCAAGTAACCATTCGGTATCGACAAGTCCTCCAAGACCCAGAACAGCTCGTAACAAATCGCAAGAAATCTCGACCGTCGTATTCGCCAAGAAGACACCGACACGGGCATCGAAAGCCCTGCAATCGTACAATGAAGATTATGCGTCGCTCCAAGGTGCTTCGGAAGATTCGAGCCGAGATTATCTGGAGGGTCTTTTCAAGTACCAGGCTCATCACCCGCCTAGGTCTGTGCCTCTGCAGGAACTTGTAGCGTCTGCAAGGAAGACGGTGTCGACGGCTGGTACGCTCGCTATGATTCGGGAACATCAAGACTACAAGATTCTGAAAAGAGTGTACCAGTTGCAGAATGCCAACCGATGGTCCTTGAGGCAACTTCAAAAAGCGGTCGAACCTGAGCGTCCATTTACCCACCAGGATCAACTGCTTCTCGACATGAAGTGGATGCACACAGACTTCAAGGAAGAGAGGAAATGGAAGAAAGCCCTTGCTGCTACCTTTGCGGAATGGTGTGCCGAGTACGTGGCTAGTACGCCTGAAGAGCGAACAACCTTACGGGTCAATGCACGCATTCCAAAGTCTGCTAGGCGTGCGAGCAATGATGAGGAGATGAATGATGCTCCTACGCCAGAGCTTGTCCACTCGAGTACGCATGAGACGGAGAGTGAGTCATACGGTGATGAGGACGATGTGCTTACTCCCGTCAACGCCAGCCCCCCTACAGGTCTATTCTCACTAGGCTTCAACGACGTGGTCATGAAGATCGACCGCACACCTGCCAGTGATACCATGTTCCGGGAACTGCCTCTTTACGACCCGATGTTCGAAGGCTCCAGCGACACCAACCCGTTCTCTCTTTCAGAGCCACCCATCCTTCCCGTATCCAAGTTCGTCACTGGAAAGCTGGTCTCGCAAATACGAGGGCCGCCCAAGAAGCGTAGCAGATATGACTATGACTCTGAAGACGAGCCGTCTTCGCCGCCTAGTCGATCTGGTACGTCAGCCGAACATTCAATGCCATCCACACCAGGTCGACGCCTGTTCTGTCGCAACGACTTACCACCGGAAATGACCAACGTCGCCTTATTCAACGCTGAGAACAAGCATGTTCGCGACCGACTTCAGGCTGCCCATCAATTCAGACCACCTACAGAATTCAACATGCCCACTATTGCCTTCTTCGAAAACCGCACGCCCTCTCAGTGGCTGTGGGAAGAAGACCAAAAGCTACGGGCGTTGGTGAAAGAGTATACATTCAACTGGTCTCTGGTCTCGCAGCAACTTTCGTTACCTTCGATGTTCGTGTCCGGATCCGGTCGACGAACGCCATGGGAATGCTTTGAACGCTGGGTGCAGCTCGAAGGTCTTCCGGCGGAGATGTCCAAGACACAGTACTTCCGCACCTACCAAAGCCGACTGGAGCAAGCCAACAAAACCGTTTTCGCTCAGTTCCAGGCTCAACAGCAGCAGCAACAGCAACAAGGCCAAACCCCAGGTCAACCGCGCAGAAGACCCACAACTACACCAATTCGAGTAGAAAGAAGGCGAGAAAATAGGCACCTCGCTATCATCGATGGCATGCGTAAGCTGGCCAGAAAACGCGAGTCTGCTGCCCACAAGCAAGCGGAGTCTCAGAAAGCCGCTGCGCTTCGAAAAGCACATGAGCCTGCGCCACCCAAACAAACAACCCTCACGCCACAGGAATTCAGTCGTATGAAGTGGGAACGCGAAGAGAAAATGAAGCAAAGGCACATTGCGCAGGAGATGATGGCTAGGGTAAGAATCATGTCTCTGCACAATGAGTACACCACTGACCGAAAACAGCAACAAATGATGGCGCGGCAGCAGGCCCAAATACAAGTGCAACCAGGAATGGCGAATGGTGTGAACCAGATGCAACGTAACGGGACACCCGGAGGCACAAACAATGTCCCTCCGCAAATGGCTAATGCGTCTCTGCAACAGGGGCAGAATGGCCCGGCAATGGCGGCCCGCGCGCACCAATCTCAACAGGGAATGCAAGCTAACTTCGCTAATGGCAATATGTCTGGCATGTCGATGGGCACACCGGGCGTTCCCCAAGCACAAATGCAAGGCAACATGCAGAACACCCAGCGTATGGGACCACCGGACCAGATGCGCATGGCCATGCAGAGAGGCCAATTCAACGCCACGCAACAACACCAGTTCCAACTCCAACAGCAACAGATCAACATGGCTAGCAACCTTACCCAAGGTATGGGAATGAACGGTATTCCTAATGCGAACATGATGACACCGGTTTCTAATCAGAACGGTGGTATGAACGGGAACATGAACAACTCCATGAATGGGATGTCAAACACCGCTGGGTCTCCGCGAATGAGCCAGGGCAATGGTAACATGCAAACACCGTCCCGCCCCCTATCGAGTGGGCACATGCCTCAGCTTCTAGCTTTCCAGAATCAGATTAAGGGACAACATCCGGAATGGACCCCAGAACAAGTTTCGAAACAGGCCTCCGACCACCTCAACCGTTACCTGGCTAAGCAACGTACGCAGGCATCATTGAGTCAGCAGGCAATGAGCGCAGCAGCTGGATCTCCTGGCATATCTCCTTCTCCACAAATGGCAAATAATCAATACTTCCAGCAGAACGGTAGCATAGCCAACGCTCCTCAAACAAACGCGGTACAGAATTATCAGGCCCAATTGGTCCAACAACAACGGCTGATGGCAAGACAACAGGCTGGCAGTCCTGGAGTGAACGCCCGACCACCTAGTCGGAGCGCCACGCCTCAGAATCCACAGATGCAACAAAGTCCTGGTATGCAGCAAGCGCAGATTAACCGGTCTTAAGGAATCTGAGTGGCAAAGAGAGCGCCTCTGCGAGGCCCGGTCACCCTTGGCTTGTATATAATTTTAATGTTCCTGCTTAGCGTTGTTCTTCTAGCGTGGGAAAGTGGTTTTTTTGCGATGCGGTGGGCGTACCCACGAGAAGCATGGTGTTTGTGGCGTTGAATGGCGCTCACGTAGTCGCTCAAGGAAGTGGTTTGTATTGGGGGAAAACTCTTTGTGTCGCTTTTGCCAGCGACACCCATCATGCCTTGGTGATGGGCCTCCGAAGAAATATGTAGCTGTCTGAATATCATGCAACTCGAGCATAACATCGAGATACAAACATCTTTAATCGCGTCCCTTGCCTTGTACTGACATGACTTGTAGACTGCGTTGCTAAGCCGCAGTACTTGCGATTGATATGTTCTCTCTGAGGTCTGCGTAAACGGTTGGAGACTAGAAATTGTCGAAGGTCTGTGCTCGGCAGTCGACATGCAATGTGGCGATGAGGAAGCTGATGTGGGCCCGGACCACCTGTTGACTAAGCTCCGCGAGGCAGCTGAAGGCGGTGGATGAAGGCACAAAGAACGTCGAGCGCGGAAGTCAACCTAACCTCCGCAATCTTCCCCAGCGGCCACCACGCCCCATCACAATCTTGTCACAGCTCCTCCGACTCGAATCAACTTCGCGCTGTTTCCTTTGTTGGCTTTTGGTTCTCCTCACTGTTGCAGCCGTCGCGCACCTTCCTCACTTGCGACCGCATTAGGCGTATTCATACGTACGGGCAAGAGTAGATAGGCATAGAGAGAAAGACCCTACAAAATGAACGCGCCAGACAGGTATGCTTCATCTTTTTCAATTCATCCTCTTCAACACAGTATCTCTATACGCGCAGTCCACAGTCGACGATGTCAGTTCAACACCGCGGCGACGACGAACCTACACGGTGCCTTCGCTGCTTCCACCACGAGCGCGTGAAAACAACAGAATGACGCACATTCCTATGAGCGCACGACACTATCGCCTGACCACGAGAGCGCGCTGCGCCGCATATATACACCTCCGATAGCAATAGCATGCGACACAACGAAAGTCACGACTCTACCACGCACACGCCCCGACGAACGAAACCCTCCATACCCCCAACCAATGAACGACAACCCAAGCACAACCTTCTCCCCGAAGATCGGCCAACTGATTGAGCAAAACCCCCCACTATGGACTGCGCGACAGCTCAAAGGACAACCGGCATGTAATGCACAAAGCTGACCACGACTATGAGAACAGATTCGAGCTCTTCCTGCTAGACGAAGGCCAGCAGAAAGTCGAGGAGAAAGCTGAGACACGTATGTTCCCCATCCTATCCTATCCTATCCCATCCCATCCCATACACACTCCCTCCACCCTTCCACCCGCCAACTAACAACCCTCGCACAGGCGTCCCCAACACCGCCGTCTTCACCTTCAACAAAGAAGACCACACGCTCGGCAACCTCCTCTCGCAGCGGCTCCTCAAGAACCCCGCCGTCATGTTCGCCGCATACAAAGTGCCCCACCCGCTCTTCGCTACGTTTGAACTGCGCGTCCAAACCGACGGGTCTATTACACCTAAAGAAGCTGTCATGGCGACTTGCCGGCTGGTGATCCAGGATCTGTCGAAGCTGAATGAGAGCTTTCAGACGGAGTGGCTGGGCAAGAGGATTGTCAGTGAGGGTGAGGCAGAGAGGCAGCAGAGGGAGCAGAATAACTTTTAAGCTTGGGCGCTTTGCCGCAGTGGCTGGGAAGCTCTTGGAAGATAGAGTTGTCAGGGAGTTGGTTGGGGATTTGTGGTTTGCATATGTTAGGCGTTTTTGACTGGTTGGTTTGTTGGTTGTTATGACGATTCAACAAAAGGGTTTTGATACCGTGACTTACATACCCTATAGAGCTGCGGACAGTTTGGAGAAAGAAAAACAAAGTGGCTTGCCCTCTTCCGTCTGCACATTTGCTGCGGAACATTGACTGTGAGAAAGCGTTTGGTACTATTGTAGTCTCTCGTCGGTATCTACATTTTACACACGCAGCTGCTAGTCTACTCGTCATCCAGATCAGACCAACGTCCCGGTAGTGGTTTAGTAGCGAGATCAGCATCGTCTTTCGGCGCGACCTGATTTTCGTCGCTAGCCGGTGTACTGCCCGAAGCCTCAGGCGCATCCTTGGACGCACCTTCATCCTCGCTCATGACAGCGCTGTTAGCCCCACTGACCTTCTCCTTCTGCTCCTCTTCCTCCTCAGCCTCCTCCCAGCTCTCTGCAACCTCAACAGGTACCTCCTTCTGTTTCTTCTTCTTGCTGCTCAGACTGAGTACCGCAAAGCCGCCCTTGTTGCCGAACGAAGTTGTCTTTGGGAGCTGGCGGTTTGGAACACCCTTCGAAGCTGCCACTTCGCTCCAACCTGAACCGGGACCTACGTCGGACTCTTTGCGGAGGATGTTGAGTGAGGAGTCGAGACGTGCGAGCTGCATGCTTTTGCCAATGTTTTGCGTGGTGAGAGCTTTGGTAAGCGGTGCTTGGATCGATTCGAGCATGGTCTGCATGTCGCGTTCTGGAATGCTGAGACGAGCTGCTAGAGGTGGCTTCAATGCTACTGCTTCGCTGGGAAGGAAGGTAACTTCTAGCTCGCATCGGAAGGATGTCGTTGCAAGTACACTCTTGATGATGGGGTTGAGCTCTTCAATAGTGAGTGCAAAGCGTGGGTTGAGGATAAGGAACGCGTTGTAGGGATCGCCGTTGGTGTTGCTGGGCTTAGGGCGTAACGTAGCAGTTGATACTGCTGGTGCGGGCGCAGGCGCAAGACGTTGTTGAACTTGACGAGTTCTAGCGCAATCTGCAAGTGTCCGCATTGGGGCCATGACGAACTTGGGGGTCTTGAAGATGGCCACATGTCGATGTGGTTCTGGATCCATGCTCTCTGAGTCCATGCCGAAATCTTCAGCAAGGTGATGGATGAAAGCGCGTTGGCTACGGGGCATTGGCTTGAATCGAAGACGCTTCTCATCTGGATCGGCAGCGAAGAGTCTGAGCTGCTTCTCTTGCGTCGCGGCCCAGGTAGAGTTTTGCTGGTACATGTTCAATGTGGCGTCTGAGTATGGAATGTGATCATTCTGATGTTCCGGATCAACGTTGAGTGCAAGTGCTAGAACACGATTACGCTCTAACCTTGCGCACTCTTCGTCGCATTTGAGCACCTTCTTCTGGTTGCCATCTCCGTTGCGCGAAGCATTGCATTTGGCCTCTTGCTTAATCCTCTGGCACTCGCAAGTAACGAAGATCTTGTGGGGACACGGCTTCTCTTCTTTGCAGGGTTGAGGGAAGTGACAAGGTGCCAAACACGGATGACCACAGGTGCTAAGCTCTTTGCCACATGCCTGGGTACATGGCTCTTCGCACTGTCCGGGTCGATGGCATTGCTTCTGGCACTTGTGTGTGCCACACTTGAGCGTACGTCCGCAGACTTGGCCACAGCGTACCTCGGTCAGCCAACATGGCTGGTTTTTGAGAACACTCTTGCCACATAGACATGGCTTGGCGGTAAGGAAAGCGCACTTCGGACATGGCTGGTCATCAAGGTGGCAACTGTGATCCAATTGTGGATGGCCGCAATCCTTAGCTCGCTCGCATTTGAAGCGACACGGTGGAGGTTTTGTACCGCATGGTAATGGTGGTTGTAGCACAGTTCGTCCGCAATGGCAGCTAAGTTCATCGAAAATGGCATCGCGACATGTGCCACACGGACCCTTATGACAAAGTTCCTGGCAGCGATGTTCGGGGTTGCCGCACTTCAGTTGTCGGCCACAGCTCCGCGTACATATGTGCTCGGCTTCAAAGTTCTCGTGAGCCTGACGAGGAGCCGAGTTCAAAGGCCTTCCCTTACGACGATTCGATTGGCGTTCCGCAGCTTTCTTCTCTCCAGCGCAGCAGTGCTCGCCGCACTCGTGGCGCCCGCAGTTCAACGAGACTTTACAGATGCGCCTGCACTGGGGAGGCTCGTCCATTCCTTGGTGGCAGATGGTCCTGGATGATGTGCGTCCACACCTACATGATATATCAACCGTCTTCAAGCAAGGCCGACATTCGCCTTGGTGACAGAGCTGCTCGCACTGGTGACCACATGCGAGTGTTTGCCCACAAGGTTTATCGCAATTCGGGATCGGGTCTTCGCAGGTCGTGCGTGGTTTGCCAGACATGTCTCTCAAAGCGGTCTTGCCACAAGGACAGCGGGTGACTCGGTCTGGAGATCGCGGACAATGAGGCGCTTGCGTATCCTGTGAATGGCATGCCATCTCACAAATGTGCTTTCCGCAATCGAATGAGCGTCCGCACTGATTAGGGCACTGGAAGGATCCTATCCAGGTCTCTACTGTGGCAACACCGTCTGCGGCGACATGGGACTGGCTGCTCTGCTTTTCTTCTGCCCGGTCGTGACATAGGATGTCTTTTTGTATCTGTCCGCAATAGCAACGTGCCGGCACTCGTACCTCGCAGGCACCGCAAGGACCGTCATGACAAGGTCGATCGCATCTGTGTTCACCACAAGACATCAATCCTCCACAGACATCGCCACAGCTCCAACCATTCTCATAGTCGGTATCAATACAACGGCGAGTGACGGACCTCTTGCCACAGAAGCAGTGTTGAGTGGGACCCATCAAACCACACGGGGGACAGGGACCGGCATGACACGTTGAGCCACAAGGATGTGGACAGGGCTTAGGAAGAAGTCGGGGTCGTGAGCAAGTCTGGCCACACGAGAATGGTGGTAGGCCGGGTGTTGAGCGCGGATCCAGCTCCTTCTCGCACCAACAGTGGAAGTTCTTGGGTAGGGTATCCTTTGGTAGGTTGCAGCCGGGGCAGCGCCATTGCCTTGGAGGAGGCGTCTCTCCGTCTTGAGTCTGCTGTCGCGCTGCAGCCGAACCCTCGTTTGTTGACCACTTCTTGATGCAGCCCAGGTGGAACACAGTCCAGCATGTTCGGCACGACCAAACACCCCGTGAACGCCTTGTGACGTCTTCGGTGCAAATGGCGCACTCGTAATGACCATTATCGATATCCTCGTGTGTCCTGGTGGCGATATCGGGTGCGGTAGATTTAGGTGCTTGCGGCTGCTTCTGGCGCGGTGGTCGTGATTTGCGAGGGGCGATGGGTTGGCCTGGCTGGAAGGCTGGCGCATCTGCTTGTAGTCCTGGCGGAGCTTCTGAGATGGAAGAAGCCGCGTCGTCTTCTACAGTCAATTGTCCACCGAATTGACGGCCACCAGCAGCCATGCGCTGTGGAAACCGCTCTGCGCCGCCTCTTCCTCGGCCACCCCGCGCACCGCCACGTCCACCTCTTCCACCTCGATGCGCTGCTTGTTGTACGGACGAGGGCACAAATTCGAGGGCAGCCGCATTTGGTTGCGACGGTCGTCCACTGTCGGTCTGGCCTCCTCGCCCTCGTCCTCTACCACCGCGCCCGCCGCCCCTCTGTGGCTGCTGTGCTGCTTGCGCCTGTGTTTGCTCTGCTTGCTCTGATTGTGCGGCCGTGTTCGCGTTTGTATTCCGGCCTCGTGGTCGCCGCCGTGCTCGTGCTCCTCTCGAGGCATCGGATGGGCCTGCGGCGGGTGGTTGAGGCGCAAGTGCAGGAGCCGACATGTTGTGCAATTGGACTGCGGTAGTTTCGAGCGGTGACCTAACGATGGTGTGTAGGCGTTGAAGCGCCGAGGGTGGAAAAGAAAGATTCTTGCTGCAGG
Organism: Alternaria rosae; assembly: GCF_020736505.1. Taxonomy (NCBI): domain Eukaryota; kingdom Fungi; phylum Ascomycota; class Dothideomycetes; order Pleosporales; family Pleosporaceae; genus Alternaria; species Alternaria rosae. The sequence goes on from NW_025763576.1 coordinate 1,911,446, forward strand.
CTCTAGTAAATGTCTGGCCTGCTGAACTGGTAAAGAGAGGGCGGTCGCTCTGTTGCTGTGGTGGGAAGCTTTGCAGTGGCGAGCCTTATGCTGGGGAAGGTGCCTGAAAGGACACTAGGAAAGGCGGTTGCAGATTATGCAGGCGCAGTGATGAGTCAAGTCAGACTCATACGACGGAGCAGCCGGGCGCCGATGCCTCGGGCTTTGAAGGAGTGGCGCAGGTGAAAAGCGCGTGCTCGTGAATTGATTGCTGATGTGGGAGACTGTCGCTCGCATCGGAAATTCCATGGGCGCGTCATACCCAGGGTCCGGCCAATCGAGACTACGGCTAGTTCCGGGCGCCCATGGTCGCCGCGTTGGAGCTTCACATCGCGAGCAACACCATCGCCCGCCGACCACCCCCATATCCGCCCCCATCATGGTCAAGTCACTCGTCGGCGCCCTCGCTCTGGCAGCGCTGCCCTCGGCCCTCGCATTCCGCAACACGTCGCCCTTCTTCCTCTTCTCCACGGCCGAGTACGCCTCCGTCACATCACGCAGCGCATGCCGACGTCCAAGCTAACAGCTGCAGCCTCCTCATCCCCAACAACGACGCCGCCATCGCCGAGTCATCCCAGGTCACCGCCGACCTCCTCAAGGCCCTCGAGCACTGCCCTACCAAGTCGTACATGCTGATTCAGCACGATGGAGTCGCCGCCGCCGACTACGCAGACGGACGCGCCATGCCACAACTGAGCCAGTACATGTCTGGCCAGCATTCCGAAGTCAAGTCAACTGTGGCGATTCCCGATGTTGTTGGAACTGTCGATGTCGCAGCTCTCGCCAACCATCTGCTGCCCAAGTGTGGGCGCGATGATGGCTTCATCTATCGCGCAACCTTCCCAGTGAGCCCCGGTTCCGATGCGTTTCGCATCGAGCAGCTTCAACGCCACGGTAGGCAGTACATATCTAGAGTACTTTGCACGAGCTGACCAGCACAGACGCCAAGTTCAACGACGCCCTCGTTGATTCCATCAAGTCCCAGGACTACACCTTTATCTACATCACAACCCCTCCCACCGAGGCGCAAGCCAAGGAGTCGCTCGAGCACCACACATACGAGATGGAGACCTCCTTCCCAGAATCCGTGCAGATGGAGCTGAAGCGCGATCTATCTTCGCATGCCAAGCGGGCAAACTCGACTGAGGGCGGCCTTTTCGAGAAGTACCAGTACTTCACACCCGGCATCTTCATGGGATTCGCTGCCATTATTCCGATGTTCCTCATCCTTCTGGTCGGTATCCGGGCCCTCACCAGTCTTGAGGTTTCGTACTTCGCCTTCAGCAAGGAGATGGGCCCCAACGCGCAGAAGAAGCAGTAGGAGGCACCCCGGTGGATAGAAAACTTGTTAGCGCAAAATGTATATCCTGTAAGTTAGTAGGCATGATGGACCGGCGTTTGGAATTTGGATCTGTAGCGAAATACCAACATTGTGTTACCCAGGTTTTGCCTTTACCTGACATCTTTTTCTACTGATAACAGGAGCCCTGCATATATCGCAACCAGACATGCGCATAAGTCAACGTTGGCGGGCCGTTCGGGCTTGCTAGACTGATGATGTTAGTCGATCGGTTCCCCAACATTTACCGAGAACTTAACATGCCGGAGTAACCACCTACGTCCACAACCGCGCTAGGTTAGGCCTCCACGGGTACACGAACAAGGGGTTCCCGTCCGACGTGTGGCAAGCATTCTGGCGTAAAGTGTATATGTACAGCTTTCTGTGTTTGAAATTCAAGTTCGCTCTTCGACATCTCACCATTGACAAGCACACAAGTCATTCAAAGACAGGCCTAGTGTCCATCGAGAGCTTTGAGCAAGACCCAGAAAAGCAATACTCGCACACATCCCACCATGGCCTCTCCAAAGCCGATGGACATCATCATCTTAGGTGGTGGCATAGCTGGCCTAACAACTGCCCTCTCCCTCACCAAGTTTGCGCCTGTTTCATCACCACCAAACATCACCATATTCGAGATCCGACCTGAGCCCGCGACAATCGGCGGTGCCGTAAACCTCACACCTAACGCTCTGCGTCTCCTCTCACATCTAGGAGCTCTCGACGAGATCCGCGCCAAAGGATATGGCGCCGAGTGTCTCGCAGTCGAAGTCTTCGACCTTTACACCAACGTCAAGATAGCAGAGAGCTCATTCAAAGGACCAGACGGAAAGGGGTTGGGCGACCCTCCATTTACTGCCTTGAGAATCACAAGAGGAGAAGCACTCAAGGGAGTACTCGCCGCCATCGAGAAGCAGTCCAACATCAAGCTCATCTGTGGCAAGAAAACGACCAAGATCAACGAAAGCGACACCAGCGTCACCATCGACTTTGAAGACGGCGGAAGCGCAACCGCCGACATACTAATCGGATGCGACGGCATCCACAGCGTCACCCGCCTCAAACACGTCGAGCCAGAGCGCAAAGCAATGTACAGTGGAATCTGCAACGCCTTTGGATTTGCCCCACGACGAAAGATCTCCGAAGACAGCAAAGACTACGAGCCCACGCACTTCGACGTCAGCGGCATGAACTTTGGCCGTCGCGGCATGATGTTGACGTCTTTCCACGACCAAGCCCGCGAAAGCATCTACGTAGGCGCACTGATGCAAGTCCCCGAGATCGCCGACCGAAATGGCTGGAAAGCAGCAGGCGCCGATGCGCAGAAGACGCGGGATGAAATGCTAGAGCGGTATTCTGGTGCTGCGAACCCGCAGATTGCGCATTGGATTGAAGACGCAGAGGGTCTGTATCTCTGGCCTGTGTTTACGCTTTCCAAGGGAGGCAAATGGGCTACCGACCGTGTTATGCTGATTGGAGACTCTGCTCATGCTATGCCTCCGCAAGGCGAGTCAACGGGGATTGTCTTTGAAGATGGTGTCTTGTTCTCGCGCTGCTTGGCCAAGTGGATGGAGAGTAAACGCGATGAGGGCGTACCGGTCAAAGAAGCGTTTGATGCGTACGAGACTCTGAGACGTGCGCGTATCGATACTGCGTTCGATGAGAGTCAGAGTGTGGTTAAGACGGTGCAGGACACGCCTTGGTTGGGTCACAAGATTAAGATGAATGTTGTGCCGTGGTATCTTTGGTGGACAAGGACTTATCGTGAGAAGCATTTTGTGGAGGATGTCACGACGTGTGATATTGCGTACTGATAGGCTGGTACCCTGCTTACACTAGGTGGCACAGTGCGTCACTTCACAATCTCAGATCAAGCCCTGGAGTTGTTGACTAGAATCTCACATTCGCCGCACATTTTCTTTACCTTGTCTGCTTTTCGAATATCTGATCCTGCATCTGCATGTCGACCAATTCTAACTCATCGCTTACAATGCTCATCCCTTCCTCGAACGCCACAACATGTCTTAGTATTGTTCTCCAAGCGCGCTCGTCGGTTCACTGAAAGTCCATTCCATCAATACTGCGCTATTTCCAAAGGACCAGACGAGAAATACAAACTATATAGAGAGCTCTATAGGTTCCTAGTAATGCTTCAATACAACATTCTACAGCCCTTCAAAACTCCATCTCTTGAAGCCAATCTCCAAAGCCGTTCTTTCCAAAATGCGACCCTTCTTCGATGCTACAGAATTCCCTTCCTTCCGCTTCTCAAACGAATCAAGTTCATACCGGGTGCTACGTCTGAATTGCACGATCAGCAACATAAGTCCTGTTGCAAGTCCTGTTTCAACACCAACTCCGACGATCGGTTCCATACCCCACGTCCAGCGACACAATTCAGCGGTTACTACACCAGTTCTGGAAACTAAAAAACTGGTCGACGACTTGGCTATGAAGGTCGAAGTGAACGCTTTCTAGTCTCAGAGACTACGTGAGATAGACAAGACGTGATGACTTGAGTGCGAAAAAAAGGAAAACGAGATTACAGCTATACTTTCGGTGAAGGAAGGCAGACACGTGTAATAATAGAAAAACTACATGATCAATATCTGTACATTCACGCACTGTTGTCACTACAAACATTAGTAAATAAAAGCACGAATGAGAGAGAATCATCCCTCTCTTCGCAGCCCACTACAACCCACCTCACCACCGCATACCACACCCGCGAACAACACCCAGCACAACCCACCCGCCATTTCCCCATGCAGCAACTTCCCCAACTCTCATCGATCACTGCAACACAACCACCTTGATCCATGCCACGCTGCACTGCGCAAAAGGCGAGAAAAAGCGAAGAGCGCGACACTCGCTCTACTGCACGGGAAGCGCACGCGCAGCGCACGGTAATTGGCTGCGAACCGGGTTCCTTGTGTGGAAAGAGTGGATTGTCACACCGGTATACTTACCTCCGTTGTTTGGCGAGCGAGCGAGCGAGTCGCGTGGTGAATGGGTTGTTAGGGTTGTTCCCTGCAGGGTGCTGTATTGAAGGATTGGGAATGGTTTAATTAGGGGATGTAGTGTGGTGTGTGTGGGTTGGTGGATTGCGGATGACGGGCGGGTGAGATCTTGTGAGGGAAGCTGCACGGGATCAAGCGGGAGGGGTCCACGGGTAGGGGTGTGGGTTAGTGGGAGTACTGTGCGTGTCTGCTGCGATGGAGGAAGGTTGCAAAGGTTCAGTGGAAGTTTAGAAGGATAGGAAGGTTTCCTAGCAGCTTTCTTAAGTAGAAGTATAAGGTGGTTGTGTTGTAGAAGGCGTTCTGCGGCTCCGCATCAAGCGTTGGTGCTATAGTCGTACCAAACTCTCAACAAAACCGGTGCTTCTCTCCACATCTCTCTAAACACTTGCACCCAAGACAGTATCATTAATCAACATACACAACCGACTCACTTAAACCCAACGCCCAGCACAAGAAGTCGCAATCCTACATCACCGGCTACAACAATCTCCCCTCCCTGCTTCCAAAGTTCCCCCCTTCAACACCCGCCCGTGCCACACGGCTGCATGAACGGCCCCCGATTCCTAACAACAACCCACTACTTTACCAACGCCGCGCCGTCGCCCCCCTCCCCCCAAAAAAGGGTCCTTAGCGCTTCATGTGATCGCATTTTGCTGCATAATTGCAAGGCTAAGTATACGTTTGCAGCCGTTCCAGTAATCCACGGTTTGCAATGTCAGACTGCCGTATGCGGTAAATGGCCCCACTTTGAGCAGGTGGGTTGGTTGCAGATGGGAGGAGACGCGTGAGTTTGGTGTTTTGGGCTTGTAGATGCAGTAAGGATTTTGCAGGTGGTAGGTCTTGGGTTTCGAGATTTGTCCGCGACGGCGCTGACTCGTTCGGTGCGACTGTCGTTGTCAATCGAGGATGTAAATGGTGAGGCTTGGCGGTTAAAGGTACCTCGGCAGCAGGCGGAAGCCGTGTAGCAACCGGTTACATTTCGACGGACGAACGTAGAACAACTTATTTGTGCGTTTGTCTAGTGTTTCGTTCACGTCTCCGAGTTTGAGGGATACCGTTACGCAGGTCTGTGCAAGATACTAAACACAGTCTCTCATCGTTCGTGGTGTTCTCGCTGGTATGTTTTTCCCTCGAAAAGCTTCATCACTGGGTACCTGCAATCGGTGCGTGGATGCTCACACAGTTCAGTAGCATCTAGAGAAACAACACAGCAGACTTTGAGCTACCAGACGCCAGAAGCAACATCACCAACCATGGCGCCAAAAAATCTTCGCAACACATACACGCCGCCTTCGAGCCCACAACTCAACCCCATCATCATCTGTGGCATCGTAATGGCCCTTGCCGCTGCTCCTACCCCCGCCATACTTCATCCTGGTAATCTCAACTCACCGCTTCCGGAAAACGTTGCTACAGCTGGACGATGGATCCAGACTGGGTTATTCTACTTCCTCTATGGCGCACATGCAGTCGAGACACTCATGTTCATGAAGAGGTTGAAAGAGCACGGCGTTGGATTTCTGAGTGCTGCGTGGTTGAAGTGGGTAGCGACTTGTTATGTTGGAGGGCAGTTCTGCTTTCAGCATTTTGATCGCGTGGTGGGTAAGAATGCATAGGTGGAGGTATTGTTTAAAAGCTGGACAGGAGGAGAGGTCGAGAATGATGTGGAGAATAGTGAATCAGACTGAACAAGAATATACATGGTAGAAGAGAATGTGGAGACTGAAGTTGTACAGGTGCACAATCACTCCTGCTGTCTTACGCGTTCACTACCGATACTCTTTTGCTCAATCTCCCCAACGGACGACTCTTAAGCCTGCGTCGTGTTCTTTCCGTTCAACACATCTAAGAAAGCTGTGTACGCAGGCTTCTTCTGGAAGTTATCCGTCCAGAGCAATGCAGATCCCTCACCGTTGAAGGTGCCAGGAACCCAGGAATACTTATCCGCAACACCCTGATCACCATAAGTCAGCACATATACTCAAGCCATAGTAGACGAACAGGTTCAACTTACCCAGATAGTCATTCCGACACAGCGTTGCACGTTAATACAACTCTGAGCAATCCTCGCCCAAGCCGCCGCCGCATCCGTCAACTTCTGCGAGTTACTAGGTGTGCGAGATCGTACATCCAACTCGGTGTACGCAACGTCGACACCAAGATCAGCGTAATCCTGAAGCACCTTGGTCAACACCGCTGTGCTGGGCGTGACGTCGCTCTGGGTGCCTGTAGGCTCAGACACCACATGGCCCTGAAGACCCACGCCGTCGATCTTGACGCCCCAGGATTGCACAAGTTTGACGATGCGGAGGGCGCCTTGGTGCTTGGCCGAGCCATATTCGAGATTGTAGTCGTTGTAGTAGAGTTTGGTGGTTGGGTCGGCGGCAGCGGCCATGCGGAAGGCGATGGGGAGGTATTGTTCGCCGATTACGCGGAGGAAGACGTTGTCTCTGTTTGTGCCGTCTTCGTTGAGGGCTATTGGTGGTGCGTTAGTTGGGCTGTGACGTCTTGTTTTTACGTGGTCTTTGTACCTTCGTTGACGACGTCCCAGTGGGTACATTTCCCTTTGTATCTTCCCATGACTTGCTTGATATGGTTCTCCATTACGCTCATCAAGGTGGCGTTGTTGTTGATTTGGTTCACCCAGCCTGGCAACTGACTGTACCAGACTAAGGTATGGCAGCGCATCTATTGTACCTGTCAGCTCTGATTGCTGCCAGAGTTTACCTGTAATGTTATGATGGATATCCTACCTGCTTTCCGTTCTGGGTTGCAAAGTTCGCAATAGCATCTGCCTGTCCCCAGTTGAACTGGCCCCGATTGGGCTCTGTAGCATCCCACTTCATAGCATTCTCAGGCGTAATGGAACCAAACTCCGCACTGCGGATGATGTTCTGCTCGGTGTTGTCATTGCGGATGGTCAAAGAAGTGCCGATGTATGAACGGCCTCGCGCTTTCATGGCCGCATCAAGCGCTGTAGCTGTCTGCTGGCGAGGGTCGAGGGGCGTGCAGGTGGCGATGCTGGCCAAAGCCAGAACGGTGCTGAGGGTAGGGAAATGCATCTTGGGTATTGGCCGTGACTTCCATGGTGAAGACTTGGGTGGCTCTATATATCTGATCTGTGACCCCGGATGTTATACGACGTCAACCGGGTTTTCTATCTGATGATCTCAAAGTACGATGCAAATACCCGTCTTGACATGTGTCTCTTAGAGTACTACACCCGTACAGCTAGCTTCCATAGTGTCGGTCATACTGGGCAGATCTGGCTCGAGAATGTACCCGGTGTAGAGCGCATGTGCACCATGTAAGACATATCGGAGAAATTAAAGATCGTTTATGTCAAGCAGGGTCGATGGGCTTGGTATCTGCTAAGTGTGCGGGGGAAGGGATTCTTTGAGCATGGCCCTTTAGCCTCTTTACCCGCTCGGCACATATTCGGTACTCCTCACGGTAAAGTCGTGGACATGTGAGGTGTACCTGAACATCATCGTGAATATATGCGGGGTTTACTATACCTATTATCTAACAGCCAATTCAACCAGAAAGTCGACATTGTAAGCCACACCACCGTCGACGACATATCTGCCGGATTGTTTGATCTGAACGTCGAACCGACGAATAATCTTTCAAGTTAGCAAGAAACATCGCGAGATCTATTTCAGAAAAGACTCACCTCCGGTAACAGCTTGTACATCTCCAACTTTGCAACATCTTTACCCAGGCACATCCTCGGTCCGACCCCAAACGTGAACTGAGCTGCCTCCAGCTCGAAGTTCCTCTTCTCACCTTTCAACCATCTGTCAGGCTTGAAGTCCTCAGCATCCTTCCCGTAGAACCCTTTGTCTCGCTGCACGACGTACGCCTGGCTAGTAACATCCATTCCGCCAGGCACATAGTGTCCATCAATGACTTTGCCACCCTTTGGTGTCACTCTAGGGAACAGATTGGGGGCCGGTGGGAAAAGGCGAAGTCCCTCCTTAATGCACGCAATGAAGAACGGTAGATGCTGGAGGGTCTCGTCATAACGGATTGGAGTTGATAGAAGGCCGGCCGAATCTGCTGCATAGAGCTCTGCGCGAGCACGTGCGAGAGTAGACGGGTCCGACAATATGAGTCGGAGGATGCAACCCATTGCTGTGCCAGTCGTGTCTGCTCCAGCTTGATAAAGAAGCGTAACATGGGCACGCTTTTGCGTCGGGGTCAGTGGTGAGCCATCTGAGTAACGGGCGTCGAGACAACTAGATGTTATAAGTACGAAGACAACGCCTAAAGGGACACTGCATATGCTTACTGCTGTAGGAAGTCTGGCCTTCCATCATATGGCTTCTCTTTGTTTTGCTGCTCTCGCACGGTGACCTGACGGTCTGCCTCACCCATCAACCAGCCCATCCCATAATCGTTGGAGGTAGTTGGTAACAGCCAGACCCCTAGAACAGGCAGTCGTAGGATTCTCTCCCGCAAAAATCGAAACCTTCCCGAGAAGCCGAAAAATGTCAAACCTTTGCGCCAATTGGTTAACAAGTACTTTTCATCGCGCTGGTTCTCAACACTGCCAAAGGGCTGCGTAAACGAGATTATGCTGAGGATATCCGCTGCAAATTCGGCGACTTTGTCAGAGAGGCAAATGGTTCGCTTGGCCTCAGCATGTTCTTTCATCTTCTCAACGAGAAGGGAGACGTGGCCATCGAACCGAGGCTCCCATACATTCTTAAGCGGGCCAATGGACCATGGGGCGTTCGATAAAGCCTTGCGCAGAACACGGTGCTTCTCACCGTCTATCGTGGAAACCAGATGTGGAGGTCCCAAAGCGCCACTGTCGTACATGCCAGCCCTAGTGTTGCACTGTGGGTCTCGGTAAATGTCTTTCAAGGCGGACGGCTTGGGAAAGAGCAGCATCGTAGGGGATATGCGTATTGGGTGATCCGCTGCGTTCATGTCAGAAGCTGCAGCCGTGCAAGAGAACGAGAGGGTTGCCTACTTCCGTACTTCTCTACCAGGTACATGAAGAACTGAGGCTCCCTGTGCAACACAGAGATTATAGCACCCACGACTGAGAACGAAGTCGCATACCATGGTCCCGGGAACTTTGAGAGAGGATGCAGCCTCTGCATGTAGATTATGCGACCCAATATTGCTGTAAAGAGAATCACGAACGTAGCAAGACTGATGTTCAAAGCCTTTGCGGCGAGGTCTGCTATATCGAAGATCGCCATCGTGCGCACCTCTTGCCAGTAAAACTCGTAGTGAATAGAATGTAAGGATCAGGATTGAGAGACGGAAATAAAACAAGGCGTCAGCAGTATTTATGTTGCTCGACAAAGCCCTTCCTCGCCCAGCGTAGATTGGCTACATGTCGGCTGCCTTTTGTGAGGGGTATCTAGCGGAGCTCACGCCATGCTCGCATGCGATACACAAGCGCATGGGAAGCATGCTTCTGGTATGTTTCCATGGCTGCAATTGCGATGCTGTGGTGGGGAAGCCTGTCGTGCTGGCGCCGTGGTGGATGCCTACGCTCGGCGCGTGTGAACGTATCCAGTGCATTCGCCGAACGAGGCCAAACACCTACATGGACAGCTGCAAAGTAATCAAAAAGCTGCTTACGCAACACACTTAGTTGCTTAGCTACCAGCGTTACAGGAATGTGAACGAGAGTCGAGGCGAATGCGCGTTGATCTCCAGCGCTATGTGGAGGGGGTGGCCGGGGCAATATGCAAGCGGCATGCGAGAATCCTAACGGGAGGAATCACGCGTCCGGGATGACCAGGGCGAGCCTTAGTCATAATCGGATCTGGCATGTCTCGTAGGCACTTTGCATGAGCAATTGATAGGCGTACATGCATGATGCAGCGAAAAGGATAGAGTTGTAGAATCGAGAAAGTTGCCGTGCACGATGGGAAGTCCCTCAACACACAGTTCGTCGAGGGCACCATTACTTCATTCGAAGTTCCCAACCAGGTAGGTTTTGCCAGCGTAGTCGAAATCAGCAATCTTGAGGGAACAGGTCAGCCACTTCCTGCAGGACCTTCTCGCTACAGGGAACACTCGGGGTACAAAATTCCTTATCGCCCCAGATCGGTTGGGAGATCATTACAGATTTGGTTGGATGTTGTGGTAAAATCGATGTCAAGCGCATGTTGGAGGGGAAATCATGTTAAGACGGATTTGGTGTTGGGTGGAAATCAATATTCACTCAATTTCTGGCGCCATAATCCACAGTCTCTCCGAACCTGCCGTATGGGGTAAGTGGGTAGTCTCAGCCAATCAAAGCCGATCGCATGCCCTCCGCCCTTCTTATTCTCACCCCGCCTCCTGTTTCGCTGCCGACGTGTGTTGACCGATGGCAACCCTGAACGGCAGATGTGCGTAATTTTCCAAGAGGTCACTACTTGGCGTAATCTTGTGTCAAACACGCGCGTCGACATGACAATCCGCGGTGCGAGCTACACGCGCCTCAAGGTATAGTGTGAATATTGGTCATGTTTCCATGATAGGGTGATGTAACGATGTAACGACACACAGGGACAGGACGTCTGGGCCGCGAGTGCATCGAATATCCTGTAATGATGCTTGGTACTGAACCAGAAGGAGAACCTCACTCTACCGGCCTCCATCAGGGCCCGGCTCTCTGAGGCGGGGTTCCGAGAGAAGCAGGTTATAACCTCAGAACACTTCCCCATCCATGGATTGAAACTTGAAGCGCCGTCCGCCATGTCTGATGTTAATCCACTCGATGTTTTGGCTATCAAGAATGTCGTATCGCGATATTGCCAGGCCTTGGATTTGAAGGACTTTGATCTGCTAGGGAAGGTTTTCATATCCGATGTCGAAGCCAGCTATCCTTTCAATGAAGCCATGAAGAGCCTTGATGAGGTGAAGGATGCGATCAAGAACCGGTAGATTCATATCCGCATGCTGACAAGTAACAAGATAGAGTCTGACAGTACACAGCCTTGGACCAGTCCGCACACACCACAACCTCACGACGCAAACCATCACGTTCAGATCCGATGCGCAGACGGCACGAGCTGTCACGTACTTCCAGGGTGTCCACGTAAGTCGTTAGAATGTAGTCTTCACTCTTACTGTTCAGAAGCAACCAATATGCCTTGGAAGCCCGTCAAGGCGTTCGAGTCGCGCAATGGCGTAGTTTGCCGTACACGGGTGTTTCGCACACATAAGTCTAGGAATAGATACTAAGTCTCACAGTTCGGTCAAGGCCCTCACGAGGGCAAGATGCTATGCGCGTATGGCAAGTACGTGGACGACATGGTAATGCTGGAAGCGAAAAACGGCGACTGTGATGGTGTGCGCGGTGCGAGCGGGATCTGGAGGATCAAGGACAGAACAGTCACCTTCACCCAGCGAATCGGAGATGAAAAGATTATGAAGGAGCATTGAGGGTTGCGACGCGGGGTGGAAGTCGCTTGCTGCCGCCATTATCTAGCGCACGAATGCTGATTATACCTTCCTCACCACTTGCAGTACAACCAAGAGTTTCGACCACGTGTATGCCGCTGCCTAACTTACGAGGCCCTTACTTCCAAAGTCGGCTTCCTCTCGCGTCAACACTGTCATCTGAGATTTCACCTCGTCACCATTGTCCTGCATAGTTATCTCATCACATTCATTGCTGTGTTACTGTCGCTCACGCCCACTGAAACATTCTTACAACTACAGCGACACCGCCAAACACGATGACGACACCGATGTTTAGCGACAAGCTTCCTACCCCGCTGACAACGGCACGGAAGACTGATGAAGCATTCCTCTAGACCAGGTGCAAGATATATATACAGCCGTAATACTGCTGCTACAGTCGCAAGCACATAACTGACATGCACAGGACATCAAGATGCGAATCGAACAGCTTCAAGAGACTACGTACAGAGTGGTTTTACTCACCCTACCGCAGCGATGAGATCGAGGCATACGATTTATCCTTGAAGAAAGTCGACGAGAGAGACACATGCTGCATCGTTTACATCCGTCACTTTTCTGTTACCGGCTTAGACTTTGCGTACTGCATACATGGACGCGCAAACCTCGTGAAATTTCATTCCGATGTGCATGGCGCGACAGCGGTATGTTGGACCAGCTATCACTTTGCGACCAAGACCCAGCTGAACGCATGACCTATAGTACAACGGCCCAATTCTCGCTTCGTTCATATCGCTCCTTGGGCAAGAACTCACTGTAGAACACGAAGAATCCCGACCGATATACTGGCCCAATTTCAACAAGGTGCCGAAGCAATCCGGGAAGTTGGAGGAAACCCCCACAAGGGCTGAGAAGGATCGCTGGCGCTATATGTTTGAGACGGCGCGATTGGCGTTCAGCAAGATGCGGTTTGATGACGAAGACTTCCAAAACCTTGAGAAACTGGTGGGAGATGCCATCAAGCTGAGGGACGACACTCCTGAAGAATTCTTGGGCCTAAATGCCATCAGCGCGGGTCGGCACCACCAAGTACAAAGAGCCGCTATCGAGCAAACCGTCAAATTGCTCCAAAAAAGGCACAACGACGATGAGGTTTACGAGTTTCTGAAAAATGAACTGTTTGGCCGGCGCCGACGACAAGGACATAACTCACTTACTGATAAGCAGAAAGACCTAGTAACCCGATTTTACAACCTTATCGATGAGCTTGCGATGTTGAACGAAAGTGGGGATAGCGACACAGCCGGAGACAAAGAGCGTTTCGCAGAAGAACGAGTCTCGGCAACTGCAGAAAGGGAGATCCTGGTCAGGCAAATACTAGACGAACTTGCGCAGCCTATCGACGAATCCGACACGGCTTCATCCCCCAAGTCGTCGCGAAGGCCAGTTCCGAGTACGCCCTCAAGCGACGAAAAGCCATCAAGCGAGAAGCCATCAGAAGAAGAGGAGCCATCAAAGCAAGAGAAGCCTGAAACTGACGAAGTAACAAGCAGACGTCAAACGAGGCTTAAGGCAATACAAAGATTCCGCGAGCTCGTGGTGGACATCGACTTTGAAGATGCCCAGAATATGCTGGACCAGGTCAATTACAACGTGACCGACGCTGTGAACATGTACTTCGAAGATGAGGAGGACGAAGAGCGACCCGTATCGCCTCATCCACAGCTGGAGGCTGGCTCGAAGATGAGTCTTGAGTCTTGCATTTCTCCTGCTGGTGAAACTACAAAGAGTCCTACCTCGACTGGTGACTCGACAAGCAACACCAGGCGAACTTTCACGGCTATCAATGAGTCTGCCTTTACGCCCATGCGAATTCTGGAGCGAGAGGCAAAGGAAGCAGACAAGCGTGCGAACTTTGAAAGGCTGAAGAGTATGATACAAGCAGAGGCTAACCAGGGCGTGCAAATAGGCGGCGAAGACTTTCACGAGAAGCCGGCACTCACAACTGTTGGAACTATACAGGAGGAAGTAAACGCAGCAAGAGAGCCTAAAGAAAGACGACGACTGGAGTCTTTGCTACTTGCGCCAATTGCCAGGGAGTTGGGAAAAGCCAAAGACCTTCTGAATACCATGTCAACATCCTCGAAAGTTACCAAATCGAAGACGCTCTTAGGTTGCTCCCACGCTGGTCAAATTGTCCAATTAGATCCCCAGGGCAATGTTATCGCACCAGCAACAGAAGAAGAGCCAGCACCCGAAAGTCAATGGCAAGCATACCGAGCTATGAGAAGCAGACTACAAGTGCAGTACTACGGTACCGAACACTGGTTCAACAACCCCGACCCCATTCGTGGCGTCCCTCAAAGAGAGAGACCTGGATATGTACGACCAGACGACCTGGAATGCCACGATGCCACGATCTCGACTGAAGCGGACGACGAGGCTCAGGAGGCGTTCCAATCGATGCAGAATGCAAATGCCGTATTGATAGCCAACCTGACCGAAGAAGAGCGCAAAGTCCTGCAAGAAGAAAGAGACCTAGCCTACGCAAGATCACTGGATGCTCAGTTCAAAGCCGAAGCAGGAGGAACAGTTGCCGATGCAGCAGACGTAGGGTATGCGGAAGGAGAGTGGGACGCTATCAAAGCTACGATTGAACTCTCCAAGAAGCCAACAAGACCTCCTGTACCGAAATTTCCGATACCGGAGTCAATTGACGGCTACCCTTCTACCCGCGACAATGATAGTCCAGCAAATAGTGAGCACGACTCTGCTTTCGGCGACGATCAACACGAACCCCCTCCATCTAGATCGAACAACAAGCGGAAATCCTAGTCAGATGTCGGCATGGAATCTGACCAAGAAGAGAACAAGAAGGGGAAGATGAACCCACCATCTTTTGTCAGCATGCGAGATCTCGAGAAGGGGGAAAGTGCCGTCGACGAGGCTACTCAAGAAACGAAGCGTGATCTCTCCATCTCAAAAGAAGAAGATGCCTGGGCTGGAAACGATAGCGATGCGGAATTCGAAGACGAAGACATTGACTATGGCGATGACGAGGAAGCGGGTACAGATGCCGATGCAGAAGGCGATACCGATGACGAGAACGAGATTGATGCATTCAGCGGTTCCGTCTTTACGCCAAACGCCGACAAAGACGTTGTCATTGGTGCGGTGACGCAGAATGCACATCAGATGCTCAGGGTGAAAGACGAACAGGAGAAGAAGGACTCGCCCATGACGTTCAAGCCGGGTGAGGATACGGATATGGATGATGAGGACTCGCCGGAGGAGACTAAGGCCATGAAGGTTGATGAGGAAGATGATGGTGATATGGTTGAGGATTTATATCGTTGGTGAGTTGACACTTCATCACTTGATGTGCATTGAAACACACAGCAAGATCGGCGAAGATGCGCATTCTGCGGTGGATAGCTAGACATGTCCCATCGTGGAAGTGTATTATGGTTCTACGCATTCTCACTTGTACACGTCTATGAGAAGCTAGAGAAGCTCTTGATAGAGTACTGATCGAATTCAATACTAAAACTAACACGACCACCCATTAAGTGCCCAAAGAATGCAAGGGTATTTGGCCGCACACGGGTCGGTGGCGGCAATGTAAGAAGATCTAAAGACCCCAGGTATGTCGTCCAAGCGGTGATGCGTGGAAGCATCTAAATACATATTCGTTACTCGTGTCTCTTGTACGCCTATAAGATGGACGTAGCACCGTCATGCCATGCAGCGCAGCCGTTGGGTTGTCTGGACTACTCATTGTCCAAGAACTCTACCATCACACTTGCACCCTTGAGTCCAGCGACTTCAATCGTGTCGTCGACGTGGTCGAGAAGGTTCTTGCCCATGAAAGCCAGATCGAACTCAGCTCCTTGTTTGCCTTCCCAGGGTACGTCGGACTTGATCCACTCGTAGACACGGCGAACAGGATCCGACAGATTGAAGCGGCGCACGATTGGGCGTCCTGACGGTCCTCGGAATTGGATGCGGGTCGTAACTTTGGGGTCGGTAACGGTCGGCTCGGTGTGGGGAGCATGTGAAGAGATAGCGGCGAAGACAGGATTTGAAGGAGCTGCCTCGGGCTCGGCTTCGGGCTCCGGGGCGGCTTCTTCGGCCTTGCCCTTGCCCTTGATGTTGTCCGTAGATTTGGTGAGAGCATCTGGGTCATCATCCTTTGGCCCCTTGCCGTTGTCCATGCTGTTTTGTAGTGCCATCTCTAGCATCTCCTCCTCAGTCATGCGGCCTACGTCCTTCTTCTTAGACTCAGACTTGCGCTTAGCTACGGGGTTCTTCGCGTTGACGTTGAGGCTGTAGCGATCAAGGAACTCGTGGAGCTGAGCATGGAACTCAACTGGCTCGGGTATCGGTGGGCCGGACCAGACCTTGACTTGCTCACCCGTTCGGGGATCGACGATGGCGATGTGAGGGTAGGCGTCGGAGCTGTCGCGGGCGTGGAAGTAGTAGTTCATGTACTGCTGTCCACGCTGGTCGTCCTTTGCGTATTGCATAAAGATGAAGTTCTCTCGCACAGTCGCTTTGATGTCTTCGTTCTTCCAGATGTCCCTGTTAAGGCGCTGGCAATCAAAGATTGCAGGATCTTGGATGTTGACGAGTAGCCACTTCTCCTCATCCTTGCCCATGTCTCGCGCCTTTTCCCACGATCCTTGGTACATAATCTCGAATGGTGGGCGGAATAGCTCTGCGAGCATGTTCATCTTAGAAGACTGCTCGGAAGCACCGCCCGTCGCGGTCGCAAGCTCGCGTCGCCGAGTGCTCGAATCGGTCGCGTTGTCCCAGACATTGGTGTGGGTGGTGTGCTGGTTGAAGATACCTGCGCGGCCTTGATCCAATGGGTCAGCAAAGTTCGGGAACTGTATATATGAGGTGTGCGGCATACCTGTCCGCCGACGAGCCAGCTGCTCCTGGACCATGGCATCGAGATCCTCCTCGTCCTCAGCAGGCCCCCAGTTCGAGCCTGGCCCAACGAGTGTTTCCATTCTCCGCTCTATGGGCGCGCGGACCTCATCAGAGCCAGCTCCTCCAGGCGCGCCACCGCCGTACATCTCTTCTTGTAACCTCCGTGCCATGGCTTCGTCATCTTCCACGCCTGGCTGTGCTCGTGCGGGTGGCGTCGTGCCTTGTGGCGCAGGGTCGAAGTCCATGTCATCGTCTGAGTCGACATTGATGGGATTCTGTGCGGAGGAAGCGGCAGCTGAGGGCTGTGCGGGAGCAGAAGGAGCATCGGCGAGCCCAGGGGAGTCGAAGAAGAGCTGGATGGCCTGCTCCAAGTTGCCATCTGTCAGGCGCAGATACTGGGCGGCCTTGTCTGGGTCGCACGAAGTGATGCCGCAGAAGTTGAGAACGTTCTCGTCGTCCATCTTGGGCGACTGTGTGGGGTTCGACTTTGGGCGCTTGAGCTTAGTCTTGAGCTTGGGCAGGAAAAGACGACTCTTTAACCTATGGGGCAGGTTGCGAAAGCCTTTGTGAGGGCGGCGTGCTATTCCGAAGGCGCTGTTTGGCTCGCGTAGCAAGTTTGTGTAGTTGGGCGTGTGTCAAGAATTGTGTGTGGCGGTCGCGACTGCAATCGAGAGAACCGTGGTGGGGCAGTTAAGTACCCATCAAAGTCCGACAACGGCTATCGAGGTGCGTGCACAGGGTATGGCGATGATTTGTGAGGCGGAAGAGACGCGAATTCGTGGGGCGGTGAGGGTGCTACACAGTGCGAGGTATGGGCGTCGAGTGCCAGTGTGATTGCAGGTGCGGTCGACGGCTTGTGACAGGCGCGGCTCCGGCTTGCTGGCTGGTACACGGCGGGGTGGTGGTTGAAGGGAATGGGACAGGCTAGGAGAGGGGCGAATTGCTAGCCTGGCGGTGTTGTAGGAGTGTCAGATAGGCAGAAGGCGTCGACGTGGGCAGAAGCACGTCGAAGACGCGATGCGATTGTTGCAGGCAGTTGCGACTGCGTCATCCCGGTACCCGTGCGCCCACCCCTGTCGCTGTGAATGTCCGACACCACATGTGGCAATCACGGACGAAGAGGCTCAATACACTACGACACTGCGTCGTTCGGCCATCTAGTCCTCCCGCGGCCGATGAGCCACGCCATCCGCCTCTGCCTGCTGCGTCTGCTATAAGACTCTCGTTTGTTGATCAACATCCTCATTGCGATAGTCCCATCACATCTCGCCATGGCGTCAGAACAAACTCCCGAAGCCAAAGAGCTTGCTCTTGTGGGCAAAGTCGAGATGCGCATTGCGCTGGCTAGCTCGGAGAAGAAGCTTGAGGACTTGCTCAAAGTCTATCTCTCTCCACTACTACTCAAACTCGGCTCAGATAGCGTTGCTGTGCGGAATAAGGTAAGCCTCACACTCTTTCGGCTGGTGGCTCGACATCGTCCATCTTGATCACCACTGATGGCGGTCGCTTCTTAGGTCATCTCCATCTGCCAACACATCAACACCCGCATAAAGTCACAGTACGCTTTCATCTTCGCCCGACAAAGTGTTGCACTGACATAGTATCACAGAGACATCAAGCTCCCTGTGAGTGCTCTTCTAAAGCAGTACAAAGAGAACCCCGACATCTCTCTCATACGGCATTTCGACATCCTTTATATTCAGCAAGGCATATCGCGGCTTACAGTCGCCGAACGACTGGAGCTTCTTCCCATTCTGCTGCAAGGCATCGCCAAAGACTTTGAAAAGTCGGAACAGCATGCTTCTCAGCTGTTGCATCTCATTCTACGTCTTCTGGTCCATTTCAAACTGCCCCTCCGCGGCAGCAAGGAAGACGATGAGCTGAGGTCAACTTTGGGCCTTTCCGATGATGATGCGGCCTTCCTCTCAAAATGGTTTGGAAAACTACTCATGTTAAGCATCGTGCGAGAGAGTAACCCTCAGGCTCAAGCCACGTTGCGTTGTCCGGGCTTATCTGTCGAAGACTACAAGTTCTTGACGCTCCAGGGCAAGCCAGATGCCTGGGATCCCACCTCTGATGCAGGCCTGAATTTGACTGAATCAAAAGCCTTAGTCACGCGCTTCATGGCAAGTGGGCTGTTCAAGGAAGATGAGAAGTTCTTGCCAGCACTATTCGCATCTGCAGATACCAACTCCCGGATATCCGAGGTTGGCGAGGACACTCTGAAACGTGTAATGCTGTCCAAGGACCTTGAACGACCAGAAGTTGTGGAAACTCTGTTCGAACTCTACTTTGGCTCGAGCTCGACGAATGGATCGTTGCCCGTAAAAACACCACTACAAATCAGGATACTAAGCGTCTTGTCAAGATCTGTCAGGTGCACTGCGTACCCACTGCAAATAGCGAGGCTCGTTGAAGAAGGCCTTCTCTCGCCGGAACTGAATGCGACAAACAAGACAGCAGGGAGAGAGGCTTCCAAGTTTCGCTCAGCCATCTTCTCACTAGTCAACTTCGTTGCACGTCGTGGACAGTCTTCCGACCTTTCCCAGGTTACCGAAAGTCTGGTAGGGAACTTGAGGGCCTTCATCCAAGATCAAGGTTGGCCAACTCCGGATCGTGACCAAGATATGGAGCTACGAGGATATGGCTATGAGACCATCGGACTGTTGGCGAAGGCTGCCCCCGAAAAGATACTCCTCGAACCGTCCCTGGACTTGTTAGAGTTCTTGTTTCGATCTCTCCGTGAGGATTCGGCAGGAAAGGACGTAGCTGTCAGTATAGAAGAAGCCTTATCTTCAGTACTCGGCGCCTTCTCGAAACCTTTCGATCCTTCTGTCATGCCCAGGTTCCGGCAGATACTACTTAGATACGCGTCTGTAGATCAACATAACACGCCAGCTTCAGATCGATTTACAAGAAGTACACGTTATGTTGCGACACGATTCGCAAACCGCTGTCTTCCGTACGAGGATGTGCTGGCGCGATGGATCGACATTCTCGCGGTTAGTGGAGGGGCTTCTGAAAGGCATGAGGTCATAGAGGAAGGACGACGTGGTCTTGATCCGTACTGGTTTAGAATGTCCAATACCCCACCCGGCGAACGTGAACAGAACACATTGGTCTTTCCGGACTTCGACAAGCTGGTCAACTTTATTATCGTTCAGCAAGGGCAGGACGAAGACGCCATGGATATCGACGAGTCAGAGGATGCTCTTGTGCAGATACAACACTTCTACCAGCAATACCCTGGAGCTCTACCGATCGTCATCAGCTTTTGTTCCAGCGTCGCGATGCAGTCTGCGCTACACGACAAAGAGATGGGTGAAGAAATTCCAGAAGATTGGGACAGGAAGCTTGATGCCCAGATGACTACGGACATGCGCGCTCGGCAAGCGTTCCGTGCATACGCGGCAGACAAAGCCCACGCTCGATCGCTCGCAGTAATATTACGAGCCAGTTTTGACAGACTCACAAAAGACGATGTTAGTGACATTGGCGACATTGGCACTTCTTTCGTGCGAATGTTATCTTTGTTACCGCAGCAGCATTGGGTTCAAGCCAACGTTGTCCGAGACTTCCGCGCTTTGCAGCCCTCTATCATAGCCAACAACGCTGGGCGGCGACTTGCCGCCGCCCACGCGTATGGCTTGCTAGCATCGCACGATAGCATTGATCAAGATGCTCTTCAGTCCGCCCAAGTAGTCTTCTTCGACAAGCTCAGCACTTGGAACTCGGCTGTCGGTGCTGATATCAATCAGATAAGCGGCATCATATTAGCACTCGGCTACTACTACAGCAGAGCGTTCTGGAGAAGTGGAGCAGCATCTGCAACGATAACTGATGACCATCCGATTCAACAATTGTTACAATCAGTAGTAGAGATCATGAAGGACTCTCGGGACGCGACTTTGAAGGGTGCAGCCTTCTCTTGCATCGACCAACTCAGTCTGTTCTACGTCATCACCCCCTCGTTGCTGTCCAAGTACGCAAAGGTCGATAACATTGCGCAACAAATATATGATTCCGCCAAGACAGGCACGACCAGTGCCATCATGGCTTTAGGCCATCTATCCATGATCACAGAGGAGACTGGAGCCGAGGCTGAGGAAGCTATAGAATACAAGGCCATCGGAGACAAGCTATATGAACTACATGAGGTTCGTCAGCCGGAAGTACACTTTTCAGTTGGTGAAGCTCTGAGCTGCTTTGCCAGCGGCTGGGATTCGAAGGCTCTGACTTCCGAGCTCGACATTCTACATC
This sequence comes from Alternaria rosae, assembly GCF_020736505.1. Classification (NCBI taxonomy): domain Eukaryota; kingdom Fungi; phylum Ascomycota; class Dothideomycetes; order Pleosporales; family Pleosporaceae; genus Alternaria; species Alternaria rosae. The sequence goes on from NW_025763576.1 coordinate 1,932,419, forward strand.
CCAATCAACCGCAAGACCCGTGGGATGCGCCCCTACAGACACCATCTGGACCCAAACGTGAGAAGACGCTTGGAGCAGTTTTGGAGAAGACGTTGAAGGGTTGCGTGCAGACCAAACCCTCATTGAAGAAAGCTTCTGTAATATGGTTACTTTGTCTCCTACAGTACTGTGGTCACAAGCCCGAGATGCAGGGTTACCTTGGCCAATGCCAGGTAGCGTTCAAAAATTGCCTCTCAGATCGCGATGAGGTTGTTCAGGAGGCAGCTTCGCGAGGACTGGGCTTGGTGTATGAGAAAGGTGACCGCCAACTCAAAGATGACCTTGTCCGCGATCTAGTGGGCTCTTTCTCGGACAATAAGTCCAAGATGTCTGGTACTGTTACGGACGATACTCAGCTTTTCGAGCCTGGTGCGCTGCCCACTGGAGACGGGTCCATCACGACTTACAAGGATATTCTGAACCTGGCAGCTGAGGTTGGGGACTCAAGTTTGGTATACCGTTTCATGTCAATGGCATCGAATAATTCCATCTGGTCAAGCAGAGCCGCTTTTGGTCGCTTTGGCCTGAGTAACATCTTCTCCGATTCAAGTGTCGACGGATATCTGGCCCAAAACCCCAAGCTTTACCCGAAGCTCTATCGATATCGGTATGTTCGCTAACCCAGCAGATACATGCTGAACGTTTCGACGACATCATGTTCTAACATGGACTTAGGTTCGATCCGAACACGAATGTGCAACGCTCGATGAACGACATTTGGAATGCGCTCGTCAAGGATTCCTCGGCGACCATCGACAAACACTTTGATGCAATAATGGATGATCTGCTAGTCAGCATACTCACGAAGGAGTGGCGCGTTCGTCAGGCTTCTTGCGCAGCTATCGCGGACCTCGTACAAGGACGAAGCATTGAAAAGGTAAGAAAATCACAGTACAACACCGGGAAGCATACTGATAACTTCGCATAGTACGAGAAATACCTTGACGCGATCTGGGGAAAGACCTTCAAGGTTCTCGATGACATCAAGGAAACCGTTCGCGTCGCAGCAGCATCTCTCGCCCGTGTCCTCACTGGCATACTCACGCGTTCTCTCGAAGCCGGTGATGCGTCAAACAAATCCGCAACCATACAGCTCGAACGTGTCATACCCTTCCTCTTCTCCACCAGTGGCTTGGAGTCTTCGGCTGAAGAAGTCCGTCTCTTCTCAGTGCACACGTTGCTCCAGATCGTCAAGAAGAGCAACGCCAAAACACTCAATCCACACGTTCCAGAGCTTGTGGAACGTCTGCTCGGACTTCTCAGCAGCTTAGAGCCTGAAGCCGTCAACTACGTGCATCTAAACGCCAGCAAGTACAACCTCACGGAGCAAAAGATAGACGACATGCGACTTGCAAGCGTGCGGTCATCACCATTGACCGAATCTGTGGAGCGCTGCCTTGACCTTGCAGATGCAGACACTATGGCTGCTCTTGTACCCCGTATCGAGGCTGCGATGAAGAGCGCAGTTGGATTGCCGTCAAAGGTTGGATGTTCGAGAGTTCTGGTCACTCTCGCTACACGACATCGCTTCCTGTTCAGCCCATACGCCGACGGCTTCCTCAAGTTGATCCAGAAGCAGATACACGACCGCAATGAGACCGTCAGCTCCTCGTATGCGGCTGCAGCTGGCTATCTTGCACGCCTCGCTTCAGATAAGCAGATCATTGCCACCGTCACCTTCGTACACAAGCTGTACTTTGAGTCTGAGGAAAACAGCGACAGGAACCGCCTACTCGCCGCGGATATTATGCGTGCCATCTCATCATACGCTACCGACCGTTTCACATCGTTCGCATCAGACCTGCTTCCATTCATCTTCCTGGCTAAGCACGACTCGGAAGAGCAAGTTCGCAAGAGCTTCACAGAGACATGGGATGATCATGTTGCAGGTTCCCGCACCGTCTCTCTTTACCTCAAAGAAATTCTCGCTCTCTCTGAAACCCATCTAGAAAGCAGACAGTGGGCCATCAAACACACAGCCGCCAAGACCATCGCTGACTGTGTCTTGCAAATCACCAACGCCGTCGGTAGCGAGAAGATCGAGCCCGTTACTGCGAAGGTCATCTGGCCTGTACTAGACAAGGCTCTTAGTGGCAAGAGCTGGGAAGGGAAAGAAGTTGTGCTAGAAGCTTTCGTACGGTTCGTAGAACGCTCGGAATTGTATTGGCAGGCTGAAGAGAACAAGGACGTGGCCAAGCAGTTGGAGAAGGTTGCGACAAGGGAGAGTAAGAGACAGGAAGGCAAGAACGAGAAGGTTGTTGCTGGGGTGTTGGAGAAGCTCAAAGGGCACTTGAGCATGTAGGACATGGTCGACGCTCCATAAATGGGACTATTGATCGTCTTTAGACTTCACGTGTATTCATAGCAGAATAGTAGACTCTGAACATTGGCTTTTTCGATCCTTGATGTCATGTCACGTTGCATCGAGCTGTACATTTTGGTGATCTTTCCGTCCTAGCTGCTCGAAGCCTGAGAGCTTCACTAGGGATAGCACTTTCTCTTGGACTCTTTCTCACTCGGGGTACCGTCCTTCACTCCAAGCATCAGACATTGTCTCACAATCATCGGAATTCAATGCGGTATCAGCACAACATCCCACTACTTACGTACGAGAGACGGAAATCATGCATCACAACCCATGATCTATAAACTGCCCTCTTCCCTCGCTTCCATCAGCCGAGGCGCAGCTCATCGCCTCCACTTGGCCGCCTGATCTCGACCCGCAGCATCAGGCGTTCATTCTCCGCGAGATACCCAATTTCCAGCCCTATGTGCCGGGCTCCATCTTCGTACTAGCCCTGCAAGAAACGATCTGCAAGCACGAGGCACAGTCCATAGAATGACGATGGAGCGATTTCCATGCAAGCATAACGATTGAGTTCCAACGGCAGATTTAATAGTCTTCCAGCTTGCATGCACATGGAGGAGGCTATGTGATTGATGTGCATGACGCCCATCGCCCTGTTATGATTGTTGATCGCAGGTTGACATGACAAGCGTGGAGTTTATACACAGGCCTGTTGCAGCGGTCTTCTCCGTTTAGATTGTCCGGGCAGGTATGCAAGAAAAGTCTCCGGGCATGTAGCCATATCCGAAGGTTCTCATCCGAACCCTGGAGAGTTGGTTTCCAATCCAATACCACACTACTACGCCGTGCCTCATTCGCGAAGGGACCAACGGCCTACGAGGCGTGGTAATCACCACATCCATCGCCCCTCAGCCATGGACTTGGGAATCCGTTTAAGCGCGTCTGACACATCCAAGGCCTTCGCTCTGGTCTTCTGTGCCGCAACGCCGCTGGGGATGAAAGCACACCGATGATCTTTTTGCGGCACGACTTCTTATGAGTCAGAGCAAGCGCGCTGGAGCGCGTACGGCGTAGACCGCCTCTCTGCTATTTCTGAGCCGGCCGTGTGGAATGGGCAGGTGCCGCTGGGGATGTGGCTTGTCTTGTTCGAAAGCGAAAGGAAAGATTATGCGCAAGAGACGCGGCTCGGCGCTGTTCCGGCGGTATATCCAGTCGCGTCGCGTATGGAAGGATTCATTGACACGAGGGGTCACGAAACCGACCTCAGTATCTGAAAGCACGGAATTGGGAAAATGGAAAGTAGGCGTGAGAGCATGGTTAGCGGCGTGCTGCTCCGCGAGGGATTGCTGCTACCTTTCTGATCATCAACGTTGCTCCCGTGTGGCTAGTGTATGTGTGCCCTGATCTATTTGCACGCGCAGCACCCACTTACCTCATCAACAAGAAACACCTACTCTCCAACTTACCTCCACCGTCTCAACTCCAACCTCCAAATACCACCCTAGCAAAACTCAATAGCTCCATCCGCAACCTCATCCGCATCCCCATTCCTGCTCACATTCACATGATCAAACGTGAGCAATCGGCGACCCCAAGCCCACCTAGCGCCACCCGTCTCCACAGCCCTGGTTAAGCGCCCACCCCACCCCTGTGCCATCCCTGCGCACCCCATCTCGTCCTTTTCACTGGCCAACTCGCCATACCGAGCTAGAAGAAGCGGGAAGGTTACGCAGCCTTGGGAAACTTTGGGCCTGAGCTTTCTTTGCTTGCTTTTTTCCCTCATGACATGGCATGGTAGCTGTGTTGCATACCTACGCGGCAAACGGGTAGCGTACCGTGCGCCCTTTTCCGCCCTGTTTAGTTGCGCAGCACCACAAGAACACTGGGGGCGAATATTGACATGTCCGTCAGCATACATGTATAATTGGCGAGGTGGTTTGCATGCTCCTGCCGAGGCAAAAAAGAACAAAAGAAAAATATTGAAAGGTGAAAGGTCATGGCCTGTTACGTCGAGAGTGGCTAACGTCCAGTGGAGGTTGATTGGGCAGACTAAGCGCATATAGATTGCCATGCGTTATCTGGGGAAATATTGGCTTCTTACGGCGGGTATGCGTGTCCGCGTCACAAGGCGGTCTGCCAAAACAGCAAATGGCAGACCGACTACCAGAGGAGGCTCATTCGATTGATTTCCTCTCCCTCACCGGCCGGCGTGGCCGAGCGGTGTGTGGTTCTATGTGTAGGGATCTTGTGTAGTATACCTTCGCATACCCCATCGTAGTTAGTTCCGCCGCGAAAATCAATCGAGGTCAACGTATGGTATTGTGCACAAGAGGACATAGTTTGAATAGTAGCTTATCATGTTTCATTTCTCTCGCTCTCTTTCTCTCTCTGGACTAGTACTGATACTGCAACTACTTGGGAAACCTGGAACTACAAGTGGAGAAGCCACTCATCTGACCTCGCTAGCTTCCCCAAGGTGAATCGAGTACGGCGGCAAGGGCTATTGTTTTTGTGTCTTTTACCGCCCACCCTATCACCACAAGGGCGCGTTCCAGATGTCCACACACCTGCAGTACCAGTAAAACCTGCATGCAACGCACCCACATGGCAACTGGGAAACCTTGCATGCGTGCGCGCGCGCGCGCGTGCATCGCCCTTTCGTTCTCCTCTCTCGAGTAGATTGAAGAAGTAATCTCCGTACTCGCTTAGCCAATCAAACAGTGCCGGCGCATTCCCGCCCGCTGTATATTGGTATCCGCTAGTAAAATGTGGTAAAATGTAATGGTGAAGCCCCAACGCCGAAGACATGTTTTCCGCCGTGACAGGGTCGTGAGAGGGAAGCGACGTGGCCATAACATCGCTCCCTATTGGTGTGGGGTAGTAAACATAGGAAAAGTGGGGGAGGTGTTCATGGTGTGATGAGTTGGTATGTCGCGGTCGTGATTGATGTTTGATGATGATTGTTGAAGGTAATGGTTGCGATCGGATCGCCTGGACCCGAGGTATTAGTTGAAGTGGCCGGGTTGGATGGTTGTAAGTCGTGTATAATGTAAAATGGTAGACGTCTGACGAATGGGAATTCAAAGCGTTACAGTATGCACCAGGGCAGAGCTTGAAAGAGTATCGTGGTGTAGCACTAGACGGGTGCCCACGCTGAGGCCGGTTCAAGAAGCGGTAGTTTGCGCACCGACGGTGCATCTCTACTCGACCTTCCTCCTCTTGCCGCGGGGTGCGGGGTCAATTTGCGGAAACTGCGGAGCTTTCGCGTCAACTGGTGTGCGACTATATGTCACTGTCCGTGTAACGACTTCACGCACGCTAACACGTCTTGACCGGCCAGTCTTCTTATCCGCATCCCAGGTTTTGGGGGAGGAGACGGCAGAAAATGGTGATTGGATGGACTTTGCGCTTGCTGGTGACCGTACTGCAGCGGGCGAATAGGGTGATTGGGGGATGTAAAGGCGGGGTGTCCGCGCTGAATGGGGCCGCGTGAAGGGTGATGGTGGTGGGATAGTGACGGTCTGGAGCTTGGTTGGTGGTGCAGACATTGGTGGTTCGTCCTTGGTGGTGTCGCACCTGCTGCAGCTGCTGGATCTTGAAGTTGCTGGCGAGTCCTTGTCCTTGTCTACTGGGGCTGATGTCGATGTGAAGGACGCACTGGAGGCCGATGATGTTACTGAGGTGGGGCGACTGTCACCGAAGACGAACTTGGAGCTGGTACCAGTGGACATTGGGCTTGATAGAACAGGTGACAAGTTCTTGAGGAATTCCAGGTAGGCTGTTGGTGGCGTGATTGGTGTCTTGAGATCCGAATCCTCCCGCTTGATGTTGGCAAAGATGGGAGTGGTTGCTGAGGTTATCATGGGCGACCTGAGTTCCGAGGGATAGGTGGCAGACATGGGCGTCTTGAGCGTAGACAGCGTAGGCTTGGAGTCGGTGGCAGCCATCGTGTTGAATATACCGTGGTGGTGAACGAATGACTTGGATCCTGGTCGGTATTACTGCAAGCTGTGCTATGCCTTCTTCCACAGCAAAGTGGAGGAGTGAGAGAGCGAGGCAGGCAGACAGGTACCGTTTGGCGCCTGGGGACAAGAGTGTTTATTGTATGTACTATGACACTAGCTTGGCGCGGATGCGCTGTTGTTGTTGGCCGCTGTATGGGTCGTGTCCGGTTATTTTGGGCGCGAAGCGTCCCAGCGTTCTCTAAGCGCCGAGGACTAGGATATGCAGCCCCGTGCACTGGCGAACACCTCCACAGGGATTCGATTCGCTGCCCAACGCTGAAACAAGATGTGTGATTTGTTCAGCCCCTGCAGGTCTCGAGACTCTGACCGGCCTGAAAGCGCGCCTGATTCGCCGCGTAGCTTTCGGGTGTGTGATGTGCGGTGTCGATGTGCGGGAGGCAAGCTCGTAATCTGAAGCTGAACGTGGCGACCTTGTAGTTTGCCCGGTAAGAGAATCTGAGACGAGCTGATGAGACGTTGGCGTCAGATCAAGGCAAAGTAGCAAGCAAAGGGAATGTGCCTCATGAGCGATGTTGCTGGAAATAGATTGAAGCTGTGTGCAAGCTGTGCATCTCATCTCGTGGGAGCATTAGACGATTTTATGTCTTGCTTGCAGCCGCTGTCTATGTCTATGTTGCTTCGGAGGGCGCGCGCGCTTCCGTCTCATGCCATCTGCCACCTTTCTTACGTACCATACACCTGACTCTGGTTCGCCGTTGAAACATCACTACCAGCGCTTACACATGGGCCTTCCCGTGAATTGCGTATGCCTATCACGTTGCCTACATCAACGTCTCGACTGCTTCATGGCCGTGTGCTCGGCGACCCGCCCGTCTAATCTCTGTTACACTGTACATAGCTACCTGGCCAATTACCGTCTCCTGCTGTATACCATCTGAAGCCACGCGCGAGCGCTGCGACCGTGTGGCCTCGAAGCATACTCAGCTATGCCGTGTACCAACAAGGGTAGTAAGTTGGTCTTTGGGCGGCCTGGGTGGATCAACCTACGAGGGCCTGCAGGTGGCTGTTCTGGTGTATCTCATCCTCTCTAATAGGGCTTACTGCATCGCCAACCGTGATGGTGGGGTTCTGCCTAAGAGGGGATGGCACATTGTCCCAGGGTACATGACAGGTATGCTCTCCAAAGTATACGCGACCATCAAAGCGTCGTGTCTTGGAAAGCGTTACAAAGGGTTCCTGGTTTCTTTCGGCGGTTTGTTGGTCAATGCAGACCATTTGGCATCTGCGACACGCTCCCAGCATCTCAAAGTACTGATGGCCAATCTGGAGGTAGCGCCAGTCGTCTTCCGCATACGGGTCTTCCAGCCCAGGCGGGTACGCTGGGTTCTCCGCAACCACAATGTTGGCTCTGAATACCTCTGCTTGCGCCGCTTTACCGCCCTCTGCCTTGATCAATTCATTAAGGCGGTTGAGGCTCGATCGTGATATAGTAAGGATAGGACTCTCATTTGCTAATAAGATTGGCTTCGAAACGCACGCGCCGGGCGTAATGGGAACCGTTTCTGGGAAGGCGCCGGGTACTCGCATAGCGCCCGCCTTCTGGTACTTCTGCAGATGCGCTTTGGAGTGTCTTGAGGTGGCGCTCCCATTGCTAGCAGCAGGGAAGCGTGCAAGGTGACAGGCCACCCCAAGAGCCCGCGTAAAGAATGCCGATACTTCGCTCGACCTATAGGTCTTCGCTTCGATAGAATCTCCGCAGACCTTAGCTCTTGCGTCTTTGTATACACCTCCGTCCGTGAACATTCGTGGATCGGCGGAGAGAGGCACGGTGATCTCATGCATATTCGTTGTATTCTGCAGAGCGCCTACTAAGCTCACCCGTAGAAGTCCTTTCTCGAGGTCGATACTGGGACGTATGAGAGCCATCTTTGGGTAGCGCTTTTGACTCAGTGCGGCTCCGGTGCCCTGATGAACCAAACACCACTCGCGATCCCACGCAAGACCCTCCGGGCGCACCTCCCATGCACTATCGGGCGGTACGCTGAACCCCGCACAACTCTTGATAGGGTAGACAGATAGGCTCTCCACGTGCAAGCGACTTTGAGTTGGTGGCTCTACAGCAGCAGACATCATTGGAGACGTGTCCACCAGCTGGCGTTCCTGAACGAAGAATTCGCGCACGAAGCCAACAAACTTGTCCACATCCGATAGGGTACTCATTGCTCCAAAGCTGACGCGTATCATGCCGGTCGGTTTCGCACGCAGGATATCATTATCGTTACCGCACCGCTGCCCGGCAGAAAAGTTCTCTCGCATCTCCCAGGGTGCTAATCCTAGCGATGAGGCAACACCACCAGGATTGCAGAGTCCGCCGGTTCTGAGTTGGATGTTCTTGATTGCAGCCAACTTCTCCACCTCTGCATTGCTCACCCAGCCTCCGCATTGGCTGCGAAGATTGAATGCAACAACTGGGCCCTGGGTAAGCGAATCTCCGTAGTTGGAGGCTGGGTCTTTGTATACGTGGCAGACGTCTTCGCCATTCCCGTGCCGTAATGACGAAATCCTCTCGTACAGCTGCCGGGCGAGATAGGTGGTATGGCTCGAAATCCTGTCCAATGAGGTGTAGAGCTCCTTATGGATGGCCATCGCGCTATCAAGCGCCATGATACTATGTATCGGAAGAGTGCCGTCTTCCAATCTTTCATGTAATGCGTCCGCCTTCTTAGCGTGCCATTGCTCTTTCAAACACACGACCATTTCGACTGTGCCGCCACCGAAGTAGCGTCGCTTGTCGAAAACCGATGCTGATGCTTGCCTGACTATCAGTGCGCCAAGATCGGGAAAGCCAAATATCTTGTACAGGCTCAATACCGTAAAGTCGGGGGCCTCGTCAGGATTCCCGAGGTCAAGAGGCGATGTTGAGACAAGTGCCGCAGCATCCAACAGGGTGTATACATCCTTTCTTTTGCCCGTTCGCATGCGGTGTGGCCAGTCTAATGGCAGGCGACGCCCGTTCATGTTGGACTGCGCGGGATACGCAAACAGCTGTGCCGAACCAACTCCAGTGTCTTGACCGTCTATCCAGTCGTTGACCTCGCCATCCGAAGCGAAGCATGTATGCTCCTTCGCTGCCTCGCGTACCCCTATCAGACTCGTATGCGCGTCCCTGTGATAACCATACCAGAATCCCTTGTCTTGGTCCCGGAATGCATCCATGACCAGCTTGATCCCAGCAGTAGCGTTGGCGACAAAGACGACGTCAAACTCTTGGGGGTCGGCGTTGAACATTTGTAAGAGGCGCAGTCGCACATCTTCGATTCGCCGCGTCGTCAGTTGGGAGGCATTGGAGGCGGAATGGGGGTTGCCGTAGAGGTTCGCGATCATGTCGGCAGAGAAGCGCTCGATCAGCGATTTGGAGTAGAGCGTGGTGCCGGCATGGTCCAGGTAGGTCGTGTCTGATAAGTAAGCATATGCCCAAGAAAGCATTCTACAGACTTACCCTGCAGCATAGGATACTCCTTGGCGCGCAGCTCTTCGATGGCATTGTTGTAGCTTACATGTGGTGCCTCGTCCATGGTGCTTGGTGTGTTGCGTCGTATGGGACACGCGAGACTCGTCAGCCGTATCCGCCTGGAGAGTAGAGAGAGGTAGGAGAGTTTGCAAAGAAACCCATTTGGTCGCAAGCAGGCGTTGTGTTTGCGAAAGTGGGGGACACGCGATGGCGAACGGTCGAGTCGTGACCTTGGACCCGAAAGACTGGAGATACGCGGCCGGTTCCGATCGCTCTGAGAACGCCATCACATGAGCCATCGACACTCACATCCACGTCTCAAAGCAAAGCTTAGCCATCTCTCTTTAGTCATCAGCTGCAATTTCGACGGGATGCAGTACTGCAATACGGCCGTCTGATATGAATGTCTGTCCCTGTAACCTTTCTCAGCTCAAACCTCCATCCAGCACAAACTATCTTCAGAGCTTTGTCGAGCCGCGCATCTTCTCTCGCGCTTTGGCGAAGCATACACAAGATACTGCAAAGAAAGCGGTCTGATGCGATCTTCTTTTGCTTTTCTCTTTGCTCGCAGCTCTGCTGCAGCCCCCGACAGTTGACACGGGGAGCCGTACGACTTGCGCGCCCTCAGGAATGCGACACACACAGGATCATCGGACGTCAGGCAATGCATCAGCTGTGGATTCGTATGCGATCATCTTCATGCCAGCACCACGACTATTGTGTGCCAGATCCAAGTCTGATCATCTTCTGCTATCTCCTCGGCAGATCTAGCCTCACGAGGTCACGCTCTTCAGTATTTGATGAGAATGGATGTGCGACTTGGAACAGCGGTCTATCTGGCTCCCTCACGCTATCAACATGATGCACAACGCGACCTCGCCTTAAATCCCCGTGGCTCACTGTGGGTACGCATCGACGAGCGGGTCCTAACCGACCATAAAGTGAAGAGCTACCTACGATCCTACTGGGGCGATTGTGCAGATCATGGCGTCGTCTAAGTCAAGGAAGCTCAGATGGTGGTCGTTGGGAGCTGCTTGTGAAAATACCTAGGTACACGCCTCGCCGCAGCAAGAACTCCTCGACTACCTTGGCGCAAGGCATACTTGCTTGACCCAAACTTTCCGGTCTGTACAAGGGACATCTTCACCGTCTACGGACTGCGGCTGAAGGTTTATACGACCTACAGCCCTATTTTCAATATTGTGTAACGACCAAGGTCCTAGCTGATTGGCCAATCCGATTTTGGCCCCCAGGTACACTTCACGTGTATCCTCGCATTTCTCGCATCATCCGTGGGCCGCCAATGGGATTGTTGTGGCGTTGTACACTTCATTCTCGTGGCGTGCCGTAATAAGGCCTATTGGCGAAGTTCCTGGAACAACGACATCTTGCCAAGCATGATATTGCACAACCGCAGCAGTGGAGATGAAGAGCTGACATCTGCGATCATGGAAGGCTGTCAGGTAGGCTATGTTTACTGCTCTTTTGGTGGCATGGTGGTATAAAGTCTGGGGTTGCTGAAGGCTGAAAAGGCTATTCTGTTGTTTCACCAGCAGACCTCAACAGCGATCTTACTTATCATCATCATCTCACGTTTCCATACAGAGCCGGTTTCCTACTAGCAATCATGCTCGTTCATTCGCTAGTGCTGTTGAGCGCTTTCTCGTACTCCGTATTCGCTGGCAAAGCGGGACCTCTCAAGGGAGCGCCTGGCGTTTCTCCTCGTCAGCTTCAAGAGTGCAACTCACCTGGATGGATTCCAGTATGCCCTGGTAAATACCCTTTCCAATTGAGCCATACCCCAGACTAACACTATCAGGCGATCTCCCATGCATCCCACCTACTGGTACATGCTGCACAGGCGACTACTATCACCTACCCGGCGAGACCTGCCCTGACGGATACTCTGAGGTACCTCGCATCGATCAAAGCGACCCGCCTTCTGCTTCCATCACACCAGCACCATCCGCAAGCTCAATCCCAGATCCTGTTGTTGTCGACTACTCGTGGTACACGTACTCATTGACATACTACTATACCTATTATTACTACTATTACTTCGAGGCTACCTACGAGATTACATCCACAGAAACGACGTATTACACCACCTTCTCACTGACAGCGTCGGATGTGGGGGCTGCCAACTCTGCGGCCGAATCTATCAGTGCCTCGATTAGTGTTGCTCTAGAGACACAGTCAGAGACGCCTACGGTTGAAGCAACACCACTACCGAGTTCGACTTTGGCCCCTGTATCGACATCTAGGGTTGCCTCGTCGTCATCAAGGGCGACCACATCTTCAGACGATGCAACATCCTCGGAAGCCGCTACATCAACTACCGTTATTGCATCGCCTAGCACCTCCACTCCAGCAGAATTTTCCGGCGCTGCTGCCGGCCTTCGCGTTGGAAGTGCCTCAGGCTTTGGAGAAATGTTCTTATTTACGATTGGGGCTCTTGGACTAGCTCCCGGCATGCTGATGCTTCTTCTTTGAGCGTTGTACCACAAGGGAGCTGTGGCGTGGAATAATGAGTCTTTGGCATGCGGGACTTCAGAAGACAGAGCGATTGTGGTTTTGGGATGCGTCGTTTTGCCTCGTTGCTTGATACGATCTTTCTGGCGCGTGTAATGTAGGAAAGGTCTTCAAGTCAAGGCTAAAGGCTTAAACACATGGTCAATCCATTGATAGTCACGTTCCCACGATCCTACAACTCAAAGTCGTTATACTGTCTAGTCTGTCCCGTGTTATTTTTCTACCGTGTATCATTCAGATGCCTTGTAGTCATCCAACGCCTGCTAGGTGGGAGGGTTTCGCTAGGCATCTGCTCAAATTCTATCGTTGTCTCCGTTGTGCTCATGATACCATCGTCCTTTAGATCTGAATCCTCGCTCGTTCTGTTCATTCCTCTTCCGCATGAGGTTTTCCGTTCTATCACCGGACTACGCCTCTCCATCGAGAGAAGCGAAATTTGACCGCTAGACTCAATCAGATTGCGAGCACTTCGGCCATTGGTAGTGGAGCCACTGCTGACTGTACGTCGATAGGCGCTGCCACACGCTTCTGGTTGACTAAAGTCGAGAGACGTGTTGCGGAGAAGTGGCCGCAAGGCTGGAACCGAGGCGGATATGATAGCGACGTTTACTTCGATCTGTGATAAAAGGAGGATCTGTGTATCGGTCAGCATCTCGATGAGCAAGAGCACACTGAAAGCTACTCACAAATATCGAATCGTACGATATATCTCTGGTAACATTGTACAGCCATAGTGCATACACCCTTACTATTGACGCAGCGACGGCGATGCCTCCAACCCCGAAGACACCAAAAAGCGCACATCGCCGCCTCGAATCTAGCTGCAGTTTCCAGAAGGGCTTAAAAGGTAGTAGAAAGATCGTTATGTCGGTGAGGATATTGATGCCTCCAAGTGCCAAGTAAGTAGCTCGCAGGTTGTTGCACCCCTTTGGAAAAGTAGGTGACCATGCTTGTGATGGCTTAGGTCTACACTCGAAAGCCTGTAGTAGTTAGTGTCATTCCTAGTTGAAGCAGAGTAGCGAGGAGCTTACACTGACGAAGAGAACCACAATTGTGTAGATCGTGACAAATGCAGCTACAGACCACACTTTGTACCGGAATTGTAACCGCTCAAAGATACGATGGTACAACGCCAATATACTAGCTTTGACCAAGAACAGTGCCACGGGATATACCAATTGGTAGAAGTAGAAATGCTTGAGTGTGGGAATCCTCATAGCAGGCACATCCAAGTACTTCAAATGTTGTCTGTCGCAGTCAGTGACGCACATACGCTTGCAACCATGCAACCATACCCAGTGCCCCAGCTGATGTGATAACCATTCATAATCGCCATGCCAATCGTGACAAGAAGGGCAGCAACCATGAAGTAATCGTCGAGTCCAACATTGCGGATGCGAAAGATGCGACAGTAAAGCCTGTGTAGGTGTGAGCAAACGGTGTCTTGCTACCCAAGGATGTCGCCAATGCTGCAGGTACTTGCCTCAGAGCCACGGCAATTGTTGATAGCAGGACTAGAACTCCAGTTGTAATCAGAAACATCGGCTGCCTAGATTCATGATCTGCACTAAGATTCGGCCCGATCATACCTGGGTAACGACCTACATACAGTAGGGCAGGAATGGCCGTTGGAATGCAAGGCAGGTGGCAGGTACCTGAGTATATTCGGGAGCTAACAAGTGCTCCGTCGGGCGCATAAATGAAATGCTTCACTATACATATGTATGTCAAAGTCCGATGCAAGCATCACTAAATGGCTTGTGGCCGACCAGAAATGGTGATCCTCCAGTACTGTTGCGTCAGGGCGGCCATCCACCAAAACTGATATTTTAGCCACCGGGGAAACACCAAGGTGAACTTGATTCATGTCCGTGTGTCGGAGTTCAGGCGCGCAACGCTGAAAGAAGAGAGAGTGGCGTCCTCGCATCCTTCGCGTGGTCGGAAAACCACGCTGCGTGATGTCCGTCCTGCCACGGATCAAGAAACGATACCGAAAAACCCTGCCAACACGCTGCGGCTGCGCAATCTCACCATCCCAGTAAGCGCAGCTACGCCCGACGCTCCGTAACGATCTACCACACACAACCTCTCTGAGTACGGAGGTGGCAAGCCAGGTATGAATGAGCCTCCGGATGTCTTCCGGGGTTTGCGGGCCACTCGCCCCGTACGCCAAGGCCCTTCAAACGGGCAAGGCCAGTAACAGGTTTTCGGCAAAGGATACAAGTACCCGTAGATAGCGTGCGTCGCAGGAATTGTCCTGCTGTATGTATACCCAGGTGACTAGCCAAGAGAAAGATGTCAGCAACAATCTACATATACCTGAGCAGCGAGCAACGAAATTACGCCTTGTAAAGCCAAGGCTACCTAGGTACGCATTGCACGATCAAAACGGCTCATATATTGCGCCTGCATGTCTTCCAAGTACAGAGTACACCGATGTCAGGCCCAGCATGGGTTCCGTCTCGCCTGCATCAGGTATAGATCATCGGCAGTTGTATTTGCCATACTCAACAATGTCTCCCATGCAACCGCGGGAGAAGGGTCCAAAAGGACTTTAGGCGATCTAATTGCGCATTTCCAGATCGGCTGTCGGCAGCCAGATCGCGGAGCCTTTGTATAAGATAGACGGGTGATGTTGATCGTCAACCTTCATCAGCTATTCAGGTACCTACTTCGCTGTAGGTGTACGACAGAGCTCTTCGGTACCTAGGCACTGCAGACCCTGCAGAACGTTTCTGTTCTCGAAGGCATCGCACGTGTGACAGTTCCTCCCTTCATTCACGTTTCAGCTTCCTATCTCCGGCTCGATCATCATGCGTCTTCTCGAACTGCTCCCTGTCGGGTTAAGCTTGGCACAATGGTCTGCAGCTGCAGCGTTACCTGCAACTACTGATTTGGGTTCATGCAAAAATCCGCCCAAAAGGGTGGAATGGTAAGATTATCAAAAGCTGTATGATGCCGAATGTGTTACTGATGCTTCAGCTATAGGAGACAATTGTCAGAACCACAGAAGAAATCCTACATCGATGCCGTTCTGTGCTTGTCACATACAAAGGCCAAATCCGGCATTGAAGGAGCCGTAAACCGATTCGATGATCATCAAGCTGTTCACATGCTCCAGAAGCCTCAAATCCACTGGGTTGTACGTCGGACCCTGTTGGCCCAGCTTTGATCTTGCGCGCTTATACTTTTAGGGTCACTTCCTTTTATGGCACCGTTACTTCACTGCAACCTACGAAAAGGCACTGAGGGACGAATGCGGATATACTGGAGGGCAACCGTAAGTTGCTACCTGGTCCAAACATACTCTCATGACATTCATGGCTCTCAAGCTAACCAGTGTGCAGATACTGGGACTGGTCTCTGGATGCCGAACCGCATAACGAGTCATCCACCCGTCCGTTTGATTCAGAGATCTTCAACCCTGACACAGGTTTTGGTGGTAACGGTTACCCCGTCGCAGCGACTCCTGACCAAAATCGCTTGAACATTACAGGCAACACCGGTGGAGGATGTGTAATTAATGGGCCCTTCGCCCCTCCTCACTTCGCATTGAATGTGCCCACCCCACACTGCTTGACACGAGACTTTGTTCCGTGGATCGTCAATCGAATGGCAGATAAGAGACTGGTCGAAGAAGTCCTGGCACAGCCGGATTACACCAGCATAGCAAGGACAGTTGAAAAGGAGCGAAGCTTTGATCCTTCAAACATTCATGCTAGCGGCCACTTTGGAATCGGTGGCATCCTGGGTACCATGGGAAACGCAGCGGAGAGCCCTGGTGGTGAGTGCCTGGTTCCTATTCTTCCCGGCGACAGCCGTCTACAACATCAACACACATGCTAACATATGGCAGACCCACTCTTCTATCTCCATCATGGCAATATTGACCGCATCTTTTGGGAATGGCAACAGAAAGATCTCGAGACACGTCTCAACGAAGTCGGCGGGCCCATTACGCCTTTTGATTACAGCGGCAAGAACGTTACATTGGACTTCACCGTCAACATCGGCTTGTTAGCAGGGAATGCCACGCTCAAGGATCTGCTGAATACAGAAGGAGGAACGCTCTGCTACACGTATTAGATAGGCTCAATCGATCTCTTCCACACAAGTTGCTTCGCTTTCCGTTGGTGGCGAACCGAGCCTCTGGTCTCGTAGGATGCGATAATCCCTTGCACGCATGCATCGGGGTATGTAGGAAGGGCTTTCCGGTCCAGTCACGTTGCAGGAACAGGTGAGAATGGCGGCATCGATGATTCAGGTTGACTTTTCATGTCGCTGCGAAATAGATCTGGTTGGAAATGCATTCGATGATCCAGGGTCGGCTATGATTGGATCAAAGCATAATTGACGAAGCAACAAGTTCGCGGGCCCGTATGCTGTTCTTAGGTGCGGGCACCTACTGAGAATCTCCAGACCAGCTTGGTTGTATTTCTGACCTGTACACTGGCATGTTTTATCTTCTGCTGAGCATCCGTCGCTGTGCTGTCGCGTTGTGTGTAGGGAGTTCTTGTCTTCACCGGCTGCTTTGGTCCCTGTCGGGCCCATGGAGTGGTATGGTATCGTCATACTCCACTCTATGCCACAGCATAGTGTTGAACCCTGCAAGCGTACCAGTTACCTGCCACCCAAATTCAAGCATATCTGGAACGTGTCCTGACTCCTCAAAGCTGCCTTACAGCGTATCCTTCTCCCGAGCCTCCTTCTCGGCAATCTTTTTCGCCCTCTCCGTCCTCTCTTCCCTCAACGTGGTAAACACCCAGAACCACGCCGAAACCTCCATGAAGCCCCATGTGAATATGAAGCTGTTGTTCAGACTAGCGCCGGCATGCATTCTGAAGTCCGTGCCCCTGGGTGCGAACATGCCTCCTTCTTTGAAGACGTAGCAGTATGAGGTGAGGCCGAAGAGGAAGAGGAGACGCATGGGTGCTTGGAGACCCCAGAATTGGTCGAAAACGTCATCGTGTAGGGAGAGGGCCGTCAGGTCGGAGAAGCCGATGAAGGCGAAGAGGATGGCTACGAAGGCTGTTGCGGCCGAGGGCTTGTTGAAGTCGCGGGGGGTTGGCTGAGTGTGTTAGTCACTTTAGACATAATTTGAGTAGGCAGTAGAAGTATTGCAGTACGTACAAGCTGCATTGACTCTCCTAGCAGGAGAATGACGCTTTGGTTCGATACCAGGGCGGGATTCCGGAGCAGGACGACTGCAAGTGTGAGGTGAAACAGTGCGATACTGCGTATCATGGTGTTTGCTGATATTATCGCCATATTTGTGGATGATGGGCTGCGAATGAGAAACTTGCAGATGAAAAGTTGAGGTTTTCGTGGCCGTAATGTTTCTGAGATTCGCGTCGCGTGGTGTTTCGGACCAAACTCCTAAAATCCGTCCGCACCCTCCTGCCAAGACCGATCTACCTGGATGATAACAGCTCAACCTGGCACCATGTTTCTTTTCACCTGCATCTCCTATTTTGAGAATGAAAATGGAGAAGGCGGGCGACCTCCCTACCAGCGAAAAGCTTGCGCCAATCCAGCGCCGGTCCTCGAGACGGCGCCTGTGCAAGTTTGATGACGTTATCTTCCTCGTAGTCCTCTTCCTTATCGCGTCGACCATATGGTTCACAGAGATCCGAACGTTGTTTCCAGGCCACAAGCACACATGTGGAAAGTCATTGACAGTCGAAGAGAGAGCTGTCAAGATACTGCAAAGGAACCCACTCATTGGTCAGCCGTAAGGATGTGAAATGCAGGGCCACATGCTGACTACCCAAGAGATGGCCATAATGATCTCATGATCTTCATCCGAGGCAAATACAACAACCATATCTACAATCAATCCGGCAGCGATTTTGCAGACAAATTCGAGAACGGCGGTCTAGCGCAGCATGTCGATATTCCTCGCCTTGAGAAGGGACATCAAGGCGGTGCCTTCTGGAGTGCCTTCTGGCTATGTCCGTTGGGCGACGAGACGAACTTTGCTGACGAAAGATATCACAATAGTAAGGCAATCCGACTCGACAAAGAGTTGGATCAATACTAACGTATGCAGTCGTCAAAGCAACTCTCGGCCAGCTAGATCTATTCAACCGCCTGGGGCAACAATACCCAAAATACTTCACTCCATCCCGGAACAGCGCAGAAGCCATCAAAACCTTTGAAAACGGTGGCTTCATTGCCCCAGCAGCTATCGAAGGGTTGCACCAAATTGGCAACTCGGTCTCTACTCTACGACTGTACTACCAGCTTGGAGTCAGATACGCGACTCTGACATGGAACTGCCACAACAAGTATGCCGATGCAGCAATCGAGACAGGATCCGACTGGAGCGCGCGCATTGCGAAACCGTACTGGAAAGGTCTCAGTCCCGCAGGTCGTGACCTCGTCAAGGAGATGAACCGCCTGGGAATGTTAGTAGATCTTGCGCATGTGAGTCAGGACACCATGCGCGACGTCCTTGTCGGTCGAGGTGACGGAGATTGGAACGGCAGTATCGCACCGCCCATCTTCAGTCACAGCTCCGCATACGCAATCTGTCCGCATCCGCGAAATGTGCCCGATGACATACTTCAGCTCGTCAAGCAGCGCAATTCTGTCGTCATGGTCAACTTCAACCCAGACTTTGTATCCTGCAAGACTTCGAAGACACCGAACTCCTTTCCGGATTTTGTCCCAGAAAACAATACTCTAGCGCATGTTGTTCGCCACATCAGGCACATTGGAGAGTTGATTGGATATGATCACGTTGGTATTGGCACAGACTACGACGGTATCGAGAAGACGCCCAAGGGTTTAGAAGACGTATCCAAGTTCCCCGACCTTATCGCCGAACTGCTAAGGCAGGGCATAAGCGATGAGGATGCTGCAAAGATCGCAGGACGGAATCTTCTTCGCGTCTGGGAAGAGGCTGACAAGGTGGCGAAGGAATTGCAAAAGACGATGCTGCCACTGGAGGATGAGATGCATGAGCAGTGGGCTTAATCTGTTCACATCTGCCTTACTACGATTATTGCCTCCTCGGAGCGCGCTACTACGAGACGCCATGCAGTAGGAGTACCTATTAGTGTAGTGAGGTGGTTTTGTCACGCCATAACAAAGCACGAGAGCCTTCTTTGACTTGTAAGGCTTTATGTCGTCAGCATACTTCTGCATGCAACTGTTTCCAGCTGTTGCGCGTGACTTTGTATCTTCAGCATGACAGCCGGGTGTTTGAATAACCACTGTGGCGCAAGCGAACATCATGCACTCCTACCCGACCGTTCAGCCTGACGATACTTCGCAAATGGGGACAAAAAGCGACACAACATGGCTTCCATACAGACCTTACGGATTCCACGAGATTTTGGGTCTACCTAGATATGCGTAGACTGTAGACGGACTCACCTTCTTCCAGGTTGCTTCCCGTGGTGTTGTGGACATAAGAGCTGCTTCTGGTCACAGGAATCCACCATACAAGGCTGAAGGATTTATAGCACAACCCCGATTGTCTAAGCCTATCCCGATGTGAGGCCCGACGTGGCTTGCAGCAGCGGGCGGTGCTGATGAGAAATCGACAAATTCATCAACAAGTTTCTCAGCCTGCCCAGGCGATGAAGACTCTATAAATGCGTGTTACACTCCGGGCCTCCGCTGGTACTGTGTTGCATCCATCATCAACTGTTCTACCTCGATCTTTACTTCCTCGATGGCTGTATCGCAGGACAGCCTGGTGCACCGAGACGCAGATGTGTTCGAATTGGCGAACTTCCCAGACGAGTCACGGGAATTGCTTGTACCACAAGACATCCAACAGTCATCTCATGATCTTGGTGGGGTTGTTCCGTGAGTTCATGTACCGCCAAAACACTTATTGAGTGATGAAATTGACTGCTTCCTCAGCCGTTTTGGGTCGATATCACTGCTCAAGAACTGGCTTCCGCAAGTTGATCCACCGGAACTCCACTCCCGCAGCTGGATTAGAAATCTGTCAACTCGTGGTAAAGCGCTCCTTGGAATCTCCCTGCTTTCGTTTGCAGTGCTGCTCATCAATTTAGGCGTCACAGTATATGCGATGAGCAAGCGCAATGTAGACCAGCAGAACTTTGTCGACATACTCCATCCCAACGGAAACTACGATTGCGACAGTATACGACAGTACAACAGATGGGTACATTTTGCCATCAATGCACTTTCTACGGCTCTCCTAGGCGCGAGCAATTATTGCGCTCAACTCCTTGTGGCTCCTACTCGCAAGGAGGTCGACAACGCGCACAGCAAGAAAACATGGCTGGATATAGGTATCCAAAGTTTGAGAAATCTGCGGAAAGTCAATCCGAAACGGCGCATGCTATGGGTTTTGTTGATGCTCAGCTCTGGTCTCTTGCACCTCTTGTAAGTTGTGACGATGTGTGTGTGTTCATGCTTTCATTATTCTAACTGATCTGGCGGCAGCTGGAACTCTGCCGTGTTCGCAGCAACACCCTTTAGTACCTACAACGTTGGTCTAGTGACCGCAGACTTTCTCGACGACCAGGCCGAGTGGAACACGTCACTATCGCTGCTGGAGGATATCCGCCGTGCTGCATCCCAGCTAGACGTGATCAGCAAGACTGACTGCATCTCACGCTATGTTGGCAAGACCTCAGGGCTTGCCAGCCTGCTCGTTGTGAGCGCCAACATCACCATGTCAGACGAGTTGTCAGACGATTCAGACTATCCTCGCTCGTCGTTGTTGACCAATTTCACCACAATTGAGGGGCCCGGCAGTGACTGGGGACTAAACAGTGACTGGATGTGCTCAGCATGGGCGCTACCTGGACTCAGGTCAAGCTTTGCTTGCACCGAGACATTCCTCATGCCCTACAACAAGACCTGGACACTTGGAAACAATTCGGGGTTCAAGGTCGATCACTGCCTGGCCCTGGAAAATGGTAGAACAATGGACAATGCATGCGCACTACGTTTCAGCCCGGTGATCTTAATCATCGTCACGGCGCTGAATCTTTTCAAATGTTTCTGCATCGGAATTACAGTCTATCTCCACTGGCACGACAGCTACACCCCTCATGCTTCCCGAGAATTGAGGCACAAAGGCCGTAGCTACCAGAACATATCGGAGCAAAAGCGAAATCTACGTCATCTTGTCACTCTTGGCGATGCCATTGCAAGCTTCTTAGACGAAGAGGACAAGCATACGAAACACATGGATCTGTTTGCAAAGAGAGACTTTGTAAAGGGCTGGCCTCTTCCGCATCGAAATAGAGAACGCACGCCCCCTCGACCTACCTGTTGGTTTCGCGCTGCAAGCACACTACGATGGTGTACTACATTATTTCTGTAAGTCCAGTAGCGGTACACAACAGCATTGGCTGATTCCAGTTAGATGTATATCTCTCCTCGCGCTCGTAGGAATCTTGTTTGGTCTAACCATCAAGGCCCAGCGCGCTCTAGGCGTCCAAGTCGATCTTGCCTCGCTCTGGAGCTACGGTGTGGGCGACGCACGACAATGGGCTGTAACCCTGACTGGATTTATGCGCCGACTGAACCAGACATCTGGGTTCTTCTTTGGTGTACTGTACGCCAACATATTCCAAGTCGTCGTCAGCGCTCTGTACCTTCTGTATAACAACCTGTTGACTGTCATGGTCGCCGCCTCCGAATGGAACGACTTCATCTCCGAGCGCAAGGCACTGCGACTCTCAGTCCCAAGGGGCATGCAACGATCGCACTACTTTCTTTCGCTACCTTACCGATACTCAGTTCCGTTGATGGTGTGCTCCGGTCTCTTACACTGGCTCATCTCGCAAAGCATCTTCGTGATCCAAACAGTGGCGTACACCCCGAACTTTGACCGAAATAGAAACATGGACGCATCCTCAGTCGGGTATTCAAGCATCGGTATCATGCTAGCAATGGCCGTCGGCGTTATACTAGTATTTTTGCTACTCATTGTTGGGTTGGCATTCAAATACGACGTGAAGCGAGTCAAGCGTGATGGCTACATGCCGCCACACCCTATGCCGCTGGTGAGCACATGCAGTGCAGCAATCAGCGCAAACTGTCACAGACACGAGCAAGACAACGACTGCTCACACTTGCCGGTCATATGGGGGTTCGTCCGAGAAGGAGCAGGCGGCGGACGGTATACTTTCACTACTGCGAAGGAGGTTGGACTTAGAGCTCCTGACCACCGATCTTGAAACTGAATTGTTCTGAGTACAAAAGAAACAGTATACGTCTGCGTTTATATATCTGCTTTCAGGCACAGTAAGGTATGACACGAAAATGACCCGTAAAACCACTATTAGTTTGATGCTGTCAACACGTGTTTGCGCAATGAGGCGAGTGGTGAGTGGCTGAGCTCCACCCCAGATCACACCACTTCTCAGCAGCCCAGGCCTTGGCAACGTAATACAACATGCGACTTCCAAGACATATGGATGAGTATAGTATATATATCCTCAAAAGATGGAGTCCCCACAGCGTCTCCCTATCAATCCTACAACTCACTCAAGTTCCGCGCCTCTCACCACCTAACTTCTTCTACCACACAAAAACCTCGACAGTGCAATTACCTACTCACACAACCACAAGTACCAACATACCAAAACGACGCAATGACCTCCCCCAAACTGAAAACCACAATCGCCATCCTCGGCTGCGGCGACGTCGGCTCCACCCTAGCTTACACCCTCATCCTGCAACCCATCTGCTCAGAAGTAATCCTCGTGGACCCCAAAACCACGCTTCTCGAAGCCCAAGTCCGCGATCTAAACGACGCAACCTACCGCGGCGGCACCTCTGTCCGCGTGCGCGCCGGGACGCACGCCGACGCCGGCCGTGCAGACATCGTCGTCATAACCGCCGGCGCAAAGCAGAAACCAGGAGAATCACGCTTATCCCTCCTCTCCCGCAACCTGCACATTCTAGAGAGCATCTTCAGTGCCATGGCGCCGATTAGTCCGCACACGATCTTACTGCTTGTGGCAAATCCAGTTGATATCCTGACGTATTTTGCGAGGCGGTTGTCGGGTTTGCCCGAGAGTCAGGTGTTGGGGACGGGGACGAGTTTGGACTCTGCGAGATTGAGGGGCGTGCTGAGTGAGAGGGCGGGGGTGGCGCCGAGTAGTATTGATGCTTATGTGTTGGGGGAGCATGGGGATAGTCAGTTTGTGAGTACATTTTCCATTACTTGATTTGCGGCCAGAGAGGAGGAGGGGAGAAGATGAGAGAGATAGGTATGCTGATACAAGACACAGATTGCATGGTCCAGCGCTACTATCGGCACAACACCACTTTCCCTTGCTCTTCCGCCAGACACAATGACTCAGGATTTCAAGGACCAGATTTCGGCTCATACTCGTGGAGCAGCTGGCGCGATCATCGCAGCGAAAGGCTGCACGAGCTACGGCATCGGAAATATCGCGGCTGGTATCTGTAAGTACATTCTATTCGACTCACGATCCGTTCGCCCCTTGTCTTTCTACCAGCCTGAGCTGGGCTGCTGCCTGTCAATGCCAGCAGTAGTTGGTCGAAAGGGTATCATCAAAGCCATGCCAGTTCAGCTTGACGAGGAGGAGAAGACGCAGTTGGAGGCCTGTGCCAAAGGACTGAGGGGTGTGATTGAGGGAGCCGAGAAGGAGTTGAGCGCTGATCGTGAGCTGGAGAAGGCACTAGCGAGCGACAAGGGAGTCTGAGGCTCGATCCTTCCATGGAAAAGGTACTGCTTGATACACGCCCGATGTGTATTCCTTCTCGAGTAGTTACTCAGAAAGTATTTTTACAGATACAATACACTATTGCCCAATATCTCGTAGTCCACATATAAGCATGTTAGCCTTCATACCCCTCTACTCCACCGCCAACTTGATCTTTACGATCAACCCGTAAATGCTTCCAACTTCATAAGACGCACGAACCGCCTCGTCCCTGCTGTACATGTCGATATATGCCGTTCTAGTCCTCTTGACGGGCTCACGTTCGGGAAGGATGGCGATGTTGCGACTAGCGAACTGTAATTAGTGTATGCATCTACCGATGTGTATAGTGTATGACTTACATGTCCCATTTGTACTCGATAAAGAGTATGCGGATGGCTTCCTCGTCTACGCTAGCAGCGAGATTGGTGACGATCAAAGGGGCTGGTAGACTTTTCTTCTCCTCGATCGCGCGGTACCTCTCTTCCTCTTCCAGGACGTACTTGATGGTGGCGTCCAGCTTCTCGTTCTCCCTCTTCAACATGTCTTCCCTCTCTTTCTTGGCCTTCAATTCGTTCGTGGCGGGACGTTGTATGCCTTTCGCCTCGAGGACTGCAGCTGCGTCTTCTGGAGAAGCTAGTGTCTTGCCGACAACAGATACGTTCTGGTCGGTTCCGGGAGAGCTCTCGAGGGTCATGTCGGAGGGTGGTGAGACTATAGTGTCCATCTTCGCGCGGAGAGTCTCGAGATCATCGTCTTCATCGTCGGAACGGTCTGGGACAGGGGGTTGCTTCTCTTCACCTAATTCAGCAGGCATGGCTTCCTTATTCTCCATGGTATCGTCTTCGTCAAGGTCGACGCCTAGGCGCTCGGCCAAAGCTGACAATTCGTATTCCTTGTTCAAACTGAGGTCTGCGCCCATGGCCTTCTGACTGTTGTCGCGTATAATCACAGTATCCTTTGACAAGGACAGGGCCCTTTTCATATCCGCCAGCATTCGCGATAGATCATAGTCGCCATCAAGCTTCTCCTTATTACCAATGTCTGAACGTTGTTGCAGCGACGAATCGAGCTCCGCGAGCATCATCTTGGGATCCTCGGCACGGTGCGACAAGTAGCCGCCACGCAGGTGGACCTGTGTCTCTTGCATGTCTAATCATGGGTTAGTCGGGCTGTGTTGAGTGATCAGTTAATGCCTCAATGCTTACCTGATGGTCCTCGAGTAGAAGCAGCCGCCGTTGACTCGTCACTCGCAGTGCTCTCCTCACTTTCGTAGGCTTGTTCGGGCTCGAGACGATCGTCACAAGAATCGCTGCCCTGTGATAGTTCTGATTTGGGGTTGACAGGAAGCTCTGGTGCAGACTTCGGTGTTGATGGGATGGGTACTGGTCTCGAACGCCTTTGCTGTAGCTCTTGTAGTTCAGCGTTACGACGCTGACTTGCTTTGATGAGCACGTCCGTAATGCTGGCGAATTGGCGGCCGAGAAGACCATTTGCTGAGGTCGCGGCAATTCGGTCTCGGTGTGCCATC
Source organism: Alternaria rosae (assembly GCF_020736505.1). Lineage (NCBI taxonomy): Eukaryota > Fungi > Ascomycota > Dothideomycetes > Pleosporales > Pleosporaceae > Alternaria > Alternaria rosae. The sequence goes on from NW_025763576.1 coordinate 1,957,977, forward strand.
CTGGTCACGGTCTGTTTGCGCGCACGAGCGGAAGCTGCCTGATGCCGCGACATGATTGGTAATGCTTTCCCCTGACGTAACGTAGAAGAGGTACTCACGAAGTCCAGTGGTCGAAACTTCCTCCTGCTTGCTTAGCGTGGGTCCTTTCGTGAGCGGTGAGAAGGTACGGCTGTGTGCGTATCTGTCAATCGGTGAAGTGAGTAGCACTAGCGGTCGGTCAGTATATCCCTAATCAAGCTGAATTGTCGAAACAAGAGGTTCCAGTCGTCGTAGAGGATGTAGTCGAGGTTGACGAGAGAGAAAGAGAGGTCAGGCAGATGAGGGTTGTTGTTGTCAAGTTGTGCCAAACAGGAAAGCACTACCGACCGGACCTACACCGCTGACGCTTTCTGGGATGAGTTCAGATGGTAGGAGTGAGTCAATCGCGGAAAGAGACTGCGTTCGTATGCATGAGGAGAATGGCTGTTGATACTAAGCACAGAGACGAACCAGAAAGATACCAAGTCATGAACAAGTGCATCTCACGAAGAGTGTTATATGCCCAATTGTTCCTATACAACTCGTTTCGCATACCACGAACCGATCCCAACTCTTGATAACTACACATAACCGAAGAGAAGAAGTACTGAAAGCCTACTTGGCCTAAGTTGAGTTCCTTGAGATGCGAAAGCGCTACCCCAAAGCCCCCTCATTAGCAGCGAATTCATTGTCTACTGCTTCTTCTTCCCAGCGCCCTTGGCCTCCGCAGCCTGGCGTTCAAACTCCTCGATCTCCTTCTCCTCAGCCCTCTTGGCGTACCACTGCCCGGCCTGCAGTACCAGCACACCCACGAGCACCAGCGCCAGAATTGTATTGCTAGCCGCAAAAACCCTCAGCGTGTCCTCCCTCGAGATGTAGTCTCCCATATCTTCGTCCGTGATCTCACCCGGCGCCGCCTTGTTCACGTCACCATAGATACCCGCTGTGACGACCCTGAAACCCTTGACGATGTTGGTCAGGTAGACGGTAATACCAGCCATGTAGAGTACGAGGGATGCGCCATCGAAGAGCATGTTGGCTTGGTTGGGCTTGAAAAGCTTAATGAGGAAGCCGAGGAGGCCGGTACCGATGGCTAGGTTGAGGATGCGCGACACGATGGGAGGCGAGGCATAGAGGAACTTGATGTGCGATTCAAGGATGTCGAAGTAGGCTGATCGGTCGGCGGGCATGGTCCATAGCACATTATAGTCGTATGGGAGTTGCGCAAACATGATACCGAGGAAGAAACATGTTGCTGCGGGTTCGTCAGCGGGTGCAATGGGGGCGCGATGGAGTGTTGTGGAAGTGGGCGGAGGCAGCGTGGAGGGGTGCACTTACGTCCTACCACCATGAATTGCGCAAAGTTATTTGCTGCGCCTTGGGCCATTTTGAAGAATCCTCAGGAACGCGAACTCGTCTGGGGTTTGCGGTTGATCGAGAAATCACAGGGAGAGGAGAGGAGAGCTGGCGCAAGCTTATCTGGCTGGTTTCTGCCGGGTCGCGAGATTCGCAGTTGGAGGTAACCTCTTTAAGAAGGTAAGACCGTGGACAAGACTCGAAGCGAATTCTCACCACATAAGTAATCAGAGGAGCTGGGAGTGGTTGTGAGGGAATGCACAGTGGAACAGGGCTGGGAGACTTGAGCTCTGCCACTTTTCGGTAGCGAACCCCGCGAGGGTTCACCACGCACCGATGATGCTTGCCTGCAGATGGCTGCCTTGGCATGTGACAGCCACCCACGACCTCACGCGACATTCAGTGGGCGGCCGTGGAAGAAGGATTTGTACATCGTTGCTTCATTGGAATTTCTATGCGAAGCTGCTGCAAGTAAAATAGACGCGCGCTAAGCGTCGTTCGGATATCCAACGCCTTGGTACGCCGTAACCAGATACATCTACATCCTCTGCCGTCGCTTCCCTCCCATGCTCTAGAAGTCGTTATCGGCATCCATATCCTCATCTTCCAGACCAGCCTCGATGAACACAAGCCTTGTACCCTCTCCGGTTGTTTGCCAGACCTGTCAGAAAGCGTTAGCATCGTGCATAGACTCAAACGTGGGGCGATGGTACTTACGTCAAGCATGGAGTACTCGTCAATGGCCTGCTCGAACTGATCGGCTGTAAAGCCCTTGGCCAGGACTCTCTCCCTAACCCTGCGAAGATCGAGCTCACCCCTGGTGCCATCACCGACAGCAGCAGCACCGCTCGCCTCCATGGACTTGATGAGGTGGTAGATCTTACTGCTTGGGGTGTGATCAATCCCACGGTTCTCATCGGCGTACAAACTGGCCTTGCTGACTTCGGTAAGGCGGAGAGCCTCGTCAACATCTTCCGAGATGACTTGTTCGGCGAACCGCAGACGTGCCAGAGCCTGTGCAAGACGGAGTACACCAAGCAGCGTACGCGGCGAAGTGTGGGTGAAGGCCTTCTTGTTGCCGTCGTCGCGCTTTTGCTGTTGACGCATGCGCACATAGGCACCAACCATGTAATCCGAAACCTCCTTTGGCACAGTCGGCCGGTATGATCGCGCGCGAGCAACCCATTGCCGTACTTCGGCCGGGCTGAAGATGATGCCGCCCGGGGCTTCAGGGTGAGCGTTATGCATGTGCACGTGGGTGACGTGACGAGCCAGCTCTTCATCCGAGTCTCGCGCAGGGGTATCAAGGATGAGGAACAGGACGTCGAAACGTGATAGAAGCGCAGCAGGAAGGTTGATGTTCTCAATTGGCGAGAGGCGAGGGTTGTAGCGGCCGTACAGTGGGTTGGCCGCTGCGAGGATTGATGTGCGGGCATTCAGAGTGGTTGTAATACCAGCCTTGCTGATGGAGATGGTTTGCTGTTCCATGACTTCGTGGATCGCCGTTCGGTCACTGTCGTCCATCTTGTCAAACTCATCAATACAGCACATGCCGTTGTCAGCCAAGACGAGAGCTCCTCCTTCAAGCACCATTTCATCGGTGACTGGGTCGCGCATGACGGCCGCGGTGAGACCAACACCACTGCTACCACGACCAGTAGTGTACACGCCACGAGGTGCTACTTTGGTAATGTACTTGAGCAATTGCGATTTGGCCACACCGGGGTCACCCATCAAACAGACGTTGATGTCACCACGGATGCGCATGCCGTCGCCGACCTCCTTTGTGACACCACCAATGAGCTGGAGCAGAAGAGCCTTCTTGACATCGACGTGACCGAAAATCTCAGGTGCGATGGATCGCGATAGGTACTCGTACAGCTGGCCAGTCCTCTCAAGCTCGTTCATTCTTCGGAGAGTTGGTTGAGCAAGCACAATGTCGTCGTAGGCCTTCTTGTGTTGCATGACGTATTGTGCTTCGAGGTATGTGTCGGTAAGTAGACCGGCTCGGATCGCCTTGAATCCGGTGTAGGGTGTGGGGAGGAAGATACCAGCACAATCGATGACATCTCCGGGGTTGATCTGCCTGACAAGCGCGCCGTGGCAGTGGATAGTCAATTGTCTGGGAATATGACCCACGGGTACTTGGTCCGCCATCTCTTGGATCTTGACTTCTTGGAAAGGAAGGAACTTGGAGGCACGCGTGGAAAGGAACAACTGGCCCTTGGTTTTGTTGCTCTTGCAGTCGTCGGACGGGCACTCGACGAGCGGAGTGAACTGCTTGGTGGTCACGGGCTGGAAAACTTCGCTTCCACAGCGATCGCAAGAGTAGGCGTTGACCTGCACAGCAGGCTTGACGTCCGACACTCTGGTTGCAATACCACGGACTGTGATGAGATGGCCCAGATGCTCTCCTCGCACGTTGCGGACAGCCAGCGCCTTCGTGCTGCGCTGGCTGCTGGAACCAGACGGTATCCTGGGCCTGAAGTTGAGCGTGTATCGTCTCGTCAAGGCAGGGGGAAACATGGTCTCGGGCGCAGCCTGTGCGTTGTCGTCGACTCCCTGCATCTCCTGCTGTCTTTCGTTGCGCTTCGAGCGCTGCGTCATGATCACGTCCAGGACATCGTCCTTGAAGCTGGTGCTGTTAGTCTCTGTTTGAGCAGGATGTCACGAGGCCGTACTCTAGTTCTCTGGTGGGTGCGGGCAGGCACTTATCGACTGCGCGCGAGAAGATCTCGATGTAGTGGTGTGCATTGCGCTCGATGGACTCGACCAGCCTGTAGTTGTGCTCGTCGTCTGATGTCGCCTTCTCGTACGCCTCGACGTCGTTGAGGTCTATCTGGATCTCGTCGCGCACACGGTTCGCTACGTCTTGGAGTTGGTCCATGTACTTGAGCTTCGACTTGCCGCGGGACTGGGCTCCATTCGGCGCAGGGTCGTCCGAGTCGTCCACCATGTCGTACTCCTCCTCGCCATTGCTGCTGATATTCAGGCCCTGGAGCTGATCGGCCGCGTCGGTAGAGGCTGATTTGTAGTTTTTGAGGAAGTCAACAAAGGCGGCTGGTGGGTGTTAGCTGCCGGTTTCACTGTTTTGCGCGTGCATACACACCCTCCTGCTCGTCGTAGTTGACGGGCGCACTCGTGGTAAGGAGCGCCATGGTGTCTGGGGTTGGTGTCGAGGTCGTCGTCTAGGGTTGATGCAGCGGGGAGGGATGCGCGGTAGCAAAATTGGGGCTGGTCGCGTTGCAGCTCTGAGGCGCGTCGACCCGCGTTCCCACGGCCGTCGAGCGATTGGCCCGCCGCTTCCTAGCACCGCTTTGGGGTACCGGCGCCGACATGCACCTCGACCTCGGCCCGCGTGGAGAGCTCGAGGTATGCGGCATGCGACTGCGACAGGAGCACCTCCATTCACTCTTCAACCCTCGTCGCTATGCCGCCCAAGAAGCCTGCCGGCAACGCGGTCCAGGCCGAAGTTGCCCTGCAGCAGTCATTGAAGAACTGCCTGGTCAATCTCCCGTCCTCCCTCGTCTCCGTACTCGTCAACGCCAACACCGTCGCCCAGAATGTCGTCGTCGAGCTCACGTACCGCCAACCTCCTCCACCGGGTGCGTCGGACAATAGGAATGCCGCGCCCAAGTCGGTCTTTGTAGGATGGACGGGCATGCAGAGCAAGCGCCGCATTGCGCCTGTCGTCGGACGAGATGGCCTGAGAGGCAGCCCGGCAGTCAGCCAACAGGACCTGCCAGCAGTAGAGGTGGATGCCACCTTCGCCAGGTTGATCGGGCTCCAAGAAGGCCAGAAGGTGGGCATATTGCTGCATCTGGATCCCCCACAGGCGCATACAATCAACATCGAGCCCTTAACCCCCGTTGATTGGGAGATGATAGAGCTGCACGCCCAGTTCTTGGAGTTGAACTTCCTCTCTCAGATACGCGCGCTCCCGAACCCTCAGGCCCAGTCGCCGCATCCTCTCACTCTCCACCTATCTCCCACGACCACGGCGAACATCACCGTCACCTCCATCGCTCCTGCGCCGCCCAACACCTCACTCTTCGTCAAGATCTCGCCCGACGCCGAGGTCATCGTTGCGCCCAAGACACGGCAGAAGGAAAGGAGCTCGACGCGCGAAAGTAGAAGTGTAGGCGCTGCATCGAGGAAGAGCGGGAAGAGCACTGCAAGCACGGTCCGGCGGCGCAGCGGTCGCGAGGATGCCGCGAGCAAAGGCGTCATCTTCCTGCGTGGAGTTGATCGTAGTGTTGCTCAAGAGTGGTTCGACGAGGAAGAGGATGTAGACGCGGAGGGCCTGAAGGTGTGGGTAGATAAGGATGTACTCCTTACCAAGGCTCTCAGAGGCGCAAACTGGGTCTCTGTGTCCATCATCAAGCCCGCCGGGCTACAGGAGCCGGTCGATATGTCCAAAGAGCAGGAGCAGGAGAAGCCCGCAATGCGCGTGGTTGCCAAGATCATAGCATGGGAGGACGCGCCGGATAGTCGACATGTGGCGCTTTCAACCGATCTCTGCAAAGTTCTGGGCTTCGAGAACTTTGTGGGCGGTCTCGTCCGGATCGAAGGTGCTCCAGCTCAAACGCCCAAGCCGTCGGCAATCAAACCGCAAGGTACGAAAGAATCAAGGGAACCTGTCGTCAAGTCTGTCAAGATCATACCCTTTTCCACCATTGCATCACAGGTCAACGCGTCGTTGAAGTTTGGCGGCGAGTCCAAGCAGGACCAGGAAAATGCCATACAGAAGATCAAGACAACATATGGGAAGAAGAATGGACTCCTGGATGGGCCAGTTACAGACGGAATGATATTGCCTCCGGCGAAGGACTCCGAGCTTGGCTGGCAAGGAGGCATTGTAAGGTTTGAGCCGCCATCGTCGACAACCGGGGTCTCATGGGTGCTCTTCCCGGAGAGAAAACCACCGCTTGAGCTAGGTCAGGAGGTGCCAACGCCAACAAGCTGGGCCAAGGGCTGGCAGCAGGGTGATCCGCTACCGCAGACGCCCGCGAACCTGGTTGGCATAGACCCTCTCATTCAGCAACTGCGATCACACTTGACGCACAACTCTTCCGTCTTACTCACCGGTGGCCTTGGGGCAGGAAAGTCGGAATGCGCTCAACTGCTCGCCCATCAGCTGCGGACAGAGTATCTCTTCAACACCATTTATTTCCCCTGCCGCAAACTTGTAACGGATGAGACGCGAGTCGCGACTATCAAGGAGACTCTGAACAGATTGTTCGCTTCGGCCTCGTGGGGCGCAAGAGGCGGCGGGAATGCAGTAGTCATTCTTGACGACCTAGACAAGCTTTGCCCTGTAGAGACTGAACTTCAAGTTGGCAACGAGAACGGACGAAGTCGACATGTCAGCGAGTGTCTGATAAACATCGTTAGGCAATACTGCTCCATGGACTCTGGTGTAGTCTTGCTAGCAACTGCGCAAGGTAAAGAGGCGCTGAACAACGTCATCGTTGGCGGACACATCGTCCGCGAGATTGTCAGTCTCAAAGCGCCCAACAAAGACGGTCGAAGGAAGGTTCTTGAGATGCTTGCTTTCAAGGACTCCAAAACAGAGCAGGCGGACGAGCCCAATGGCCATGCTTTCCCACCATCTCCATCTACCAGTCGACCTAGTACCGCTCACCGCAGTCAGCCTAGCACTGATAGCATACCGCAGCAACCCTCCGAAGATTACTCCTTCACTATCGACACCTCTATCGACTTTCTCGACCTCGCTGGTCAGACAGACGGCTACATGCCCGGCGATCTTGTGCTACTCACATCGCGTGCCCGTAACGAGGCCTTGATTCGTTCAGTCACATCAACGTCCCCTACTGTTTCTCTTACGCGGGACGACTACACACAAGCTCTCTCCGGTTTCACGCCCGCTTCCCTGCGAAATGTCACTCTTCAATCCTCCACCACGAAATGGGATTCCATCGGCGGTCTCCATACAACACGACAGGTTCTCCTAGAGACCCTTCAATACCCTACAACCTACGCACCCATCTTCGCAAAATGCCCACTACGTCTCCGGTCAGGTCTACTCTTGTACGGCTACCCAGGATGCGGCAAGACTCTCCTCGCATCCGCCGTAGCAGGTGAGTGCGGCCTAAACTTCATCTCCGTCAAAGGACCAGAAATCCTCAACAAGTACATTGGTGCTTCTGAAAAGTCTGTCCGTGATCTCTTCGAGCGTGCAGAAGCAGCGCGACCTTGCGTTCTCTTCTTCGATGAATTCGACAGTATCGCACCGAAACGTGGACACGACTCAACGGGTGTAACAGACCGTGTGGTCAACCAACTTCTCACCCAGATGGACGGAGCGGAAGGTCTTTCAGGCGTCTACGTCTTAGCCGCTACGTCGCGACCCGATCTAATCGACCCTGCGCTCCTCCGCCCTGGTCGTCTCGATAAATCCCTCTTGTGCGATATGCCAGACGTGGAAGAGCGCATCGACATCCTACGTGCCGTAACACGCAAACTGCACCTCGCACCCAGCCTCCTAGGCGACGGACAGGAAGGCGAGAATCTCCGCGAAATAGCAATGCGGACAGAAGGCTACTCCGGCGCCGATCTCCAAGCTGTGGTATACAACGCCCAACTAGAAGCCATCCACGACGTACTTGGAGACGTAGACCCCTCGAAGATTGATCACAAGAAAGATGGAAGCAGCGGTAGCGGCAATGGTAAAGAAAAGGGTATCCCGGATTTCTCTTACTTTCGCTACGGTGACGACCCTTCATCTACATCTACTTCTGCTCTCGCCACTTCCGCCCAACTCACCGAGCGCGCCATGATTGCTCAGAAAATCGCGGCTCTGCAAGCTCTTCGCAAGAAACAGAAACAACTCCAGCGTTCTGATGGCTCGTCGCAGAGAGAAGACGAAGACAGGGCGACAAAAGAGCAAGAAGACGGGGATGAGAGGAAGGATCCGCAGATCCAATGGAAGCACATTGAGTCGTCTCTTTCCAGCGGACGTAGTAGTATCTCGGCTCAGGAGCGGATGCGTCTTGAGAAGATCTACAGAGAATTCGTTGATGGGCGAGATGGAGATTTGCCGAATGGACAGGGTGGGACAGAGATTGGAGGGAGGAGCAGTCTCATGTAATCAGAGTGTGCATAGTAGTGGTGCAGATCTTGGTCAAGCACACCAAAAGTTGGATCATAGTAGGTTTGCGGAAAGTATGTATATATCCATTCATACACAAGCCCTCTTAACCTGGTATACTATGTCATCCCATTTCTTTATTTCGGAATAACGCCCTTGACATCCTCTGCAACCTTCTCAAGCTTCTGCTCCGCCTTTCCCACCATACCCATCGCCCCGTCCTTTGCTTGTTCCGCTTTTCCTGCCAAGCTGGCTTCCCGGCCGCCGAAGTTCCAGTAGTTGAGGTAGCGGTACCCTTGGACGAGTTGCGAGGAGAAGTTGATGGCGTGGCATCCGAAGAGCAGGTAGTTGGCGGGTGTTACTGCCATGGCGTAGCGCATGAATGTGCCGGAGTAGAGGGTGAGGGCGCCGGTCATGCGGCCGGAGATGCTGGGGTGGGGTTAGCTGAGTGTTGTGAGGGACGGGAGGGGAGGGGTGGAATTGGATGGAGAGCATGTGTAGATAGGAAGAGGGCGGGTTGCGTCGCGTGTTGTTTATGTGGTTTGGCCATAGAAATGCTGAGAAGAGAAGGAGGCAGGACGTACATCTCAGGATCTTTGCTCATGTCCGCAATAGCCGCAATCGGGATACCAAAGTTACTCGCCGGGCCCCAGAAATCTATCTTTGTGTTAGCCCACTACTCTCTCTTGTCTTTCCTTTCCTATCACTCCTCCATCATATCCTCAGATCTATACTCCATCGCGCCCACCTCCCAAGCTCTTCCAATGCGCAATCCCGCGAAGAGACGAACGAGTTGAACGTACGAGTCGAGCAAAAGTAATCCGTGTACTTGTTTGAGCGAATCTTCGCATTGAGGGCTTTGATCGCGGCGGCCATATTGACTTATTTATCGGGAGGAAACCGAGGACCGAGTTGCGTGGGCGGCTTGACGTGGAAGCTCTCGTGGGTCGGTCGGTCGCAGTTTGCGAGTTGCGGACGCACGACGGACAGGTTGGGTGCCAAGCGATAATTGGGGCCGAACAAACAGGGACCGGTGCGGGAACCGCAGACTGCCTTCCGACAACGGGAAAGACGTCACGTGCACGGTGATGCTGGCCGGAAATACCAGGAAATAGAGGGCGTGGGAAGGGGTTACAAGGAGCTAAATTGGGTAGAGCCGGCGAATTGCACATTGTTTGTTCTCCGGTGTCGTGTAAGATGAGGATGAAGCAGTTGACATGGTCGCTCACTACGGCAAAGACTTTCAATATGGACACATCAAACTTGGGTCATTGGAGCCAATTTCACGGTCAAATTGACGTGACTGAATCTTGTTCTGCATTCAACCCGGTGGTATACTCGATGCCCCTCCAGCTAAACTTCCGTACACTCTCGAACTTGGTATGCCGCCCTTTTGGTGTTCTTTGCAATCACTACCACAGCGCAATCTTAGGGATACTTCTCCCTTACGATGTGTCGGACGTGTGTCTAGTCCTTTACCTAGGTATCTCCTGAGATGTGCGATGTAGGCATGCGCCGTGTTCGATCGTCCAATGCCAAGTCGTTCTAGTGATATTTCATCATGATCGTTCGTTGTCCTGCCTCTACCTGCCACCGAAACCAGGAGGTCCACCGCGGCCAGGGAAACCGGGCGGTCCTCCGAAGCCTGGTGGTGCTCCGAATCCAGGTGGTCCACCAGCGGGAGGGAATCCAGCTATGGCTTGTTAGCAAACTTCCTCAAGTTATGATCATGGGCAACGTACGTGGTCCGCCAGGTGGTCCGCCACGACCTGGGAAGCCAGGCGGGCCACCAAAGCCTCCAGGTGCGCCTGGGAAGCCACCTCCGAAACCAGGACCAGGACCTCCAACACCAGGAGCTGGGCCAGTAAGACCGACTGGGAGACCACGTCCAGCAGGACGAGCAACACCAGGTCCCGCAGCCAGCGCCGCAGCAGTAGATGGTCCTCCAGCGTTCCCAAGTCGCGCGGCAGGGTCGGCAGGCGGTGGTCCGTCGACGGATAATGAGATTACGTGCGCGCCACGAATGATAGTAAGACCAATTGCGCGTCGCTCTTCAGTCTCGGTGACCTGCTGGGTTGCGCCGGGCGCGGCCTTGCCCCTTCTTCGTGTGCGTCGGAACTCTTCTGTGTCGGCGAGAACGAGGTTCATGTGCTGCAGAGATAGAGTTAGCAGAGTAGGCAGGGAAAGGGTACGCGACACTGACCTTGTCGAATGCGAGCATCTGCCCGACCATTTGTCTACCATCTTGGAGCGTGACTTTCATGCGGTAGTTGATCTGGGTTTGTAAGTTGCATGCGACTATGAGCGGATTCTGGAGCGCTTACTAGATTTTGCTATATCACCAGACGTCAGTCAGTTTCTATGCGCGTCTTCTCTCAGGTCAAAGACTCGAGCTGCTAGGCAGAGTTACTTACCATCTTTCCCTGTCGGTTTGCGGCGCCAGACATGATTGGTATTGCGCGTCCGAGGACGACTTGAAACGCAGGGAGGGGTATGCAAAAGTTCTGAGAAAGTATTCCCTTGGTGTTGGCGGTAGGCGGGGCGTATGGAGCTGCTGGCTGTTCGCGATAGAAGTTGCAGTTCGGAGCTCTGGCTGCCTGGCACGTGCGCTGCGGCTTGGCTCGCTTAAGCCACCTCCGCTCAAAAATGCCTTGAGAATTGCGACTCCAACACCAGCGACACGACAGCCCACCCAACGACTACTAACCTCCGCAGTCATCACCATGGTACGCACCGATGCTCGACCGCCAATTGCTCTGCGCAAACTAACAGCCATGACAGTCCGACTCCAAGGCCTCCAACCCCATGCGGGAGCTCCGCATCCAGAAGCTCGTCCTCAACATCTCCGTCGGCGAGTCTGGTGATCGTCTCACTCGTGCCGCCAAGGTGCTCGAGCAGCTTTCCGGTCAAACTCCCGTCTACTCCAAGGCCCGCTACACCGTCCGTACTTTCGGTATCCGAAGGAACGAAAAGATCGCCGTCCACGTCACCGTCCGTGGCCCCAAGGCCGAGGAGATCCTCGAGCGTGGTCTCAAGGTCAAGGAGTACGAGCTCCGCAAGCGCAACTTCTCAGAGTCTGGCAACTTCGGTTTCGGTATCAGCGAGCACATCGACTTGGGTATCAAGTACGACCCCAGCATTGGGTATGTGGAATCTGGATCCTGAGCGAGAGAGACATTGGCTGACTGGAACAGTATCTACGGTATGGACTTCTACGTCTGCATGACCCGCCCCGGTGAGCGCGTCGCCAAGCGCAGGCGGTGCCAGAGCAAGATCGGCGCCTCCCACAAGGTCAACCAACAGGAGACCATCAAGTGGTACAAGAACCGATTCGAGGGTATCGTCCGATAAACGTATCGTCGATTTGGGGGAAAGGAACGAAGTGAAGATTTTGCACGATCACCAGCATTTTCGGTCTCGGGGGGTTCGGTCCTACGGAGTCCTGGAATGTATCTTACAAAAGAGCAAGCATTGAACTTGCGGCCTATCAATGGAGCGACCTCGTCTCTAACGAGCGGGTCTACGATCACAAACACAATGGAGGCTTCACTTGGGTGAATGTTCCGCATAACCATTGTATGATCATCTCTGCTCGATGTCGTCGCATGTGATGTGTCTGTTCTGTTACACTGACATGACAGGATCGACTAGTACACCAAGATACTCGAATGTCATCACACTTGATCTACATGCCTGTGCGGGACAAGTGTGAACGACTGTAAGATTGAGACGTCGAAACGCACGTCTCACGTCATACGAATTCGAGAACGACCAACTTCGTGATTCAGACTTGTCTTCATGTTTGCTTATCCTCGCGTAGATACACAGTAGGTGGAGTACGAAACTACCTCCATCAAGAACGTCGCGGGACATTCATACGTCGTCCAAGCTTGCAAATGGCGCGCACACAAGGGTCATGGCTTTAATATTCAACGCAACCTCACAAACATCTCGCTGTTGTACACCTCCGTTCTCTAATAGACACGGACCGTTCATCAGGAGCATGTACATACCTTCTAAAATAACACTAAGACTGTGAAACCAAAATAACACAAGCACCACCATATATATCAGTCATGATACTCCTGTCTACCTAAATGACCGACCCTCATTTCTCCCGTCAGTCCACTTCGTCTCGCGCTCAGCCACCAGATTACGCAATTACCAGTTCACGCGCTGTGCCTGCCAGGAGCGTCCCGAGCGGCAAAGCAGGCCGGGCGGCTGCGAGCGCCCCGTAGACCTCTCCTGCGGCCGTGGGTCACGGTGGAGTAGTTTGGCGAGACGCTCGGGTTGTGTGCGTGGCGTAGTCGCTGACGTTGGCTGTGAGGCGTGGGTTTGCGGTGTTTGGGGTTGAATGACAGAGTGGTTCGATGGTCATGCGCTTTGTGCGTCGCGTTGGTAGCGATTTTCCACGGAGGAATTCGCTGAGGATTGCAGATGATGGTAGTAGTATAGACACAGCATCAATCGATCACAACGTAAGCATGAGGAAATTTAAGTTTTGAAAGGTAAGATCTTTGTATTTCATCTGGCATTCTCAAAGACCACAATAGATCTGATTCTGTTCTGTTCTGTTGTAGCAACCCCGTATCCCTCATGTCATATACAACGAGAGGCGTAGTGAAGAGGTGCTCTTACTTCAAAGGTATCTTAAAAACATTCCCAATCCCAGAACACCGATTAGCGATAGACGGAGAGGCAGACAAAGGAAACAAACAAAGCCCGGCCGAGGCCTCGCTTTAAAAGGGTGGAAGAATGTACATTTCCTGATATCGTTGTGCGAAAACCATGCAACCAGATTCCAGATTGATTGAGAAGAGAAAGGAGAGGTGACGATGCGCGCTAAATCCACAGTACAACACACGTTCAAGCAACAAACTCAATGGCTTTATCGCTGACCGGTCACCGAAGAGCCAAAGTCAAAGCCTGTGGGTTGTTGCTGTTGTGGGGGTGGGTATGAGGGTGATGCTAGCGGTGTGTAAGCACCGGGGATGGGAACTGCAGCATACTGCTGTTCACCCGGCGCAGCAGCAACGTGCTCGTTCCTCCTTTCTTGGAAGCCTGGAGATGGCAGTGGTGGGGATACGGTGCCTGTCCGCGTGGGTGCAGAGTCGAAGCCGTCTTGCTCGATCTTGGGTGTCGCACCAGTGACCTTGATAGGCGGTGCCTGGAGGGTGAATGGTTGGGGCTGAGCAATCTCGCGAGCGTAGGCGTATTGGACCTTGTCGCTCTCGCCAGCCTCAGCGGCAGAGTGCGGGTCAACGTACATTGGGTGACCTGGAGGTGGGCGCCAGCCGCCGGAGCGGGGAGACATGGGACCAAAGCCAGGGGTGTTGGGTGCGGATTGCGAGCGAAGCTGGGCGAGGTAGAGGTCGGAACGGGCACGGTCGCGCATGGCCATGGACTTGCGGAGCTTGCGCTTAGACCAGAAACGGTAGAAGACGATGCCGTAGATGGCAATGACTAGAACTTCGATTACGACTTCGATGATGCAGCAAACGAGGGCCCAGTTCTGACGAAGCGTTAGTATTCATTCTCTGTTGCCATGGCGAAGACTATGCTTACCTGAAGACGGCAGACAAGGCCGTAGGCGATATCGTCCTCGAAGAGATGTCGTCGCTTGTTGTCAACGCAGGACCAACCCCACATGTCTTTGTTGTTGTTCTGCGCTTTGCTCTGGTTGAATACCGCTGCACCGACACCCCACATGACGATGCTGAAGATGAAGAATCCAACAGCAAAGACAGTGTAGTATGCAGCAACCTTTTCAGCTCGATGGTGACCTCCTCTCCAGTAGGCGATGATGACAAAGATAGACATGACGAGGGAGACGCAGGCGATGGATAGCAGAAGAATTTGAGGCCAGACCTTGGTGTTGTCGGCCCATGGTGGAAGGTTGTTCCTTGGTGCGAGGTTCTTTGTGGCGTTGAAGATGGCGAAGGCACTGGCGACCATGGCAAGGACGATGAGCGAGCAGGCAAAGTTGATGCCCCGTAGGAAGATCTTTGCTAGTCGAACGCGAACCTTAATTTTCTATGCATCATTAGTAACTGCATGTGACTAGAAGACTGACTGAAGACTTACCAAATCCTTTGCTTGCTCCTTGTCGGTCATTGCTTCGCGCTTCTCAAGCTGATGCTCTTCCCGGAAGGTAGGGCTCATGATTGACATTGCGCCGGCCGGCGTCCGGGGCGGAGCGCCAGGCGACTTCAATGCACTCTTGAGTGGAGTCTTTGGTGTTGGTGGAGGAAGGTACCTCCGATCGGTTTCCTCCATCTCGACGGATTGCATGTAGCCGAAGCCTGTGTCTGCGATCTGGGGTTGTGGCTTGTAGTGGTTGGTTGGGTACTCGATGGGCGACCGAGGAGGATCAACCGGCGAGTAGACTGATGTTGCTTCGGCGAAGCGTGCTGCGCGTGGAGTCCTGACGTCGAGGGAGTCTTTGGAGCTTCGTCGTTCAATCGTGATCTGGGTAATCTTCTTATCGTTGGCGGCCATTCTAAAAGAATCCAAAGTTCACTCGAGGAAGCTGGAGGCTTTCATGTAGTGGAGACGGGAGAGAAAGGTAGAAATGTAAGACAGGACGACAACGACCAGAATCCAGGCCAGCTTAGACCAGTCGCAAGAGGTTAAGAGAGACAAATAATAAAAGACGCACGACGTATTACAATGAGAGACCTGCTGGAGAAAAGACGAGGTCTAGCAATGGGCGAAGCGCTGGGCTTTTAGGCTCAGGGCGCTTCGAGGAGGGAACGCTCGAGGATTGGATAGTGGGGAGCACGGATGGTAGCAGGTGGAGAAGGTTGCGATGGGAAAGCGGGCGGGTACTTACAACGTTCTAAATGTATGGCGCCTAGAGGAAGGCTGCTGGGAGTACTGCAGGTGGGCGTCTGATAGGCTGAGTGGGGAGACGAGCTGGATGCCAATGGCGCGCAGAGCGAGGAGGGGAGTGGTGGCCCAGAAATAGACGCCCGGATGAAGTCGATAGACGATTTACAACCGACGC
Organism: Alternaria rosae; assembly: GCF_020736505.1. Taxonomy (NCBI): domain Eukaryota; kingdom Fungi; phylum Ascomycota; class Dothideomycetes; order Pleosporales; family Pleosporaceae; genus Alternaria; species Alternaria rosae. The sequence continues at coordinate 1,973,468 of NW_025763576.1, forward strand.
GCATCCAGACCTGGACACTGCAGCGCGAAGAGCTTGGTTTATGGGCAAATCTGACAAGGTGCTTATGCCGTCAGTCAGCGTGGCAATGGCAGTTTTCCTCGCAGGGCCGTTGGAAGGGTCAGTTGTGCGTGTCTGCTCTTGCGCCTCCAGACGTTGCGAGGACCGTCCGAGGTATAGGTAAAACGAGGAACAAAGCCATGCCACCACGCCTCGTGCCCTCGGGAGCGAACTCTGTCCAGCGAGTTGGCGTCGCGGTCGGCAGGGCATTGAGTGGCTGACGTCCAATGAATGCAAGACGTTTGACGCCTGCAAAACGCGACATGGTGGTTGTCGCCGGTGAGTGGTTGAAGGGTGCAGGGCCTGTGCATCACGCAGAGTGGGCGCTAGGGCGGATTAAGCTTGCGGGAAGCGCGCAGCAAACTCAGACGACCAATGGCAGCGGGAAGGAGCCTCCAAGACGAGAGGGAAGGCGCCGCCCCGCTCTGATAGCGGCCCACACGTCGTCGAGTCCAAGGGCGACATCGAGTCCATCCAAGACAGCAGAAAGACGACACGGCACCTGCGTGTCTCCGATCCGCCCTTTCGCAAGCTCCGTCGCGCCATGGCCCGCTGGAAACGACTCGAATAAAGGATCCGCACGCCCGCTCGCACTTCATCAGCAGCCCATCTGGATCAATCCAAGAAGCCTTGGCTGTAAGCAGCTATCAATGCCGCTGTCGTGATGTGAGCGCTGCTGCATTGTGCGCCCAGGGTCTGCTGCGCCTATTAGAGCCATCACTCAGCTAGAGCCTGCACGACCAGGCACAACGCATGCTAATCCTCCTCGGATCGACTCACTAGCCTCCGACCAAGATATTTACCTGGATATCGTCGGCCCTCTAGCTGCCTTGAGGTAGTTTTGTTTCGTTTCTTGCTGCACGGTTATTTTCGTCTATGGCTGCATTGTGGGGTAGTACGAGACCACGGCAATGATGCGTCAGGCTGCTAATAGGGAAACATCCTTCTTAGCATTGGCGCATTCGAATATCTCATGAGGCCACGTTGGTCTTGGTCAGTGGGCCTTCGCGTGAGTTGACGGGAGGCTGGAGACTACCATGAGTTGCCCGTGTTCCCGCCCGTGCCTCAGCACCTACGCCCCAGGGCCCGTCCCACTATGCAGACGATGCTGATGATGTTCGCAGTTATCGGTCTCGGCTCACTCGCAGTCGAGACACGAACGCCGTTCCATGAACATCACGAGTACAAATCCAGGCTAAACCTCTGCAATCTTCGCAATGTACACAGCCCAAAAGTTGTCCCATCTCCAGTCGCTTCATCATGTTCCTCGTCCCAGCCTGCAGGCGCCTGCATTTGCCACTCCTCCTCCATCATACTAGGTCTTACCAGCCTTCCATCTTCACCAACCTAATAATACTCCATCTCATGCATATCCCCGTTCCCATGCCCATAATTTACTACACTGGGACCATCCGTTCTCCACCGGATGCACGGCCGATGATCAGCCGGGGCCAAAACGGTCAGGCAACCCGTTTCGAAACTATTTTACCCTCTTTTAGCCTTCCAAAAACTCTGGCAGCACGTGGCCTGTGCGAGCGACTCCATAATCTTACGCCTCCAGCTCGGATAGATTGTGCAACGTCGGAATATCTCACTCTAGGAGTCAATATCAGCCATCTGATACTGGCATCCTTCACATCTAGCTCTGCGTGCAGCTATTTAGAGACTACAGCAAGCGACGCCGTTGCACACCTGCCTAGGTATACGAGACCCAGTTCTAAGTAAGCTTCCCACGCTCCTATCAACGTCTTGGTCTATTTCCAAGCAGTATGAACAGCTTCTGCGTCACGTACGTGTATATCACTATCACTAGACGTTCACGTAGGGCACGAGTTGGTACAGAGGAGATGATGCAAGGCTATTGAATAGACTACAAGCCTAGTGCCGTCGTTGCCGTTCAAACATTGCTTCCGAAACTTCTCCGCTGCCGCGGTTGCCGTTTAAGCCTTTCTTCAGAAGCTTCTCCACCACCCCGATTTGCAAACAACGTCATTCTCCAGAACCAAAGGCACGACCGCTGCGATCTTGGGGCTCACGGCCTGACTTCATCAACAACCTCCGCCCGTTACTCAAGCGGCGACACATCGCTAGTAATCAAGTTCAGGGAGACAAATCTCGTATAATGGCATCTTGTACGTCTGCCTTCGCCAGCAACTGGTTGGTACATTCAGGGGGTGTCTAACAAGTGGCAAGTCTTTTATTCCACAAAAACAGGCAGCAAAAGCACATACCCGCTCCCGGACAGCCTCAACGCCGATGACATTCTCCAGATTCTGCACAATCATTCAGTGCTATCCCAGATATTCTGGCCACACTCATCTGCCACAATTCGCACCCAGCCAAGTTCCACGTCAAATGTGTCCAATTTCATCGTTGGGCAGTATGGGTCGGAATACAAAGCGACCCTGTGCAGCCAGTCGGATGGGGTGGTGTGCACCGAAGAAATGCCGCTGGGAGTCAAAGCTACAATCACTTACGTGGTAGTGGGTCGCGATCAACTTGCCAAACAGCAGATTGCACGTAGCGAGATAGGCGAAGCAGGCTCGACTTCAAGCTCACTTAATCTGTCCAACTCGTCCACCACACCGCTGGATCACCAACTCTACCTGCTCGAGGAGATAGCAGCAACTGCTTTCAAACCACTCGCTTCTTTGATCAGTATAAAGCAAAACAAGCTCATTCCCAAAACAGGGAATCTAGTGAAGGTTTTGGAGAATCTGGGTGGGCCGCAGAAGGATCTCATTTCTGCGTTGTCGGAGTTGAATGACATCAGAACACATGTAGATGCCGATATTTCGCTGGACAAGGCAAAGGAGGAATAGCAAGTAGAGCGTGCCGCTCTATGGCCGCAAGTACACTTGCCAAGCGCGAACGGTACGAGTACGAGTGCTCTACCAACGGCGGTCTCGGCTTTGCGGACTGCTTCAATGACTCGCAAAACACCTATCTGCTCAACACTGATTCGGATTACCAGCAGATGGACGGGGATGTGCAGTATTACTACCCTGATCTAGAGTATACTTGGGGCGCCGAGATCCAGACTACGATCAGAATGCTAGGACTACGATTGGGTCGGGGAGTAATGCGGCTTTTAGGGGGAGTGATCATGCGAGTAGTATTAGTGTCATGCCCGGGTGTCCGAATGGGATTCCCGCGTCTGATCAATGTCGGGCTGCGTGATGTTCTTTCGCGGGAATGCAAGTTGTAGGGTTGTCTTGGTGTGAGAGAAGTAGATGGTACAAGCGAAGGAGGAATATAGTATGAGATGAGTGCAAGTGCATTTTGACACTTTCTTGAAAGCTATCTACAGTAAAATGATCAGAAGATGGGCAGATAGGAAATAGTACAATGGAAGTGTCATCTGACCTTCCACGGAAAGAGTGATGCGAAGGAGGGCCTCTAAAGCGCCAACATAAGGTTAATAAAACTCCTTATCTCTGTCTGACCTTTTGCCATAGAACAACGGTTCAGGATACAGGTCCTTCTCATCTTCGCTTGACGAGGAACCTTCACTGACCTGATACCTATCCAGCCCATCGTCTACCCTACCCTGGCACGCAAAGCTAATATCTGAAGATGTCTTCTTTCTCCCTGAATGTACACTTTCTATAGTCTCCCTAGCAGTTTGCTTCAACGATTTACCGGTCTTCAACGTAGGTCCTACGACCTTGTCGTGCCAGTATGTTGAGTGAGCGTCGTCGTCCTCATCTCCATTTGCTTTCTCTCGACCGTTGCGTTTGCTCTTAGAAGGACTGAGATGGAAGGTAGGGAGATGAAAAGCTCGAGGTGATGGTCGGCTAGTCCCTTTGGTTTTCTCATGAACGTGAGGCAGCTGGGAAAAGGGTACGTCAGCGCGGGTTACAGGAAGCAGAATTGCAGCTACAGGTCTGCCGAACCCGTCACGTTCTCCATTTATATTGACTGTGGTATCTTTGACTGGCGTTATCAGCGGGCCAGGACGTGAGATCTTGAACTTCAGAGATTGGGGCGCTCTGGAAGGCGAATGTTTCCACCATGAGTGTGACCCCTCTCTCTCAGCGGGCTGCCGGGAATTTACTGATGGTCCTTCTTTGGCTCTTCGTACCTTTGGTGCTATGTCTATTCGTGGAAAAGAAGGGAGAGGGTTATTCACATCAGCCAACGACCCAACTGTTCTTTCAGTGGCTAACGATGTTTCATAGGTTGAACTCGAGAAGCCAGAATCTCTCCGCGAGTCCGACCTATCAGTCATGTTCACTCTGCTACCTTTTTGAGTATGAGACGTCCGCGGCCGCAGCGGTGGGAAGAGAACTCCATCAGGACTTGTTGGGGGTAGAAGAGGACAAGGCGGTCGCCTTTCGATCTGCGCCTTCACCATTATTTCGGGGGGCTCGATCTCTGAGGCCTCATTACCAACTTTCCTATAGCCAAGTGTCTGCTGGTATGCTTCCCAGACCTTCTGCCCCTCACCCTTTGGACCTGCAGTATAGATGTGCTTAGCTGTGCGGTACCAATGAGTCGGACCAGAAACAGCTTGCTTCTGATCACGTTTCTGCTTCCGGACTGTAGCTTGATCAGTACTAGATGGTTCATCCAAATTCTGGTTCTGCCGCATGCACTTTGTTCCTTGCTCAGGCCATACTATTGACGTTGAACAGCGAGGAAGGACAGCCGCATCTGATGTCTTCCAGGTCTGTTCAAGCTTCGAGAAGTCGAGAGGTCTTGGTGCTGCTACAGGGCATTCCTGGGATGAGACCTTCGTATGGGTTGCAGAGAGCTTTGAAGATGGTGGTGGTGGTTTTGTCTCGTATCTTATCGATGACGGTACACGCGTCTCAGTGGGCCCACCATTCAAGTCGCTGAGTAAACTGAACTCGTGATTTTTGGGCTGTAGTGGCCGCTGCTCAGAGTCACGATTTTGTTTGACTACCGTCGAAGGGCTAGCTGTGACCCATTTCGTACCCCTCGTGTTTCGTCGCATGCGGTGTTCATTCTTGGTAAATGGATTGATGACTGTTCGCGGATTAGCCATGGCGGAATAAGCTTTGAATAATCTTGACCTTGCCTTCAGTAATTAATGGAAGGACACGTTTAATTGTACGGGGTGGACGTAGTCGATGACGTAGTAGGCAGCCCTGGAGTAGTTGCGCAAGAAGAGCAATGGAGACTTGACGTGGAGCGAGCGGTTACGCGCGCACGAGAACAATAACGCACATGATGCTTTTGTATGAAGACAAAAACCGTGTTCGAGTCACAACGTAGGCGTGTGAGACAAAGCGTTACAAGATGGAACGGCGCTCCAGACTGTAAAGGCCTTGTTCTGAGCGCCCAAGACGACTGAACAAAGCAATTCACCTCTTACATCCTTCGCATTCTCTTTTTCCTCCTGACATCATGGGGAGATTACCTTGTCCGTAAAAGCGTTGTCGCGCAAGGCAGGTCTGATCAGCGACGGCATCTGACGCTAGTGGCAGTGTGAAATCAGAACAGGTCAAGAGTGAAAGCAATGAGAGAGATGACGCATCGTGATGTACTGGGGTTCGCCACAAAGCCTTCTCATGAGGTAGTAGACATAGCCCAACCGCGGGGGCACCACTAAGCTCCATGAAAGATGAATGGTGGGTGAACGCGTGAGGACTGAACGTAATGTTTTTGTCATTAAACGCTACCGTGAAAGCGCTTCAGTATATGAACTTGGATGGAAGGAAATTCGTGAAAAAAAAAAGAACAGGAAAAGAAGTGACTCCTACGAGCACTCTACGCAGCCAACCTCAATACCCTCAATCACCAGAGGCTTACTGTACTCACTTGGGACATTGCTCATTCCCATATCGACATCCTTCATACTGCCCGTCTCACTCTGTGTCTCACTACCAAGCGCAGAATCACTCTTGCGTCTCCTAGCCTCAGTCTCTTCTTCAATGTACGCGTACTCGTTCCTCCAGTCACACAACATCTTGCTTGTGACGTTGCTTCCGCCACAAAGCACAATGACGACCTTGTCTTCCGGGTGGACAGGGCGGCCGAGGGCCTTCTCGAGTCGACCATCATAGCAGAGAGCGACATTGATACCGCAGGCGAGCTCTACCATGATGCGCTCGTCGTCCGCGAGGCGCCAGCAGCCCATTGCTGCTTCTGCGTCGGGTAAAACGATGCTTCGAACGTTGCCTCGCTGGGCGTATTTGAATGTTGCGTCTGTTACGCGTGCGCAGCCTAGGCTTGTTGCTTGTGATGTGATCTTAGGTAGTGTGATGAGTTCCTTGGCTTGGAGCGCTGCGTTGAGACTCTCGGCGCCGGCAGTCTCCATGGCGAGGATGGTTGTCTTGCTCATTTGGTGTTTGTCCATAGACTGGCAGATACCGTTAATCAGGCCGCCGCCGCCGACAGAGCAGATCAGTACATCTGGCTCGCCTGGGAGCTGAGCCGCGATCTCGTCCATGCAGGTGCTGTTGCCTTGCCAGATGTCTGGGTGATCAAAGGGTGGGCAGTAGATGGTCGAAGTTTGTGCCTGATGGATACGTCAGCGTCTCAGTCAAAGTGTGTACATAGAGACAACCGTACGTAGGGCATTACATGCTCCTTGAGGTATGTGTCTGCATCTTTCCAAGCTGCACCGTATTGGATAACCTCGTACGCGCCCGCTGCTCGTAGTTTGGCAACCATCAAAGGTGCCGTGGCGGTTGGTACAACGACAGTGCACGGTAAGTTGAGAGCGCGAGCAGAGTGAACGGCAGCGAGACCTGCATTGCCACCGCTGGATGCGAATATATGAGGGCGCGAGCCTTCTGGGAGTTCTGCGAGACGACGGAGGATGTAGTTGCCAATTCCTCTAGTAGACGAATCAGTACGGTGGTAGGTAGCGGCTTGAGGGATGGATGCTTACCGTGACTTGAATGATCCAGAAGGTTGGAGGTTTTCCAGCTTGAGAAAGATTCTGCTTCTACGATTTAGAATTCCCTTTTCTCCAAGTTGGGGCCATGTTGTGACGTGAAAGTGAGGGGATGGAATAAAGGTGAGAGGGAGTGTGACCGTACCATCCTGCTGCTTCAGACAGCGCGTACGACTCTCTCAGCGGAGTCTGAACCCATGGGTTTTGCTGGGGCGCCTCGTCGATGTAGCACTCCTTGACGGCCATGATGCAAGTTGTGAAAGGATTGGGGGTATCACAGAATTGTATTAGAAGCAAGTGTAAGATGAGAAGTAGACGAAGAGCTTGATCTTTGGTGTTCAGAAACGCTTTGTTTGGTCGCAGTCTAAGGGTACAAGAGCCACTCCTTTATCTCTACCATGATGGCTTATCGCTCCGCAAGCACCCGCAACCCTAGTGTCCAGGTCAGGGAGCCAGAGGGGTAAAGGAAGCACTGTGGCACACGGAATCCACGATGTGTTGTATCGATTACCCTATAAAGTGCATAAATTACCCTATAGATTCTCGATAAGGAACAAGCGACCACGCTGCGACTGCAAAATGACACAAGCATGAGACCGGTACGCAGCAGCTTGGGCCAGGGTTTGGATTTCCAGAAGCGGTTATCAACGGCGGGACCATTTTCTGCCAGGGTTTGCCGCCTCCAAACAGTGGTGGACTTGGCGCGGCCTTGCCTATCAGAGGACGCGCATCAGTTGTCTATGCGGGTGATGAGTCCAGAAGGCCCGGAGCCGATAACAACTCGGCGAGACGGTGAAGACGGGGTTGGCTAGGAGGCTGATGTTAGGATGACATGACGGCTGCGGGATTGGCGCGAGCGATCCCCGACGGAAAGGAAAACTCTCGCACATGAGTGGAAGACGCGTCCATGCTCCCATCACGATGCAACTTTCCTGCGATAGCTATCGACGTTTCAGACAGGGCTTCCCCAGAACGAAAACTGCATGCGGACGTCGGAACAGATCATGCGGATCCGCAGGCCATGTTGAAAACGCTAGTTGGGTATCTCTGTAATGCTTCTCAAGTTTACGCTAACGATGGGGTTTACACAGCAACCTTTGGTTGATCGAGGAGGCCTTTCCTGAAGTTCCAGTAGTTTGCTCGGATCGGATCGTACTTTGTCGCCAACAGCTCCAAGGCTTTCTCCGCATTTTCTTTGCTGTTCTCTTCTTCCGCATATATGTCGGCTAAGAGGTCGAGAGCGTGGCTTGAGTGGACGTCGTCTGGCCTCTGCACATCAGCGAATTCACCTGCGAAGTCCTTGAGGGTCGACTTGGGAAGTTCCGCTGCGCGAATAATGCCCAGGACATAGTTCCATGGGCTCTGGTTCTGGGGCGCTTTCCGGATGGCTGCTTTGGTGTACCTAGGGGGGTTAGTATCGTCGAGCAGCTTGGGGCGACAACAGACACATACTCTATCTCCCGATTCACAAGATCTGCGCTTGGCTTCTCCTCTCGACCGCCAACGACTAGGTAGTAGCGATGGTTCCAGGCAGAGTTATTGCGCACATCTTCCTCGATCATGCTGTGTGTCCACTCGAGTTCTTCTGGCTTGTCGAAGAGATCGAAGCGCTTGACCAGCCATTGCCTGTAACTCCACACATGGTAGTTCTTGGAGTCCAATTCCAACATGGAGTTTATGAACTCCGGTTCGCCCTCGCATGAGCCGAGCTCGTCGATGATGGTGTGTCGGTGGTGCCAGATCTGGTAGTTCTTGAGGTGCTTGAGTGCGGTCGGGTTGAGCCATGCGATTTCGTCCTTCAGTGATCGACCAATCTCGGAGATGGTTTTGGCGCGGTAGAGCCTGTCGGGGGTTAGTAGGGGTGGGTGTTGGAGAGCTCCCTGTGCGACTGCTGATAGCCAGTGTCTCCTCCGAAACTCCGCATCTCGACCGGGGACGCGACTTACCAGACCGTGTAGTGCGCGGGGTTCATGCTGATGATGTGCTCCGTGAGGCCGAGCACCCGCTCGCTGAACTCGTTCTTTGCCATGACGGCGCGCAGGTAGCCCATGGCCTCGCTGTACTCTTCCGTGTATGCGATGGCAGCAAGCGGATGCAGGCCGCCGTCATCCTGGGGAAGTGGCTCAACGTCCGCCCATGCCTCGTCATCGTGATAGTATTTCGGCATTCTTTCCCTGACGCCTTTTGCCTTGGGGTTGGTGGGGTGTGCGCTCGTAGGTAGCAATGCGCGCAGCAGGCGATATGGCGACAGGAAGATGGTCTTGAGCCAGGCGCGAATGAAGTTGAAGGCCATAGTGGGGTTCTCGCGAGCTTATGTCCGCTGCTTGGCAGAAAACCAACGGTTGCCATGCTCTTTTCAACTATGCTTGCAGAACAATAGCAAGCCATTTGCACATGCATCAGACGCCCATTCCACGCTTTCCATCTGTGTAGTCCTCCAGTCGCACGATAGTACGCCCAAGGTCCTTAGTGTGGCACCCGTATCCGCCTGAGCTGCTACTCCAGCACCAGAAGTCATGTGCGACGAACAATGCTAAGACACCACGATGTAGCTGTGGCTCATTGACATGCAGCTGCCGAGGCAGTCTGCAAGGAGACTTACAGGCGGACCAAGTGTGTGGGTTCGAGCATGATTTATCTCTCAGATGAGGCAGGCGTGACTGGTGGTCATAGGACATCGCAGAAGCTCCTGCACTGGACGCATTTCCAGACGCCCTTTCCTCAGCGACAATTCACTCGCGCTTTCTCCTAGGTCAGCTGATAGCAGATAAGCCGTTGCCAGAGCCAGTCCAAAGAGACAAGGGGTCGTCTGCTGCATTACCTCCTCCGCTTCAACCCCTCCACCACAGCCTTCACTATCGCACACACAAGAGCAACACGCTTACCAGCCCCGCAATGCCCGTCACGGAAGAGCTGGCGGCCAAAGACGCCTTGATTAAGAAGCAGCGTGACGTCATTGCCAAATACCTCATCCTTGACATCGAAGACTTCCTGGCCGAGGCGCGTGAGAAGGCAGAAGCCGAGACGGCAGAAGCGTACGAGCGTGCGTTGACAGAGGAAAAGGCTAGGGGCAGAGTATGTCGAGCTCATAGAGACTCATCGCCAAAGCTTCGTCGCTCGCTCTGCATCGCCCAAGACATTGCATCCTTCATCTGTTGCTGACAAGGTGGCTGACTCGCTTCTCTGCACAGTTGGCGAAATGGAAAACAATCTACAAACTGCAATACGACGGCGTCCCACTGCGCAGCATCATCTACTACAACCTCCGCAGCCTCTGGGAATCTTGGGGCACCAACCCGTACCATTTGCACGCCGCCTGGTACGCCATCATGCTGACCTTGCTGTTGCTCTGGCTCATCGGCAGCATTGTTTGCGGATACTACGAAGCGGAGCAGGAGAACGGCAGCGTGCGACTGGCGAAGCTGTGCAGGGGCATTCTGGGCTCCATCCCGCCAATTGTGCAGTTCATCCTCTTCTTGTTCCCGCCGCTGTTTGTACAATTCTGATGAGACATGGGCTGATGCTGGACGGCAGTGTCGGCTGAGACCTATGGGACGAAAGTGTTTGCCCATGGCTTACGTGTTATCAAATTAGGGTAGAAGGGTGTAATGGGATGGGGATGTCAGGGAAGTAGCCTAAGGCATGGAATCTTACGAGAATGAACGCATCATATAACAACCAGCAGAGTCACGATGAGCATCTGGCAGTGGATTGAATTCTTCAATCGCCTAAAAAGTCCTTCCGCTCACGATGTATCGAATGGACGGATTCTTTACAGTAAAAGGTGCCGATGCGCTTCGTCGTTTTCTCATCTCATGTTGTGCACTGCTCTAAGAAACGACTGGTCGCTTTGTTTGCCGATCGATCGCATGTCTTAGGCATCCGAGACAATGAAGACGGTATCCTCACAGGTATATCTGGATGGCAGTTCTACAGCTGATTGCAATTTGCGTCTCCTCATCTCCTTGTGACAGCAATCGGACGTCCTGGCAACCCCTGTCTGTGATGTCACCTGCTTCCGCGCCTTAGCGTGCTACCTGGAATCCTTATCCCCTTATCGTCTCCTACCCCAGTTCAACGGTCGCGAAACTTCGCGAACACCCTCATGTGACAAACGTCATGAAGCCTTCCCCGCCGTCGCGCAATTCATCCCTCGTATCTTCTAGCACCCATTATCCGATGCGGAATGCCTCCAAAACGACGCGCCTACGAAGCCATTGACCTCACAGGAGACGGCGATGTGCCCGCCTACTCTTCGTCGCAGTCGCACGCTCGCTCATCGCAATACCCGGCATCATCGCAAGGATACGCGCAATCTCACGGCTATTCTTCGAGCCCGCACCGCGCACCCAAGCAAGCTCGTACATCGTACAACCAAGCGCAACGCACTACATCTGGCTTGTCGCAAGCAGACGCCATCTTCATCGACGAAGACGAAGAAGACGACGCCTCTCAGGAAGTCCCGGATGCGACGCAAACATACAACCAGCAACAGTACGACTACATACTATATGGCATCAAGCAAGACAAGATTGTGGGCGTGCGATACTACAACGGATACGCAACGACTGGCGAGATGGTGGTTCTGAGGCGCGAACCCCACAACGAGTATGACAGTAATGCGATCAAAGTGACCAACGTACAAGGTGAACAGGTTGGACACCTTCCACGAGGAGCCGCATCCAAGTTGGCCAAATACATGGACGAGCGCAGTCTACTCATCGAGGCGCAGCTCACTGGGGAGAAGGGCTTCTACGACTGCCCTATTCAACTTAAGCTATACGGAACCAACGACCCAGCCGTGAAGCAAGAGCTCATGGCACGCATGCGACGCGATGCACTTCCTACGGGACATGCTTCAGACCAACAGCGCAAGGAAGCTGCAGCTGTGAAGGAACGCGAGCGGATCGCCAAGCAAGCCGCCAGACAGGCCAAAAAGAAGGGCGCTGCTGTCGTGGATGTTGCCGGCAGCGAGGCACCCGAGAGTAGCATGGGCGAGTTTGCTTTTAGCTCTTCACAGGTTCCTGGTCTTATGCCAGGACCTAGTATGGAGGACATCATCGGCGGAAGCCTACGCTTCAACCCAAGAAACGTCGAGGAGATGGTTGAGGAGTATGGCATCAGGGAAGAAGATCTGGTAAGTGATGCGCATGTGCGACTCCAGTATCTACCGCTAACATTCAGCAGGCGAAAATGCCACAAGCGCCCCAACCCGACGCTCTTCTCACTGAGCTGCACCCCTTCCAGCTGCAAGGCCTGCAATGGATGCTTGACAAGGAAAGCCCCAGACTACCAGCACCGAACACCAGAGAAGTGGTTCAGCTATGGCGACGACACACTCGCGACCAGAGCGCCTTCACGAATGTAGCAACGAGCTTCTCGATCAAGAATCCAACACTAGCTTCTGGGGGTATCCTGGCCGATGACATGGGCTTGGGCAAGACTATCCAGACCATCTCACTCATTCTGGCAGATCGTGCACTGAATCTCCGCGCAAACGATTCGTCCGGCGCCACGCTGATCCTAGCTCCCGTATCGGTGATGAGCAACTGGAGCACTCAGATGAAGAAGCATGTCAAGCCCGAACACGCTCTTCGTGTTATGTTCTGGCACGGTCAAAGGAAGGAACCCATCACACCCAAGTCGATCGAAAACTACCATGTCGTCATCAGCACCTACGAGTCTGTTTCTTCTGATTGGTACTCGCAGACGAAGCCTACTCTTCCACGACGATCCGGACCCTTCTCTATCAAGTGGCGCCGAGTCATCCTCGATGAGGGCCATGGCATAAGGAATCCGAAAGCCAAGAAGACGATCGCCATCACCAACTTGATGGCGCAGTCCCGCTGGACGCTTACCGGCACTCCAATCATCAACAATCTCAAGGACCTCTACTCTCAAGTCCGTTTTCTACGTCTTTCGGGTGGTCTTGACTCTTTCGAAATCTTCCACAGTGCCATCATGCGTCCAGTCATGCAAGGCGACGTCCAAGGCCACAAGGTGCTCCAGCAGCTGATGTCAGGTATCTGTTTGCGTCGCAAGAAGGAGATGTCATTCATTGATCTACGACTACCTGAGCTGTCCGAATACGTGCATAAGATCAAGCTACATCCGCATGAACAGGAGAAGTACGACGCCTTGGAGGCTCAGGCTAAGGGTACGCTGGATGTCTATAAGCACAACATCGGGAAGAAGAATGCCGGAGATACTTACCGCCATCTCCTTGAGGTACTGCTCCGAATGCGACAGGTTTGCAACCACTGGCAGCTCGTGGGCGAGGAGCGTCTCGACTCCATCATGAAGCAGCTCGAAGCTGAAGGTGTTGTCGATCTTACAGAAGAGAACAGGGCCGCGCTCCAGAAGATGCTTCAACTCTCCATCGAATCACAGGAAGACTGTCCGATCTGCTTGGACGTATACAGAGAGCCCGTCATCACCAAATGCGCTCACGTCTTCTGCACTCCCTGTCTAGAACGCGTCATCGAAACCCAACACAAGTGCCCCATGTGCCGTGCGGACTTGGATTCCATCGCAACTACGACAGTAAAACCTGCAAAGGAACTGTCCGGCGCTGCTCCCGCGCCGTTGACACAAGACCAGATCGCTGACAAGGAATCTCTCGAGAAGAACACCAGTACCAAAGTCGAGGCACTTCTCGACATTCTCCGGGCATCCGCCAACGACCCCACAAACAAGACCATCATCTTCAGCCAATGGACTGCTTTCCTCGATCTCCTAGAGCCACACCTCACCCTCTATGGCCTGAAGTACGTCCGCATAGACGGCTCCATGTCCGCCACACAACGTGACGTCGCCCTCGAAGCGCTAGACTCCGATCCAAAAACAACCATCATGCTCGCCTCACTCGCCGTATGCAGTGTCGGCTTGAACCTCGTTGCCGCAAACCAAGTCGTTATGGCTGACTCATGGTGGGCGCCTGCCATTGAAGATCAAGCCGTGGACCGTGTGCATCGACTAGGGCAGAAGCGCGAGACGAAGGTCTTTCGTCTGGTAGTCGAAGGTAGTGTAGAGGAGCGGGTGTTGGGTATTCAAGAGGAGAAGAGGAAGTTGATGGGTTTGGCGTTTGCGGAGAAAGAGGGCGGGAAGGAGAGGAAGAAGAGGGCTGGAGCTGGTCTGGGTGACCTTCAGAGGTTGCTCGGGACGCAACAGACTGCTAGTCAGACGCAGACACAGGCTGATTAGTAGGGAAGAGGGTGGAGTTGGATGTTCCGTGTACGATATAGTATTGTACCCGTGGTTGTGTTTTAGCCATTTAATGGGGTGATCTAATGAATGAACGAGTCTTCTTTTCTATCAATCCTAATCGTCATTTATAAATGCCACAGGAGTCTTGATATGCTGCTGTGAGTGAAGTCATGATGTTTCTTCCTTGGAGATAAGAAGAGATGGTGTTGATCGAATTGACCGGTATGTGATCGCAAAGATTCTCAACGGCAGAGTGAGTTTGAACTATGAGCCCTCTTCCCTCTGACAACATCGTACTAGTGTAATCAGAGGGCATGCGAATTAAGATAAATTTGGTATCTAGGAGAAGGGTTGCAGAGTTGAGAAATTAATTTTTAGCTTTTTAGCGCAAGTGTGATGCCTGCATAATAACGAACAATTCGATATGTATTTATTCTTACAATATGCGATGGCAAACGATGATTTACCCTCATTCTTTAGGTTGTCATTCTGTTATCTGACCTAATTAGTTGTCTATGAGCATGTCGCGGTACTCATGGCCAAATTGTACCGATCTTGATACTGTTCAACGGGGCCATCACTCGGATTCGATAAGGCGCAACTCTATCAACGCCGCACGACAATATAGGGAGAAGCGAATATTCCCAGAAGAGAATACATTCACGTCGATAGCGTATTGACAAGTTGTAAAGCACGTTTGGGTAGAAATGGATTAAACTCGCCAGGGCGCGTGTCCCGTGGTCGTCTTCGAAGAATTCACCTTGGGAGCATTCAGTTCCAGACATACAAGTTCCACGAACACAACGTCAGGATGACTACTCACGTTATGGAGCATGTATTTCGTAGTGCAACAAAACGGCGCCGCTCAATATGCAGACAACTTGACGCCGGGAGTTCACTGCTGTGAATATAGCGCTAGCCCAGCCTCGGGACGATCGAATGGTGGACGCTTGCTCACAGAAATGATACGAATCACGTCAAGGCCGCAAGCAAGACATGTGCGCTTTCAGTGCTGCTCAAAAGGCATAAGGCCTCGACATAAGCATACTGGTGCATCAAAAGCTGCGTCTCACGAAAATATGTTCTACCTTTTTCCAGTGAAGGCGCCACTAGAAACAGGCGCCCCCACAAAGTGTATATGATAGATGATGCAATATGTTCTCTCTGGCAGGTCGACGACACATGAAGGGACATGGAATATGACCCTCAAGCAACCGGGGAAACGGACTATCGTCCTGCGCCGCGAGGAGCAGAAGCAGTACACAGAGGTGCGAAGTTTTTATGGCCGCCGCACTAGCGCGTCGGCGCTCGCGTTTCTCCGACCGGCACGTGACACCGGCTAAGCTTCGGCGGGCCCGAGAACCTCAAAAGACTTTTCGTCGCGCGCTCGAGCGACCTCTTCTTTCCATGGCCGCTGATGAATCATTTGAATAATTGATAGGAAGAGTAATACGTGGCCTAGGCTGCGACTGATTACAACATCACAACTTCTGAGGCCTGTTTCACGTTCCTGTTCGGAATTACTACGCGGTTGCTGCGGCGCTGTCGCGGAAGCTCGACGCGACCGTTGGATGACACCTGGGTGTTTCGCAGATTGGAGAGCACGCGCAGGCCTGTGAGACGGGCACAGTGCCAGGGACGTATGGCGACTTCGACACAGCCGCTGTCGCTGCTTCAGATCATTCGCCGTTGAGATCTGCCATGTTTCAGCGAGGATCCTGTATGAGATGGATGGGCCGTGGCCACGAGGGCGCCGGGAATGCCCTATTCTCGTCGTCTCTGTTCATGCAGTTTGGATTTCGTATGTTTCCAGAAGATGGCTTTTTGCCTGAGGATGCCACGAAACAAAGCGCCGTGCGTCTGGATTCATGCGGTGCCTCGGCATTTGCGCGGGATGGTGGCCATGGAGGAACTTTCGGCGTCAGAGCGTAGGAGGACATGTTCGGTCGGACGCTCGAGTGCGGCGTGCGTGCGTGCTTCATGCTCTCGAGTTCTCGACCCGGGTTTTCTTTGCTCTACCGCGGCGCCGCTCGCTTTTGGCTGTACATGTGAACAGAGTCAGTCGGCCCGTACGGCGGCTGATAGCGACGTCGAGTGCTCAGTCAGCCAGTAGTCAACATAATCGGTGAATACCAGGTTGCTTGCAGCCGCGGGGACGCTACGGCTGCCAACTTGCTCGCTGTCTTTACGACTCTGAATTTACCGGTCCTGGACAAAGTTTACGTCAATGAGCTACTATAGTACGTCAGGTTCACATGTTCATGACAATTACCTGCTCGTCTACGCCCTATCCTCTGGTCGAGGAGAACTATCGAGCATGTACAACTTCACGCGCGTCACTTTCAATTGCGATCGTCGTGCCGACGCGCCCGTATGCCCAAGATCTGCGCTCGATCGGCGACTTTCCATACGTTGGGGAGCACAGTCACTAGCCGTCCATGGTCGGTTTGTCCCGCAGCGTTGCGAGACCCTGGTGCCATGAGCACTTGTGGTCTTGTCTCGCCGACTTGGGGAGATATCGCCTGTCGAGGTCTCGTGTCATGGCCAGCGGAAGGTCTGCAGAGATTTCGATGACCAGCCAAGGCGCGACGTGCCGAGTGATTTGCGATGAATGGAAGCTTTCGAAACTTAACAGAATTGAATAACACGGGTCTTATCCACCCGGGACCTGGTGCTAACCACATTCACGGTCGTTTCACCGCGGGCTTATCGTATGCCGATATTGTCGATAGAATCCCACGTGTGTCGGGCTGATGGTGAGATCCAGCCCGTAGCGGTGCGACCTCGACCGCCTGCTCTCAGGCCAGCAGCTTCGGCAATAGCCACGACGGCTCCAGAACGCGGACCTCTGCGAATTCCCACTTGCCGTCTCGACTAGACGAGACACATCTCCAACCGATGCCTTTCGCATCAGACACTGGCCTCAACAATGTCAAGGCGGTGTCTCGCAGGAAGGGTTGCCCTGGCTGGACCAGCACACCGCATAGCACATCCACATGCATTCAGCAGCAAGCACCGAGCATCAGTGTGGGGAAGAATTCCAGAAGCCACAGGGTCAGGGACCAGTCGTGCGGGCTCTCGGGAGATTACAGACGAGCTTGACCTTGCTTGAGCATAACGCGAATTTCGTTAGAAGCATGTCTGACCGTGCTTGAGACCCCGACGCGGTGGGCTCAGCGATCTGCCAGCTGCCTTATCGGGGTGACATAGCCGTTGTCATTGCCTCTTCGGCAATGGCGACCTTTGATGAGTTTCACAATTCCAGAAGACGACGTTCCCGGTATCGGTGCCTTGGTGATGGTACGTCAGATTTGTCAAGCCTTCAGGGAGGCACCTGGTGCGCATCCTACCAGCAGAGACACCTTGCAACTATTCACGTTGTGTAGTCATGCCCTCAATGGTTTCGGAAGCCACACTTCGTTTCTAACGCGTAAAAGTAACATTGACCCGCGGCATGACGGAACAAACGCAGGAACCTGAGTGGCACGGTCGACTAGCTCTGGTGTTGGTCAAGCCGGCACACATGGCTGTACTTCCGATGGACGTGCTAGCGAGTCAAAGGATACACCATCGTGATAGTCAAATCATGGGCGAGCGGGATGGAAGCCCCAACCCCGCCAGGCTGGAAAACTTCCTTCGAGAGGACGAAGATCAGGGCCTCGTGAGTCTCGGCCAATGACAAGGCTGAAGAAGTGGAGAGAGAGTCGAGTGGAGTTGTGCTATGGAAGCCATGCGTCGTTCCCCGGCGCCGAAGCTATGGCATGACCACGCCGCACACGCTAACTGACACGGCCCACACCACGGAAGAGCCCTTCTTCAACTTGAGTCGCATCAGGACCCTGTTGAGTCGTAAGGGAGCCCCGCTGATGTGGCCTTCTAGAAATTGCATCGTCTTGACACGAAGCAGTGAGTATGACAGCAGTTGTAGGGCGAGCAGGCAGCGCGAAAATCTCACAAAATCTTTTCCTGGAGTCACGATAAGCCCGCATGTTGTACGGGGTCTCACTTACCGTTTGTTCCTGCATTGTACCTGCAGTAGACGCTATTCTCGATCAATAAGCTCTGCAGTCAATGTGGGGGATGACGGCCAGGCGGATGCCATCGGGCCTGTTCGAGTCGACCAACGCTTGTCACGCGAAAGACACGCCGCTTTTACGAGTAAGCCACTTAGGCCTCGCCGGCGGCTTCATAACTTTGCACCCGCAGCATTCGATAGCTCGTTTCTATTTGTGCCGAATCTTATACGAGGCATCAACATGCATAACTCATACCGCGGCGGAAGTGTAAATGGTGAGGCATCCACTTCATCGGCGTCATAGCCAGCCAACTGCGTCTACTATCGATACCTAGATAGAGCAGCTGGTTGCTTTGTCTGGTACACCACCACAATCGGTCGCTGCACGAGTGGTAGCCGAAGTGGCAGCCCAACACCTGAAACACACTTGCGAGATGGATTAAGGCCGCATGTGCAGCTATATGACCATGCATCCCACCAACCGAGTTTCTTTACACCCTTCGAAGAAGAATGGCATCGGTGGCGACTTGCAGAGAGCTGCACACGAGTATGTCGCACCATCAAGAATAGCCGTGTTTTTGACCACTGGGAGGGCGCGGATCCCAGGCCCTTCAGCTCGCGGGCAAATCACGCTCAACGGGGATTCTGTTCTTGCACCATGGCTTACGTTCCTGCGTAAGCCCGGCATGTCAAGTTCTCGCTCCAGTGTTGCGCGATGGGTGTGACAATGGACCATTTTTCTGCCCTCGTGTCGGGCGACTTGACGCGATACATTCCTACACCTCTGGGCATGCGTCGATGGTGGAGTTGTTGTGGACATCGTGAGACACATCGCTCGTACGCTTCTGCATCGCAGGAAGGCGTCGCGAGTCTTGTGGTGTGCGGGCAACATTAACGCCGGCCACAGCGCGTCCAAAAGCACTCAATCAACAACGACATCAGCATGCCCGGTGTTGCTTCTGTGATGCTGGAGGGTGGCACCGCGGGCGGTACGGTGTTGTCGTGCGTGACATATTCAGTGGAGCGCGCAGCGTCATCACCATCACGAAGAGCGGGAGAGACGCGACGCTGTATGGATGTTTCAAAACATAGTTCAACCGGCAGGGTCTCGCAGCTATCATTATCGATTGGCAGATAGGATGATAGGCTGAATGATGCCCGGGCGCGCTAATTTCGAGGCGAGTTGGAGGGCCGTCTGAAAGGGCATCCTGTGGTGTGGTTTGTCAGACGAGACGCAAGACACACCCGACGCTCGCCCAGTCATCGGCAGTATCACCATTCGCTACCCATCACTCGCTGTTCAGAACAACGGCCATACTGTGGCGAGGCTCAGTTGCCTTCAGCTATTGCGTCGCCTCCATTCGGAGAGGGCGGTAGAACCCACTACGTAGGCAGTGTGCAGGCCTTCCATCCCACCATGTGCTGTGCTGGCGACGTAGCCAATACCTCGAGGCCTGCCGGAACCGCCGCGCACATCTCATTTCGCGTATAGCCCCATGCAGCTATGCATTGGGCGAATAATTTTAGGCCCAAAACCCATGCATTAATGCACTCGCTGCTTTTGACGCGAGTCAAGGCTAGGGTCTAATGCAGGATCCCATACCTAGCTGGCTTGTGGAGCTGCGCTGCGCCCCGGCGCACTAGAGCGAGCCGTCCTTCTCTGTGCGCTCATCAGTTCTCTTTTTCACTGGCCTGCCCTTGATCAAGGTTCATCAACCACGTCCCTCTCGTTTCTTTCCGCCGTCGCCGTTCAGGTTTTCATCTTGGGTCTCATAATTTTGTGCCCTCACACTCTTTGATCTTCATTATCTATCTTAGTGACAGTTTCGTTATTACGAACTGGCCCACAGTCATTCCTTCGACTCTCTCTTATACTGTCCAGTATCCTGCCTTCAAGTACAACTAATTTGTCCTCGACATCACTCGATACAACTCTATCATCGACCCAACCCACCAACAACAACGTGTACAACGACGACAACTGCTATATTGAACTAAAGACACACCTACACACGCAATGGAAGGCTCATATCCCATCCACCCTGCCCAGGCAATGCAATCACCATTCTTCTACTACAACCCGGACCCTCAAGGGGAGAACACACGCCAACACGGTCACTTCACACCCCACCCATCCGGACAGGCTACCTTCCAAGCACAGAACATGTACTACCAGAGGCCAACGTCGGCATGCTCTCAGATGTCCTACCCTCAGACCGCCTACGCCAACCAGATGCTTACCCCCGTTGCATCTCCTCAGCCAATGTACCAGAAGCCAACGATCTTGATCCAACCTCAAGACTCGCCATACCTTCACCCCATTGACACTGACTACTCGTTCTCGCCTGCCACACCTCCTCTTTCGTCATGCGGTAGCAACACCAGCAGCCCTCCATCCACATGCGATGTCCTTCCTACACCGCTGCACGACATGTTCTCTGCTGAAGGCATCGAGGGTGTCAAGCAAGGTTGCGAAGGCGAGGTCTTCTCTGAGCTCCTCTCTGCCGGTCTCGAATGGCGTTCAGCCTCCCCACCCATGACACCAGGTATGTTTGTCCAATGTTCTTTTTGTATTGTCTTGTGCAAGCAATGTGGCTGCCTTTACGTTGTGTGGGCAACTCATCATTTGTGTGCGTGGACAGCGTTGCTAACTGCTTCAAGTCTACATCCAGCCTCCGTCGGCTAACCAGGGGTCCTACCTCCTGTCTGCAACTTCATGCCCCTCGCTTTCCCCATCACCATCACCAGTGCCCCGCTCTGCCTTTGCGGAAGCCGAGAACAACTTCTGCAACCCCCGCGATCTCACCGTCTCTGCGACCACCGAGCTCCCTATCGTCACACTTTGCCCCGGCGACGAGGAGCACAAGGTTGTCCTCAAGGGTGAGACTGCCAAGGTAGATAGCTTCGAGCCTGCTCAGTCGTTCAACTTCACTGGACTGCCCACTTTCGAGCCCCTGTTCGAGCTTGACTGCGAGGACGACTTCACCGGCTTGGTCAACTTCTCCACCGATAACGCCCACTTTTGCGGCAGCAAACGCCAGCGCACTGACCTCGGTGCCTTTTCTCCTGAAGAGGACTTCCTCAGCGACGAGAGCTTCACCGACTTCGAGGAGGAGCTCGTCAACGGCCTGCCCCTTACTCCTGCCACCAGCGACTTCGACATGTCGGCTACTTCTGACATGAGGAGGCGAACAGTCAAGAAGGCTCGTTCCGAGTTCAGCGAGACTGAGTCCGACTACCAGGGTAAGCAACAGACATCCGGTGATGATAACACCATGTCTGGAGCATCAAGCCAACAAGAATCAGGTCAAGCCGAAAACGCTGTCGGCTCCAGCTCAGACGAACACGCCACTCCCGTCGCACCTACTAGCCGCCGCGGTCGCAAGCAGTCGCTCACCGACGACCCTTCCAAGACATTCGTCTGCACTCTGTGCTCGCGTCGCTTCCGCCGTCAAGAGCACCTCAAGCGTCACTACCGCTCTCTCCACACTCACGACAAGCCTTTTGAGTGCACCGACTGCGGTAAGAAGTTCTCCAGGAGCGACAACCTGTCGCAGCACCAGCGCACCCACGGCACTGGCGCTGTTAGCCTCGAGGTCATGGGCTCCGACTTCCATCATTCGGACATGCAGCACGGTCAACCCGGTGCGTTTGGCGCACAGGCGCCTTCCACCATGGGCGAGATTCTCTACAACGCCGCTGCCGAGATCCCCACATCAAGCTCAGATGGATCCGAGAACGAGTCTTCCCCCAGCCAGAAGAAGCGCAAGAGAAACGAGTAAATCGTCTTCTCTACCACACTTCTCCTTTCAACTCTTAACGACTCTTCATGACCCACACAACACCCGGTAGAAGGATTATACATCATGCCACATGGCTGCTCGTCCACCCTCACGACATGGCTAGACAGGCGGCACCGATCTACATCAGCGGCCTCGAGCTTGCACAATCTGCAGCTAAAACTCTACGCTTCCCTTCTCCCACTGTATTCTACATACCCGATCTGGCTGTACCAACATGCGAGATTGGCATTTTCTTCTCATCGCTTGGTTTTGCGTTTAGCACGGCTTATCGGGACTTCTGGGGCGGACATTGGCGGACGGATAGATCTGGTGTTTCTCTTGGTTTCACTTTTACGACGACATGGCCATTACCCTACACCGGCCACTGTCGCCGCGTTACCCCTCCTGTTTATCTTCCTACACTCGTTGTAATCGGGCTGCCTCATCTGAGCGCCCTCTGACATTCCGGGAATCTTCGCTTCTTTCTCATTACACACATGTAATTGTCAGACTTTTACAATCTGCTCAGCAATGCTTTTGCGTTCTTTGCGGCCCATTGTAGGTTAGAGGTGCTGGCACTGTCCGACTATCATACAAAAACACGTTACATACATACATACTTCCGATGCTTCTTCCCTGCATGTGACTACTGTGCCATCCATGCGAGCCGCGCGTTGTGCGCACCGTTGCTTTTTCGACGATCATCCGTCAGCGATGAGTGCAGGACGGGACCCTGATACCAAAATACACTATCGCGCTCGTTGCAAAACCCCACGGATCAACCTAGCGCGCGCAGACCTTTAGCGAGATCCAATCCACCTGCGTCTGTATCATGCAACGAGCGGCACCGGGCCGTCTTAATTCCTTCATTGCTTTTCCCAGACGGTCGCCCGTTTCGAATCATTCGTTTTACCATGTCACCGTCATTGAGCGTAATTGCTTTAATCTCCGGAGGCAAAGACTCGCTCTTCTCCATTCTCCACTGCAAAGCCAACGGCCACACCGTCGTAGCACTGGCCAATTTGCACCCAGCGCCTTCGGCCAATGACGATGAAGACATCAACAGTTACATGTACCAGACCGTGGGGCACTCGGTCATCCCACTCTACGAAGAAGCGCTAGGAATACCGCTCTATCGACAAGAGATCCTGGGCACCGCCGTAGACTCAAACAGAGACTATGCAACGCCTTTGCAAAAGCAAGAGCAGGATGAGACTGAAGATTTGGTTCCGCTGTTGAGAAGGGTTATGGAAGCACATCCGGAGGCAAACGCAGTGTCTACAGGGGCCATCCTGAGCACTTATCAACGGACGCGTGTGGAGAATGTTGCGCTCAGGCTAGGGCTGACGCCACTGTCGTATCTGTGGCAGTATCCGCTGTTGCCACCGTATACGCAATCGTCACTTTTGCATGACATGACGACTGTAGGACAAAAAGCAATCATCATCAAGACGGCGTCTGGCGGTCTGGATGAAGAATTTTTGGGCCTCGATGTCGCAAATCACAAGACTATAACAAGGCTAGCGAAGGCCATGGGGCGCTATGGTGATGCTGGTGATGGCGCGATACTAGGTGAAGGAGGGGAGTTTGAGACGTTGGCACTGGATGGGCCGAGATCGATCTGGAAGAAGAAGATAGTGATCAAGGATGGTCCACCTGGGAAACTGGAGGGTGGCCAGGCGGTGCTGAAGATCGAGAAGAGTACGCTAGAGGAAAAGGTTGATGACAACGAAGATGCTGGCACATTGAGGATACCTGAGCTCTTTGATGACGAGTTCAAGGGAGTGCTGGAAGTGATAAACGCCAGCAACGAAAGCGAACTTTCTGCGTTCACCGGAAAAGAGGGCACTGTTCAGTCTTTTGGGTCGTCTCAAGTGCATCATCCACCAATAGTAGACCGACTACCCAGGAATACATTCAGTAACACCTCGACCGTCTTTACTTACTCCAATCTCACGAGCGATGCCTCTCCTTCTTCCGCACCCGATTCCCCTTCTCGCCAGCTCTCCAAGATCTTCCTCCGTCTCGACCATATTCTGAAGCAGTGCCATGTCTCCAAATCCAGCGTCAACCACTGCACATTGCTCCTCCGCGATATGGCAGACTTTACAGTCCTTAATCCAATCTACGCTCAATACTTCAGCGACGTGAACCCACCAGCCAGAGCCACGATCGCAGTCGGAGACACCATGCCCAAAGACAGACACGTCATGCTAAGCGTAACCGCGGACAAGGACCAGAACGACCAAAACGGAAAGCCCCTCCACGCAGTAAAGAGACAAGGCCTCCACGTCCAAGGCCGAAGCTACTGGGCACCCGCAAACATCGGACCCTACAGCCAAGCCATCTCCATCCGCCTACCCCCAAGCAATCAGCTCTCCGAAAACGACACCCAAAACGCCGGAGAAGCCGTCTACGTAGCCGGGCAAATCCCGCTCATCCCCGCATCAATGGACATCTATACAGAGCAAGGTTTCAGAGGCCAAGCTCTCCTTTCCCTCCAACACCTCTGGCGCATCGGCCGCACAAAGGGAGTGACATGGTGGTCAGCAGCCGTATGTTTCATCCCCACTTCTGAGACTCCAGAGGGAGATGTGCGGACGGCACAGGAAGTATGGAGGAAGCTTCATACCCCACCTTCTTCCTCGTCCGACGATGACAACGACGAGGATGAAGACGAGGATGTTGATCCTTGGGACCGCTTGAACCAGCATCACGCCTCGACCTTCAAGGATTCTACGTTCCGGTCGCCAATTCCTGATCGCTCTGCTATGTCTACTGCGCAAAATCAAGGTTCGGCTGGGGGTAAAGCAGAGATACTCATGCCACCTTGTTTCGTCGCCCAGGTCTCTTCTCTGCCGCGCGATGTGGATATAGAGTGGAGTGCTACGGGTCTTACGTCTCCTTCCATCGCATACGAGCGTGACGCCACTGTTCCCCATTGTACTATTACGACACCGGCGCACAGTCGGTCTCGGTTCTTTACCTTGGAGATCAGGGATGAGCGGGATGTGGAGGTGTTAGGGAAGCTGGGTGCACGGGGCTGGACGAGTGTTACGCTGTATGTTGGAAGGGGATTTGCGTGGTATGGGAATGGAGGAGAGGGGGTGGAGATGCAGGGTGTGCAGTGGATTCCTTGCCAGAGGGTTTGGGGCGAAGAGGGGAGAGAGGTTTGTGCGGTTTTTGTGGGGAGACTGGATGGGTAAGGGAAGCGGGCAGCATAGATGTTTGTGGGGAGAGAAGAGTATCATGCAATCTTTGTGCTCACATTTTGTCAAAACCGAACATGACCATGTCAGTATGTATCAGTGGCTCGTAATTGCTTCTATAGCTATATCATATCCCAGCCATCTTCTTCCAATCGTCAAATCATGCCAGATGGTATAACAGCTTTTCCCAACCTACCCCAGTCTCCATAACGCCGTGTAAATGCCCGATATCGTGGTCGCCATTGCTTGGCTACTATGCAAGATTTCTCACTTGTGTGTATCGTCTAGAACCTCTCCTTCATACGCCCGGCGACTGTTCGTAGGTTGCCGTACACCTTGCTTGGTTGTTGACCCAGGATCAGGCTGACAATGGATTCGCGCGCGATGTGGATGTTCTTGAAACCGCCGAGGATGTGGATTTTCTGGTCTGCTAGGACGACTGGAGATTGTTAGTTATCTGGACAGCTGGGGTTTTCATGCCGTGGACGTACCTCGTGTTCTGCTGGCGTTTTCAATGGCGAACTTGGTCTTGCCGTCCTTGCCTGCAATGCGGCCAATCGCACGGCCGAGATGCTCGCCCTGTAGGGTCTTGACGTCCTTGATCTCAAAGGTCTCAATGTAGAGATCGTCCAAACGAAGCAGCTATGAGTCGTCAGTCCGACGTTCTCGAATCGAGGAGTCTGGCGAGGCCAAGACCAGCTTGAGTATCCGCCAGCTCAGGTGTAGAGCTTCGTATCACTTACCGCAATGGCATCATCCGTGTCAAAGCCCAGGGTGAAGGCCTTTACGAAGTCCTCTCCCTTCTGCAGCGCACCTGTGTCGGTTGTGGCGTTTGAGGTGCGCAGTTCCACGGCCTTTGCCTTTGTGTTCATCCGGACCTGCAGCTTGAGGTGCTCGACAAGCGGGGGGTAGATCTTGGGCCACGAGTTCTTGAGGGGCGTCATCCTGTGCGGTGGGATGGGGACCTTGCGCTGTTCGCGGCGGAAAGCGAGGGGTATCGACTTGGCCGCGGGGAACTTTGGCTTCCCGCTCTCGTCTGTCATGGGCATGTCGTCTGTGGGTGCTGGGGCGTCGTGCGCGGCGTCGACGGGGTCGAGGCTCATGGAGATGAGGTCGCCGTCGCTCTCGGTCGGGAGCGGGACCGACGATGCCTCCATGGTGACATCGTCGGCAAACTCTTCGGGCCTGCGCTGGAGGGCGGTAGGGGCGGGCATGCTGGCAGCGGTATGCGAAGTGTAGGCGGGCGTGGATGTTGTCGATGCTATCGATGCGCGACAATGTGGGGCTGCTCAAGAAATTTGGCTGGGAGCGCTGGGAGGCGAGCGGTAGTCGTCCCGAAGCGGGATAGCGCCTGTCACTCTACCGTGAGCCTTCTTTTTGTGTGCATGGGTAATGACGTGAATCTTGTATTCCAACCAACCGCCCGCCTGTCCTACACCGCACACCGCACCCTCTCTCCCCCCCCCCACACACGTCCGCACACCCCCTCGCTTGCGGACGTCGACCATGTACCCGCCGCGATTATCATGAACAAGAATGTAGGCACGCTCGGCTTCCTGTGGCGCGCCGTCGCTGGCCAGCCGCTGATCCACGGCCGTGTGCTTCCGCGTGAAGGGCTGGGGGTATGGGCACAGGCGCAGTCGCCATGGCGGGGAGGCATCCAGAAGCGCTCCATTGCCGCGAATTCGCATGTCTTGGGGCTGTCGACCACGACGAGCTGGCCTTCGATCACGCCCTCACCGTATCCCGGACAGGCACCCAGTCTCCTGCTACGAGCATCCTCACCCCGCACTGGCCGTCTCCAGCAGAGTGTGGCTGGCACTGTTTTCTCGGCATGGAGCAGAAACGCATCGTCCAAAGCGGGCCGAGCGCTGAAGAGGAACAGAGGCAGCGACCGACGCAACAAGAGTTCGGCGACGAATGGCTCCTCCAAGACCAAACCAGAGCCCACGGGCCAGACACCGCAAGCGCAGCTCTCCCCTCAGCCGAATTCGCCTCCCAGGTCCTCCAAAACACCGCCGCCTAAGCCAAAGCCCGAGGCATCAGGTGCTGCAAAGCCCCTCCTCGACCGTCTCCCGCACCACCTACCCCACATATACCGTCCCAGCAAGGCTGAACTACTCGAAGCTGCGTCGGGCTTCTGGTCGCGGATAAAGATCCACTTCAAATGGCTCACCATCCGAAGCACCCGTCCCTTCAATGCCGATGAGATCTACGCACTGTTCTCATGGATCATTGCCGCGCACTTCCTCTGGATCGTGCTGGGGACTACAACCTTCTTCATGTTGACCATCTTCTTGATCAACACGGCTTTCTCACAAGAGACGATTGCCAAGTGGATTGGAAACTACTTGACAAAGTCCTCGGGCATAAAAGTCGTCTTCGAGACCGCCGTAGTGCCCAAGTGGGGAGACGGTGTCATCTCCTTCCGCAAGGTCTTTGTCTCGCGACGCCCCGGCCAAGGCAAAGGAAAGGTCAGCAAGGGCTCACAAACTGAGATGGCTGCTGCCGCCGCTGCGATAACCCACCAGGAAAGCGACACTCCAGAGATAGTCGAAGAGAAAGCGGAACCGGAAGAAGACACCAACTACACACAGTTCGACATTTCCATCGATACGGTCAACGTCACATTGTCTTTCTCAAAATGGTTCAACGGCAAGGGCCTGTTGAAGGACGTCGAAATCAAGGGCATCCGTGGTGTGGTAGATCGGACATCAGTGCAGACAGTCGAGGGCGTGGATCCCAGGTCATACAAACACGAGCACAACCCGGGCGACTTCGAATTGGAGTCCTTCAAAATGGAAGATCTCCTCGTCACTATCTACCAGCCCAACGGCTTCCGCCCATTCTCCGTCAGCATCTTCTCTTGCGACCTCCCTCAACTGCGGAAGCAATGGCTGTTCTATGACTTCCTCTCTGCCAACATGATGTCCGGATCCTTCGACAACTCGCTCTTTACCATACATCCTAGACAAACGCACAACTATACTGGCGCCCAGTTGAGCAGCGGTCGCGACAGCGAAGATGGCAGCTCCTGGAAGAAGCATAGCCGGATCCGTATCGACGGCTTAAACATCGACCACCTCAACAGGGGCTTTGAAGGCCCCTTCTCGTGGATCCACGAAGGCAATGTCGACATTGTGGCAGATGTCATGTTCCCTAATGACGATGACGATAGCATTGCAAAGGTCATGTCCGACATGTACGATCGTGTGGAAGCTACCGTTATCCAACAGCGCAAGCACCATTTCTCTGATCACGCGGTACACGGCTTCGATGAGCATCCTGAAGACAAGTCGCATCCTCAGGAGGAAACGGAGGAGGACAAACGTTACATGATCATGGACATGCGCGTCCATCTCAACGACGTGCGCGCCGCAGTCCCAATCTTTACCAGGGACATTTCTTACGTGAACAACGCGCTTGTACGACCTATTGTGGCATATATGAACTCAAGTCGCACGTTCATCCCAGTGAACTGCAGGGTTGTGAAGAGGGTTAGTGAGTTCGACGGAAGTTGGACCCTCTATGACAGCGGGTTAATGGAGGAGGTGTCAAAGGAGGTGAGTCTATATCTATTCTCCTGGTCGCCTCTCTAGAAACGAATCCTAACACATGTTTAGATGTACGATGCATTCGCCCGCGACGTCCTCGAAGATCGAACTACACGTAAACGACGCATAAAGAAGGTGGGCATTTGGACATTGCAGCTCGCAGCTCAAGCCCTGTTCCTTGGTCTCGCCGGCAACATCGCATAAAGATACCCTGATGGATTGGATGAAGCGAACGAATCTCTTCTTTCTGTAATATACATGGCAAAGCAAGGCGTTTTGGCGCATATACATACACACGATTGATGTGGCAGGCTGGCTTAAGTGGATGAATGAATGAAATGGGCAACGGACTTGGGTGGTCCTATAGCAGCTGCCTACGATGAAATGATAGACATTCTTATTCCCATCTATGGAAAGTTTCAATTCGAATTCATGGTACAAACAAGACTGTTCAAATCCCCGCGCTGATGCCATGCGTCAGCGTCAGCATCTACGGATCTATCATTCAAAGCGTGACGGCCATGACATGCCAACTTGTGCCCATCACACTGCTTTTACTTAAGAGTGGTGCACGTAAATCTCCGCCGATGAGTTTGCCGTTATCAGTCAATCCTCGCAAACATGCACGAACCGAAAGAGCTGATACCAGCCGTTCCCATACCACAGATCTGCAGAATGGGTCGGATGACAGCGGACACATACTCTGGGGACAAGTGGGACCACACGCTTTGCGGGGGGACAGTGGATCGGTCGATGGACGTCGCGTCTCATACTCACATCTGCGCGTTATCAAGAAACCACAAGAGGAGTACCCGGAACGGCAAACGATGCAGCTGCAGGGCGTTTTTCGACAATATCGAGGTCAGAAGTGTTTCGTGTCGCCTTCCTAAGGCGGCGTACTGCTAACCAAACCCCACCGGGACTCATCTCGACTCGCTTCGTCAGGTGCCACATCTAGAGGCCTAAATTGCTACTACTAGTTTTGCGATTCATAGCAACGTCGCTTTGAGCTCGACGTAGGACCAAACTACATACCAGGTCCGCGGTACACGCGTCGGACGAATGTAGTAGCACGAACACGCGCGACGGACCTAACCCCGAATGCCTGAAACCAGGTTAACGGACTTGGTCTCTGCGAAGAATGGAATTTGCGTTACAAAAGTAACCCAGCACTGCTCCACGCCCCGCCGGCTCCGAGATGACCATCCGACCCTCCGCGCGCACCTTCAGCCAAGCGACCCTCGGGAGATGGCACCATTTCGCGGGCGCTGTCAAGCTCACCATGCCAACCAACAAGCTTTGACAAAGCCTCCCCATGCTCTGGCTACCGTCTCCCGCGTCCGCCATATCATTGGTGCAGAATCCTACAATGCCGTAGATCCGTTGTCCATGGCTCTGAACAGTTTAGCCTATCCGCGGACATAACGCCGTGTAGGGTGTGGAGATAGGGTGAACACGCTGCATACGGCTGTAAGACCGCCTGCCGCTTTGCGCCCTCGGATCATAACTCTAGGCACGCAGCCCTTTCGCGTGCGGAGGGTCGTGGATTCTGTGTCCGTGATTGCGACGTAAGCCTTTGTTGCTGTTCATTTTACACGAGGCATCACTTCTTTCCTTTCTCTCAGATCTACCTTCCATATTTGCCTAGAACGCTTTGTGCTGGTAGTTTGACTTCCGAACTGTCGATCTACAAACTGTTCGATTTGTATTCGGTTCTTGCCGTTGTTCCAAGTCGACTGTCTCCGTTCCAACTCGGTAAGACGTGCTTCTCTTTTTGGCTGCCAGTGTACACAGTGATCTAACACCATGACGCCACATCAGTGCGTACGGCACGGGAGGGGCGAAGATGCGTCACGGTGTCGAATACATGCTAACGATGGCCCCTTCAGCTCACTCCATATTCAACTTCCACAATGGCGACGCCATCGTCATTACCAAACCCCGCGCGGGATGCGCAAGATCTGCCCAACGGACCTACCAAAGAAGCATACGAACAAGGTCATGATGCAGACAGCAGACTACCTGAGGATTCATTCTCCAAAGATCCAGAGAAGGGCATCGACAGCCATGCCCATTCAACCCACACAGACGAGCGAACAGTGTCCAGCGTCTCCCCACCAGAACAAGAACGAGACCCCAACATTGTCGACTGGGACGGGCCTGATGATCCCGCGAACCCTCAAAACTGGACGGCGAAAAAGAA
Source organism: Alternaria rosae (assembly GCF_020736505.1). Lineage (NCBI taxonomy): Eukaryota > Fungi > Ascomycota > Dothideomycetes > Pleosporales > Pleosporaceae > Alternaria > Alternaria rosae. Next base: position 2,004,362 of record NW_025763576.1, read on the forward strand.
GTGGGGTATCATAGCCGCACTGGGTGCCTGTACTCTCATCACTCCCCTCGCATCCTCCTTCTTCGCACCCGGCGTCCCCCAGGTCCTTCATGCCTTCAACGAAACCTCCAACATAATGGCCTCGTTCGTCGTCTCAGTGTATATCCTGGGATTCGCTATTGGGCCTCTGATAATCGCGCCCATGTCTGAACTTTACGGACGCATGCATCTGTACAACATCTGCAACGCACTCTTCGTTGTCTTCAACATCGCCTGTGCGTTATCCAATTCCATGGGCATGTTGGTAGGCTTCCGTTTTCTAGCAGGGTGTGCCGGAGCCGCGCCCTTGACTATCGGAGGCGGCACAATCGCCGACATGTTTCCTCCTGAACAACGAGCTGGTGCAATGGCCGTGTGGGCCGTTGGACCACTTCTAGGTCCTGTCATCGGACCTGTATGCGGAGGTTTCCTCGTGGAGAATCAATCCTGGCGTTGGGTCTTCTGGATCCTTGCCATCTTCGGCGGCGTCTTCGGCGTCATGCTCTTTTTCGTTGGCCGCGAATCCTACCATCCTACCATCCTCGCTCGCAAGACGAAGGCCCTGCGGAAAGAAACTGGAAACGAGAATCTGAGGTCGAAACTCGCCCAGGATCTGCCGCCGAAGGAGATTTTCATTCGCGCTATTGTGCGCCCGATGAAGATGCTCCTCCTTTCTCCAATTGTCGGTCTCATGTCCCTCTACGTCGCTATCAACTACGGTATCCTGTACCTGTTCTTCACGACCGTCACGTTTGTCTTCGAGGGCCAATACCACTTCTCCTCCGGCGCCGTTGGACTGTCCTACATCGGTGTTGGTGTAGGCATGTTCATTGGTATGATAGCCCTTGGTGTCCTATCCGACAAGATCATAGTCAAGCAACAAGCCAAAGGAAACGTCAAGCCTGAACACCGCCTTCCGCTTGTCCTTACCCTACCCGGTGCCATTGGACTTCCCGTCGGTGTCTTCGTATACGGGTGGACGACATACTACAAAGTCCACTGGATCGTCCCCATCATCTTTACCTCGCTCATCGGTCTGGGTAATCTAACGGCTATGATGACTATCCAAACCTACCTCGTTGATGCGTTTACTGTCCACGCTGCGTCTGCTATCGCAGCAAATACTGTTCTCCGCTCCATGTTCGGCGCCTTTCTGCCGCTCGCTGGATTGAACATGTACGATGCTTTGGGGTTGGGTTGGGGAAATTCTCTACTTGGGTTCATCGCTGTGGCGTTTGTCCCGGTGCCGATTCTGTTCAGGTACTATGGTGAGAGGATCAGGACGAACCCGAAGTTTCAGGTGCAGCTTTAGGGTTGTCGGTTAGCCAGCATAGACAGTCTTCACAGCATTGCGCGGCGTTGATTATGCGATAGAGTAATACAGGTTGAAACGCCTCCTCTTTGAAACATATGATAGGGACCTCTTGTATTCTGTCTGGTGCGTCATATTGCACTGCACTGTGTGTCATGACTATTGTATCGTCTTTGCTCCGTATAATCACAAGTGAGTAGTAATGACGTCGAGATGTTACGGCAAATGTCGGTTTCTGAAACAGCAGGACTGTTTGTAAGTGATTGGGGTCTATAAGCGTCTCACAGACAGAACAGGCGGACATGGTAGCAAGACAGTAGGTAACGATTATTCACATTGTAGATTGTAATTAACATGTTTTTTGGGGTCTCAGAGCTTTGCGCTATTGGTTCGCGAACCCCAGCGTGTAGCGTGGGAAACACGACTGCGACTGCTTCATCACCGACCCTCCTGCCTGCCCTCAAAGTGACCTCAGCACCTGCCTTCTCTCTCTCTTACCGAGAAACACGCACGCAATGGTGCGCGAATATCGGTCAGGTTACTCCATCATCGGTCGTATTGAATGTCGCGTATATCATGACAACAATTGGCCTTCCTCTCATCAAGCGCGCACCTCTCGACCTCGGAAAGTCGAACCCCAAAATGCAAGATGCGAAGTTGGAAGTTCAATTCCTCCTGCTCTCGAAGTAAGCCACTGTCCTTTTCTTATCTCAAAAAGTCAGAGATGAAGAAAAACTTTCATGGATTGCTGATTGCACACTGCAGCTCCATCGTCCTGTTGGGGAGTTACGTGTGCTGCTAACACTCACACACATACCGTGTTCTTCTGGGACCCCTTCAAATTTAGCGTTCATACAAAAAAAATGGGTGTGAATAATAACTGACCTGTTCTGTAGGAGTTGCGAAATTCCATTTTTTCTCTAGGATGTTGCCTTTTATATAGTTGTCCTTGGCTTACATAGCGTGTGGTGGCTGTGATAACTTTCCCTTGGTTCTTATCCACTAAAAGACTCAATATCCACAGCGGGGAGCTAGTCATAGCTTCCATAATCTGAATCATGGCGACCTCGTCGAACGATTTGAGGTACCGAAGCCAGTACCGAGGTTGAGATGATTCATGTATTTGTGTACGTAATAAAAGGCGGCGAAATACTTGAATGTCTTTATTCATTGCTATAAACGCGACTGTAATGCTTGTGTAATTATCTGCGGATTACAACAAATACTTCATGGGCCAGTCGAAATGCAGTTTTACATCTTCAAGATGTGAAACTAACATTACATGGAGTTACTAAGATATAGATTCTGGAAGGAAGCTTATGAGGGAGTGTTTGAAAATAAGCAAAACAGAGAAGTGATTGAGCACTGCATTCGTGACACAATTGAGTGGCCATGGCGCCTCTATTCAGCCTAACTACATATCCATCTAACAGACCTTAGCAATTGTTGAAAGTGCAAAAAGGTCTAACTATACTACAAAAAGCGTGCAAAGTATATATTCTGCCACAGGACTAGCCGCCCTACGACTAATAATCATCCCCATGTTCGTCTAGCCAAGACACTGGACTGCGACCTCGCCTCCTTCTACGGGAATCCAGATATCGTATTGATTGCCGTTCTCGTCCGCGACAACGTAGTGATCGAAGTGCGGTAAGAAGACCATAAAGGCCTCCTGTGATGAGCTGCATGACTTGCTTGGATCAAACTCGATCGTCCGGGTGTACTCCTGACTAAATTCCATAGATACGTCGATGCCAACGGATGCAGTGAAGATGTCAAAGAAGCCGACGCTTACTTCGGCACTCACACCGACGCTCGTGGAAAATCCTTCTGTAGTAGACCACTCGGTGGTTACGCCAGGTGAAGAGATGCCGCTCATCCGGTCGCTGACGCCGGGTCGAGTAACGGACCTAGAAAGACCGAGGACAAGCACCTCTTCTTGCTGTTGTCGGATTGTGTTAGAGAAAGGGCAGTGAATTGGTAAACAGGGACAAAGATGGACTGGATACTCACTCTCTTCTGGATAGTGGGCTCGGATTGACGTTGGATGGTTTCTTTCCTCACCGTCTCCCAGAAAACCTCCATCTCCTCTATTGTCTTCGAGTCAACTCTTAGTCGCGGCTTAGAGGAACGGGTCGTGGTGCGAATGGAGCTGCGTCTAACGAAACTTGCTGGGGCGGCGCCGGCTTCGACGTATTGGTTTGAACCTGCCTCTATTTGAGCAGGGCCTGGGGCCCGACCGCCAGATCCCTGAGGCTCACACCACTGCTTGATCAAGCGATAGTATGTCGGACCACTGACGACATTCAAGTACGAGTCCTGCCCATCGCCGCGGGTGTTGCATACAGCGATGACGCAGTTTGCGTCCTGTCCGTCCGAATATGTCGGATCAGAGAAGATGTTGCATTCACCATCTTTAATTGGACGACCACCATTATAAGGGCTTTCCGTCCAGTCAATGCTGGCTATGATTCTGTCGCCTAAAGCTCGATTAGTTGAAAGTCGTGTAACACCAGGCGGTTACTTACAAGAATCATAATTTGGCTCCGTATATGAGTCACATTCGTAGACCAGCTGCGCTTGTACGCTGGACACACCAGCAAAGGCCAAAAGAGCAGCGAGTTTGGCGAGCATGTTGGAAAGTATAATCCGCTTTGTTAAACTGATTGGAAGATAGTGTTTGCCTTGAGTGAAGGCAATGCTGATGAGGATACTAAGAGGAAACGTGAGAGACCTCAAGGCTTTATATTCGCATTCTCGTAGCATCGGGTTCCTATGATTTCAGTCCGTTATCATGCCTATGATGCGCCATCCTGCAGATTTTATTGGGAAATCCTTCGTGGTGTTCGCTTCCGTTCTCAATAGCTCTTCACAATGCCCATACCATTTACCACATATCGCCTAGTTGCTGGCTAAAAGCGTTTGGTTCATGTAATAGTGGTCGTTCGTGGCTCCTTCTTTGTGTTGATTCGGTGCAAAGACGAGTGAATGTATAAGGCCAAACGCCAAGATATATAGTAAGTTACGCCCTGCCAAGTCGGAACGGGAAACCCGTTATAGTCGCTTTTAGTATGTATGCGATGTGAACAAGTTCGCGTCCTTCATATCCTTCGCATCCTTAATGACGATTTAGCTGTCCTCTAGCTTCTTAGCCGCATAGGTACCGTGCCGGACCGCCCGCAGTACGGAACCTGTGCACCAAATGCACGCCACCTCCGTGCGCCGTTCGATCCACTGGAGGCGAGGTTCTTGGAGTTGCAATATCTTCGACCGCATCAGGCGATGACTTCTCTCATCAGAATTGATGTCTGCGACCACATTTTGGCAACACGAACATGAATATTAGACTCTCGCTGTCAATATTGCCGTCCTGCGGCTTAAGTCGTTAGAAGTAGACGTCTTCCACTCCGACTGAATGCCGCGGAGCCTCATTTGGCAGCGATCGGGAGAACGGCAATGATCCTGCTGAACTCTCCACCAATATTGCAAGGATGATGGTTGGGTGCGGCGCTGTTGGGCTAATTGGATACAAGTTCCTGGAGATTGTTCCCGAAGACACAGATGCAAAAAGCAAGTACAGTATGGCATTCGTAACGGTGGGCTCAGTGGTCCACTGCATTCATGTGCCGTATGGTAGCCTACTAATTAACAGACTCGCAGTTGCATGCGTCGCACTCGGTATTATAGAACATGTTGACTTGACTTTTGAGGCTTTCTTAGATGGATACGTCCGTGACGTGACATGCACAAACCGACGCGACACTGGCGATTGAAGAGGCGCTTCGATAAGATAACTTGAGACGTAGCTTTGCTAAAACTTGAACATTATATTGAAGATAGGCTACAAACATCTCTCTCTCTCTCTCTCTCTCACACACACACACAGATTACGGCACTTATCAGGCCTTCTCTTCACTCTTCTTCTTCCCACTTAGCATGCCCTTGATCTTACTGACACCCTTGCCCAGGCCTCCGAAGACAGTCCCGAAACCAAAGCTCCATCCCTTAATTCTGATGCTCCAAACAAAAAAGTAAACAAGCGCCCAGTTACTAATGCAAAAGGCAAGGAAGATACCAAAGTTGCGCCATTTGTCGCTTGCTTTGATGTGGATGGTTGCGAGGTAGTCGTTACCCAAAGAATATGGGCAGTATTGGCAACCAGTCGTGGCATCGGGGTTGAGGAGATATCCAGGAGAAGCTGAAGCAAAGGCACCAGCGTAGGAGGAACACGTCTGGCCTGGTGGTGCGTCGAAAATGGCGGTCTCGCTCTCCTGACACTCAACCGGAATGCCGTTCAAAGTAGCAGCGAGAACACCACCAATCCAGTACGTTGAAGGGTTGATCCAAAACATCCAATACTTCCAGAAGACGGGCATCATGTCGTACGGCCGTACAACACCATTGAACAGACCAAACATGACGAAGAAGAAAGGCAACACATTCGAAATAACCGTAAAGCTCGGCGCAAACGCACAAATCCACTGACCCCAGCTGGAAATGAACAGGAAGAACAGCATTGTCATCAAGAAGACGTATCCAGACGTCGAGCTATCGGTGGGTAGCCCAGTAGGGAAGTACCACAAAATCCAATATAGCACACTCGACACGATGGCGATGGGAATCTCAGCCACCACCTGCGCAGTGGTGAAAGCGACCCAGCCGTAAATGCGAGACGGAAGTTCGCGAGCTTGCCATAGCGCCATGTTTTGGTAAAATTTGGGTACGACGGCGTTGACGATGGTGGGTGGAATGAGGATGATGAGGAAAGCGGTGAACATGCGGTTTTGCAGGTCGCCGATGGAGTTGCCGAGTTGCCAGAATGTGAAGCCGTTGAATATGCCGATGATCACTGCGACGAAAAGCTTGCCGTATAGATACGACGGATCGCGCCAGTACTGAATGAAGGTGCGCTTGGTAAGCATGGTGGTTTGCTCCCAGACACTTGCCGCGAACTCGGATTCCTCTTCTGCTCCTTCTTGGTTCTGGTTGGATACGGTCTTGCTGCGGTCGGCCTTGATGCGATCGATTTCCTGGAGCATCTGCTTGTTGTTGTCGGAATTGAGCCACTCTTCATTCCAATTGATCTTGCTGCCATCTTTACGCTTGACAGGCTTCGCTGCGGTCTCCAGGATGAACTCTGCCACGTTCTTACTAGGCGGACACTGTACGCCGCGATCGCCAAAGTATTTGATAACGTCGGTTCCGTTCTCGCCTACGGGACCGAAGTAGAAAGTGTTGCCACCGGGATTGAGGGCCAGAATCATGTCGAATTGCTGAATCAAGACACTGCTGGGCTGATGAATAGTGCAGACAATAGCCTGGCCTGCCTGAGCGAGCTTCTTGAGGAACTGGACGATGGAGTACGCCGAGTTGCTGTCGAGACCACTCGTCGGCTCGTCAAGGAACAGTAGCAGCGAAGGCTTCGCAGCGAGTTCGACACCGATCGTGAGGCGCTTCTTTTGCTCAACACCCAGGCTGGAAACAAGCGCATCTTGAATGTCTTGTAGTTCGAGCAGGTCGATGATCTTGTTGACGTAGTCAAGCTTCTCCTTCCTAGGCGTCTTCTTATCCTGGCGCAGGATGGCGGAGAACTCGAGAGCTTCGCGGATTGTAGCAGTACCGTCGTGGAGATCCATCTGCTCGCAGAATCCAGTACCTCGTTGGAAAGCCTTGCCGAGATCCTTGCCATCCACCAGGAACTCACCAGAGACGACACCGGTAGATTGTCGTTGCGATAGTGTGTTGAGTAAGGTGGACTTACCGGCACCGGAGGCACCGACAAGGGCGATCATGACACCAGGCTTTGCATATCCGTTGACCTTGTTCAGAAGCTTGCGCTCACCTCCCTGATATGGGACAGTGTATTCGACATCCTTCCAGGTAAAGACGCTTTCGCTGCTCGAGATCGAGTCCAGCGCCTCCTCCTCTTGATGAGTAGCGGTGTCTGAGCTCGCGGTAGACTCGCCAGCGACCACATTTTCCTCATCAACAGGTGCCTCTTCCTTAACAGCTTGCTTGGCCCGCTTGTTCTTGGCGAAGACCAATGCACCGCCACCTGACTGCGCGAAGGATACCGTTTCGGTTGCGATCACCGTTACCAAAAGATATAGCACCGTGAAGGCTATTACAACACCGAAGTTGCGCCAGAGGTTCGACCTCGAGTAGTTGAAGGACACCTGGAGGTAGTCTGAGCCGGGGACAGTTCTCGAGTTTGGTGGTGCACCAGTCAAACTACAACCCTGATAGGCGGGATCGACACCTGATCCTTGGGGTACCAGTTGGCTAGGAGCGCACTCCATGATACGATCGGAAAATTCGTTTGCGAGCACCGATTCGAAAGAGTACGCAACCGGGTTGATCCAGTATATCCATCCAAACCAGATATAGTCCGTCAGAAGCTGGGGCTTCGGGATGACGTAGCCCGTGTAGATAATCAGGAGATTGAGCGCGATACCCGCAAACCGCACGGCGTCATCGATGGTAGGCGAGAGAGCGGCGAACATGCGGTAGAGACTTGTAACACAGAAGGTTGTGATGTAGATGAACAGGAAGTAGATGAAGAACTTGGACACGTCGACGTCGAGACCGGTCATGAAGTACATGATGATGGCTGAAGTCGTTAGCAAGATTCACGTGAAGTCAGATGAGCCAAAAGGCCCTCGCAGGATGGTAAGTCTGCAGTTGGAACCCGAGAATGCCGCAAAGGCCTTCAGGCGCATGCATCCCATATGGGCTTCGGGAAGACACGACTTACAGAATGGAATGACCTGTGCCAGCAGCAGCGGGAAGTCTTGCACCACACGCGCAATGGCCACAGCACTAGGGCGATAGAAAGCGTAGTCCTCATGTCTCTTGACAACATTACGACCAGAGACCGCCTTCATCAGCTCCGAAAGCTGGAGCCATCCGAGGAAGAGAATGGAGAAGAAACCAGAGCCGCCTCGTGAGAAAGCACCAGAGGTGTCAAGAGCTTGTCCGTAGAACAGGGATCCGACGATGAGACCGTTGGAGATGATGATGACTTGACGAAGACGTTAGTAGATTATCGCGAGATGGTAAGAGCAACGAGTAAGCAAGGAGGTCCTCGTCCCACTTTCAATAGACCTTTGAAAACCGAAAAGGTGGCGAATACCTCCAGGCTCCCTCATCGCGTTGGCGCAACTTACAGAATTTGGTATATAGCGTGGTCTGATCACCCCATGTGAGCCAGAACTCGCGTTGAGTGCAAGCCAGTACTTGGCGGATGAAAGAGACGGTGTATGGACTCTTCTTGCGAACCGTCTTACTCTTACTCTCTCGTACGGCGCCCTCGAACTCCTTGGCGTCCACATAGCCGCTGTTCTCTAGCTCCGCTTCGTATTCGGAGATCTCTCTCAAAACCTTCTTGTAAGCCTCACTCTCTCTGAAAGCTTTCTCAAGCTCCTCAGACGTCTTCGGTGCTTTGTCTTCAAATCCTTCACGAAACTGACGTTCGGTAGGATCAGTAACCGCCGTCAAAAAGTCAGCCGTCGTCTGGCGTTCTGGGCACTTGAACCCCAAGTCCTGGAAGTACTGCTTCGCCTCGCCCGCCGGCCCCTGATAGATGCAGCGTCCAGCATCAATAACCATGACCTTGTCCATGACCTCGTAGATCTGTTCACCAGCTTGGTAAAGCGTCACTAGCGTCGTTCGGTTGCTGATATCGGTCATGATGCGGAGCGATTTGGCGTAGTCGAGCGCGGTACTGGCGTCAAGGCCGCGGGTGCTGTTGTCCCAGCAGTTGACCGTGCTCTTCGTGGCGAGAGTCTCGGCAATGGAGACGCGCTTGCGTTCGCCTCCACTAACGCCACGAACGTATTCATCTCCTACTTTGGTGTATTTGGTGTGGGATATACCGAAGACCTTTAGGAGTGCGTCAAGGATGATCGGGATCTGTAGTTCATCATGTTAGTAGTTGTTTGGCTTGGGTTTTTCGCGCGGGAGACTGACCTCGTGCTTCTCGTTCTTCTTGGTCTTGTTGGTGAGGGCAAACTTGAGTGTTTGCCAGACGTTGAGATCGGCCATGTGCGAGTCGTCCTCGGGGTTGTAGTTGACTTCTCCTCGGAATTGCTTCTTCTGCTTGCCGGCTGGGATACCTCCGTAGGATACATCGCCCTCCACGGCAGCATACGACTCGCGATTGTTTGATATAGCCTTCAGGAAGGTAGAACATCCAGATCCGGGCCTAGTAAACCATGTCAGTAGTTGTCACGAATACATTTCGTACGGAGGTATTGCTCACCGTCCTAAGACGAGCATCATCTCGCCATCTTTGACCACACCCGAAAAGTCATTGATAAGTGTCCGCATCTGCTTATGTCTGCCCAACTTCAGCGTCGGGATAAAACCGGAGACGATACGGTAGAGATCAGGCCCAAAGGTGCCCAGAATCGCGTTGGGCAGCGTCCTCGCGAAGGAAGCAGTCGACCCCACACCCTTAACGGTGAGATTCTTGTAGATGACGCCGACTTTCTTGGCCGATTGACCGTCCTTGCGCTTCTCGAAGTGTCCCTCACGCATGAATTCATCGAGCTCGAAGTCGTCTTCCTTTTCCGCAGCAACAATGTCTACCGGTTCGTCATCTTCTGCATCGCCGGTGCCCTCTTCTGCGCGCGTAATGGATCCTCGACGATGGCCCTGGCCCTGGCTTTGGCGTTTGCTGAGTCGACTTGTAGTCCTAGAAAGCGGGTTCGATCGTTGCGATTGTGCGCCGCGGGAACGCGACTTTGACAAAGACGCAAGCTCTCCCCGTAGGACCTCGAGATCCTCTGCTGCTGCCCGTGTATCAAGTCTCCCTGCGTCTTTCTCACCCCAGGTGCCTGCGCGTCGTAGGCGGTCGCGATCTGGGCTTTCCTCCTCGCTCTGGTGGTCCGGTGTCACTACTTCTTCTCTCCCATCGCGAAGGTAGTCGTCCTCGTGCCATGGATTGCGTCGATTGTCCCGTTCGGCGGGTGGAATGGCGGAACCCCACATGATGAGTGAGAAAAGTATTGGGTATCAAACAGCTGCACTAGAGGAGAAACAGAATAGAGAAGTGGTATGAAGAAACTCGGCACAAGAAGCAGTCAGGAGGTTTACCTGCAGACAAATTGCTCAATCGGCTGATATTAAGCTTCCGCCGTTGAAGAGACGGGAAACAATGGGGTCCTACAGATGACGGGGACACCAGGCCAAAAATCGGGAAGTTGACAAACCCTCAAGCAGGAGGCATCGGAGTTAAAGCAAGGCCATGTCGTCATCTTTGAGATTTGATTAACGATTGACGTGCCTTGCCGAGAAGCTAGACAGGGCTAGAGATGCGAAGCGCATCCACAATCACCAAACCTAGATGCGGTTGAAACGGTTGAAGATCTAACTTTTTTTTCGCATTACCAATCAATCCTTCCGCCCACGATCTCATTCGCTTTACCCACTCAGTGGGTGTCCCTGCATATCGTTACCACAACACGAGTCACAGCTCACTCGTGTAAGGTGGACCAAATCGCATTCCTGACGCGTGTGTAGGCTGCAGGCAGGCGGTCTTCCACAAACTCAGTGATCGGGAGCTGGTAGTGATCCATGTTCGGCATGATGTAGTTGGCATGGATGCTGCTCCGCGGACTCAAGCGCCGAACTAAACGTCGATCCTGCCAAGGCAATTCTAAAGTCCGATGCTGTTCGGAGGTACTTGCGTCAGTCGGTTGCATTAACAGCGCGGCCGAGTGCATATGTCGTATCGCCTATATGCAGTGCTTATAAAGTATCTATATGTTTAGAAGTATGCGAAAACCCCGAAACGATCATTCTCGTACAAAGACGCTCGTCCCCACTATCAGGATGTGCCTGTTTGGGTGCTGCGGACGTTGTACGATGGTTTGCTTATCAATACAGGTGTGCTGGGAAATCACGCAACAGGCTCATTTGGTAACGATGATGGCCATGCAGCGATTGCATACGGTACGTGAGTATTCTGGCGTAGGGATGAACGAGCCGACGAGATTTCAAGGGGAGTCTATTCTACCTAAAGGGGTATTCGCTTTCAAGTCTAGATGTAGTTTATCGAATCACAGAGCCCGCCGCTATGTATCGGACGTCTAAAGTCTGGGTTCCTCTAGTCATGGCTTCTTCTCAATGAGCTGAGGAATATCCTCGGGCTTGTTGTTACCCTCCAAGATATTGTAGACAGCGGTGAAGAGTGGGAACTCGGCCTCCATGCCCTCGGCCTTCAAGAATTCATTCACCTCATAGGCAGTACTGGTGCCCTGAAGCTTTTGGCCGTTGAGCTCAGACTGCTCAATCTCATAAATGGTCTTGCCGCGGGCGATGGCCATCTTTGCGCAGCGGAAGTTGCGACCGCCCATGCACGAGGTCACAACATCGGCAACACCACAACTCTCTTCGGTGAAGGTGCTTGTACGAGCACTCTCTCCGAAGAAAGCCTTGCCAAACTTGACCATCTCCAAGATACCGACACGCATGACCGCTGCTTTTGCGTTGTCTCCCCAGCCCAGACCATCCACGAAGCCTGCAGCCAGCGCAATGATGTTCTTCAGCGCTCCACCCAGTGAGACACCAGCGACATCGTTGACGATGTGTACGTGGAAGTAAGGGCGATGGAAGAGTTTGCGAACATTCTCGTGCGATAGAGGGGGGTACTCGTTGGGAAGAGCAGTCAGATGCGCCGAACGCTTACTGGGTTTCTTTTTACTGGGGTCAATGAGATCAACATGAGCAGTAAGATCAGTCTGCGAGGCATTCGGCGAACCACTGGGGGTAGGGTTGCGCGAGTCCATTGGTGGCGGGTCGTACGCTACTGTCGTCTCGGAGTACTTCTCTTGGGCAATCTCGGAAGCGATGTTGGCTCCCGACAGGGCACCGCAATAGATGTTGAGCGTCATGCCAATGGTCTCGGACATGAGTCGAATGCCCTTCTCGCTGACATCAACACCCTTTGTACAGCAGATAGCTCGCGCATATGGCAGGATCTTGCCGACCAGCTGCTGGCTTGAACGTGCAATGAACTGATGAGGGAGAACGAAGATGAGCATGGTCGAGTCCTTGCAAGAATCGGGGAGATCGGGGTTGGCGACGACGTTGGAAGGAAGCTTGATGTTGGGGAGGTACTTGACGTTCTCGTGGACTTTGTTGATGATTTGCGAGAGCTTCTCGGGCTTGTCGGAGCCGCTGTAGTGAGGCGAGTCTTTTGGGAAGGTGTACTCCTCCTCGAACACCCACATCTGCACGGTCTCTTCGAACAGCGACGGATGCTCCTTGACGTTCTCGGCGACCAGCTTGGCCATGGTCGTGCCCCTGTAGCCGTTAGCTCTTGATCTCAGCGGCTAGCCATGCTTTGCGTGTGGGTATCTCCCCTCGCACCGGAGCCGATGCTGCCACATACCAGTTGCCAGAGCCGACTATTGTCACCTTGTGCTTACGTCCAGCACTGAGAGTCGCCATTGTTTTCGAGGTGTATCGTCTTCTCTGTAGGTTCGTGAAGTATGAAGTGTGGATCGGTACTGCGACTCGCTTACGCAGATTTTGGCGTAGGTGCTGGGGAGTGACGTAGTATATAGGTGAGTGAGTCGCGAGCGAGAGGGGTCTTGAGACAGCCACGGTTGTGTATTTATGATGCTAGATGCAGTCAGTAGGGAAATATCGTCTGCTCGGGGTGCGGCTTTCACCTGCTGTCTTGGTATCCGCCTGGCCTCGGCTTCGGAGCTGAGTGTGAGCTTGTGATACGGCGATGCCGAAGGCTGGGCTTCAGTCAACAAGCGGGCTATCGGCAGTGAGGCGTCGTGAAGTGTTGAGCAGAGAGCGGCTCCGACGGTAGTAGAGTCTACTTGATGTTGGGTCTAGGAACGATTTCGGAGACGTGCGTCATGTGGGCATGGGTTCAGCTGCATAACGCTTATCATTCTTGAGCTTCGAGCCGGCTGATCCACGCATTGACCAATGGGGCGACGGTCTAGCGCTACAGCTGACAACCATGGTAGACTACACGTCCCTGCGCAAACCATGGCACTTGAAGATGCGGGGAAGACGCGACGCGTCCACATGTACACAACCATAAAGCCTCCAGGTCAGCAAATGTTGGTGGATGCGATACGCGCATGTGGGAAAGCATCACTAAAACGGATCAAGATACAGCAATGGCGGTATTGGTAGTATTGGGTATTACAAGTCGTGTGTCCTTTCATAACATCGCATTAAGTATCCTCCTAAACTCCCGTCATCTCTCTTCAGCCGCCGTGAACAAATAGATAGCAGTGCAAGCAATGTGACGCCAACGTCGAAGCGCTAGTTACGCTATGCCGTGGCTCCCGATATGTGATATCGCCATGCTAGTATCCGTGACGCGAATCCATCCTCATTACCGTCCAACTGGGACCGGCCCGCAATCCATCTATAGTATTGCCAGCTTACAAGGCGAAGCCGAAGAGGGCGAACAGACCACCGGCAAGGACAGGTGCGCCGTACATGGCGTTGCGGACGGCAGCACCCTCGGTGGGGGTAGAGGAGGCTCCGCTGGCGGCGGCATCGCCGGTGTTGTCTGGGGAAGAGCCGCTGTTGGTGGCCGAGGGGCTGTCGGAGGGAGAGGCGCTTGAAGATGTGGCGGCGGCGTCGAACTTCAAGGTACCGCACTCGTTGTCACGGGCCTGTTCGCACTCAAATCGGGCAGCAGCGTCGGAGCCGCTGGCGACGACACACTGGTCGTACCAGTAACGGCACATCTGGCCGTCGACGGACTGCTCATAGTTCCCCAGCGCAGAGCTGATATCAGTCTCGTTCCTGCACTTGCAGTCGAACTCAAGCGTTTGCTATGCATATGTTAGCGGAAGAATCGCATGTGACCGTGGGTATACTAACAGAATCGCAGTTGTTGCCCTGGCTGGCGACTTTGCTCTGACCACCGCAGGCGTCGACGCAAGTGTTCTGGTTGGCGTTGCACCACGCCTGCTTGTCGTCCTGGGGCACCGAGCCGGCGTCGACGCTGCAGCATGGGATGGGGGTGTTGTAGCTGCCAGTGGAGTTTTGCGCAGAGGCGAGGCCGGCGAAAGCCGAGGCGGCGACGATGATGGAAGAGTAGAGCATTGTTGTGGATGGGGCAGAGAATATCAATGCCTGCGCGGTACAGAGTCAGCGGGAGATCGGCAGCGGTGGAGCGGGTGCGGATTGGGCTTGGGAGGAGCAGTGAAGGGGGCAATGGGCGCAATATATGGACTGGGGGCTTTGGGGGCTTCGGGCGCAGCGCAGGTGAGACTTACAGCGTGATTTAATGCTGGTTTGGGTGAACGGATTGAAGAGGCGGGTGTTGCTGGGGAGGGCAGGAATATATGCTCCCGCGCACGGGCTAGACAAACAACGCTAGCCGGCCGTGCTTGCCTCTAGCAGCTAGGGCAATTGCACCTCGAGATACGCTCAGACGCGATCAAAAGCTACCTGGGCGACTTATGCGAAAGCTGCCCGCTAGGAAATTGCTCAATTTGCAGCGCCGTTGGGGCAAGGCCGAACATCCGGATGCTGTTGCGCTCGTCGGGCACGCAGCAGCAGCCTCGCGAGCGGCCATCGTCACCGTCGCCGTGTGTGTTTCAGGCGAAGACTGACGCAAAACCCGCCACGCTTCGGATACAGGCCTGCGGCAGCGACACTGCCAACTGTCTGCACCCCAGCCATGCCCGCCGTGGTTGGCTGCGCGACATACCGCCCCGCGCAGATGTGTTGACCTGCTTGGCTCACGACAAAGGAACATGGTCGCAGGTCAACGCGCCCGTGCATCGCCTTCTCTGTGCAAACCCCATCGCCTGACACGTACGGGGCTGCTCAGAGACGGTCAAGCATCGTCTGGCGGGCCGAGCTCCACTCCTCACCAGCAGCCGCCCAAAAACAACGGCCGCCTTGCATCCATCCTCACCGCACCCTCGACGTCGCACAGTTTCAGATCCCATCGCATGTCGCAGCAGGACCCGGCGGCTCTCGAGCAATAGAAACATGCGGTATAGCCACAGCAAACACGGCCGCCGTCGCTCGAGGAATGCCGGATCCTGACTTCCGGCTTCCACTACCTAGCGTATTGCCTTGCTGGGTGGCCCGCATATACTCACATCCTCGGGCCGCACAGACGAACGACGTATCCACCGGCCCAATGCATGTGGGCAGTCGATACCACCAATCACCGGCCTTGACAAATCTACCTTAAAAGACGCACCATGTTCCTCGTGAAGCTATTCGCATTGCCACACACCGCCGCGCTGCTAGCTGCACCTTTTCCCCACTCTCTGTCCCAAAACATTGTCTTGGTTGTGCCGCGTCGGATATAAGCCCGTTGGGCGGAGAGCGGAGAGGCGCTGGATGCGTCCAATGCTCCAAGCTTGTCAGACATGCCATACATGGTGCCGCATTCTACATGAGGCACGGTACGCCATCTGGACGTCTCCAGAAGTGAACACTCGCCGTACAGTATTGCAAAGACTCAACACCCGTGACACGTCGATAGGCACTAGTCACTGGGTCGAGCATCGAGGCGTCGACATTGCCCGCATTCGCTACCCCAGAAACACGATAGTCACTGTGGCGTTGCCAGTACACGGTAACACCTGTCGTAAGCCGATTACGCGGGTGTACGTCGCTCTCCAGCCGTTGTCTTACGCAGAATATTCTCGAGCCTCTTTTAGCCGTCTCGTGACGCCGTCTGCCATCATGACCCACTCGCGAGACCGAATTCACTGCGTCCGATTGCGATCAAGTGGCGGCTCGCGTTGGAAGGCTGCATTGGGTTGGGCATGACCTGGTTGAACGCATGGTTCGTGCGCGCAACAGCTGACCTATCGTCCCGGAGCTCACAGGAAATCAAACACTTGCTGCTATCGTGAGGGTTTGTGTGCAGCCTCATCTTTCGATCAGACACAGCCGCATGTGTGTTGTACATGCAGTAGCTTGCTCAAGGAGCAGCTGCAGGGTCGCTACTGCCTTTGCAGCCAAGATGATGTCACGACTAATGGCGCTTGCATTATCGCTGTCACTGTGGCCGCAAACATTGCACACGCCACTTGAAGCTGACGCATGCACAATCCAGTCGCACAGGCTATTGGACCAGATAGTCCTGTTTACCTGGGCTTTTCGTTATACGTCTCAGAATGCAGAACAACTACTTCGTCTGCACGCTCGGCCAAGCTGCAGCCCTAAACACCAATCCGAAGTCATACCGAAACATTAGCGAGTTCCTCAGTCAACAATCCCAGCATCATCCATTACTCCCAGCTGTTGGCTTTCCTATACCACGACCCAACCAGCAAGAATGGGACTACCGCGTCCTCACATTTGCAGACGTTGACCAGGGCACCAACGTCTTCGCCTCGCGCCTCACAACTTCCCTTGGCACATCTCGCAAGCTAGCGACTGTAGCCTTGCTATGTCACAGCTCTCCGGAATTCCTCTTCACTTGGCTGGGTCTGATCAGAATAGGGTACTCTGTCCTTCTGGTAGCACCACAATGCCAGCCAGCAGCCATCCTACATCTCTGCACAGCATGCGAGGTTACTGACTTCTTCTACGATGTTGCCCATACTGAACGGGCCCAGCAGACCGAGACGCTGGCAAAAGAACAAGGTACGCTGGGGCTACAAGTGATGCTGTTACCACTGAGTGGTGCAGAAGACGTTCTCGATGTTATCCAGACCGCACCAGAGAGTAGCGTCGAACCTCTTCATGTAGATGAAGGATCCATTGCGTACTTACACCACACGTCTGGAACCTCGTCAGGTCTGCCAAAACCAATCCCGCAATCCCATCGTGCGGCTATTGGCGTGCTTCCGCATCTCCCCAAGATTCCTGCCCTAGCATCCTTCACTACAACGCCCCTTTATCATGGCGGCATCGCGGATCTCTTCCGGTGCTGGACGAGCAATGCTATGATCTGGCTCTTCCCAGGCAAAGATGTACCAATAACAGCACGCAACATCTGCAACTGCCTGGATGTGGCCAAGATGTACGCGGCGACGGAAGGACTACCCAAAGTCAAATACTTCTCATCCGTACCCTATGTGCTCCAAATGATGGAGGCCGACGAGAAGGGTCTGCAGCTGCTTCAAGACATGGACATTGTGGGCGTTGGAGGCGCTGCATTGCCAGCAGAAGTGGGCGACCGATTAGTAAAGAGCCGTGTTAATCTCATCTCCAGATTTGGGAGTGCGGAGTGTGGCTTCATTCTGTCTTCGTATCGCGATTTTGCCGCCGACGACGATTGGCAGTATCTGCGGAACTACAACCCACCGAAACTGGTAGAGTTCGAGAAGCGTGAAGCAGACCTAGCAGAGCTTATTATCAAGCCGGGATGGCCACATATGGTACCTTGCACGAGTTTAGACGATGAGACGACCGGCTGACTTGGAGCAGGCCAAACAGAACCGACCGGACGGGTCTTTTGCAACTGCCGACTTGTTTGCAGCACATCCGACCATCAAGGACGCATGGTTGTACCATTCGCGAGCAGATTCACAACTTACTCTGCTAACCGGAAAGAAATTCGATCCGGCGCCCCTGGAAGACGCTATCGCGGCTTCTCCTTGTCTCGAAGATGTGCTGATATTTGGTAACAACAAACCCTTCCCAGGTGCTCTTCTCCTGCGATCAAAACAGTCAAGCAACATGTCAGACCAAGAGCTCCTAGGCGCCATTAGGATACAAGTCGAGAAGCTGAACAGCGAAAGCCAGGACCATGCAAGGATATCGTTTGACATGCTCATTCCGCTACCCTACCAAGACCAGCCACTCGAGAAGAGCAGTAAAGGAACCATCATCCGAAGAGCGGCAGAATCCCGGTTTGAAGACGTTATTAACAGCGCATATGGCTCACAAGATTCCGACTCGTCACTTGAAGTAAGCGACGACGATCTGCCCCAGCATCTAATCGGCCTCATTCAAAGTATGACGGGTCAGACGGCGGAACTGAACAACGACGTAGATCTCTTCTCCTACGGTGTCGACTCGATCGCATGCATGCAGTTGAGGACACGTTTGAGACGCTTAATTCCCAATTTCGAAGGTCAGCTCCCGATGAGCGTCGTTGAGGACTGCGGTACCGTGCGACGATTGACAGACTATGTCTTACGAAAGAGGCATGGACAGACCGACTCTGGTGGTGAAGATGAAGAGAAGTTGATGTTAGACTTGGTGAAGCAGTATGGCTCGTTCACGGCTTCGACACTGTGTACCGCTACCAATGGCTCCGTTGCGAAGAGGGGAGTTGACGAAGTGGTGGTACTAACGGGAGCGACCGGCGCGTTGGGAGCACACATTCTAGACTTGTTGCAGAAGAGATCGGATATTGAGGCAGTTTACTGTCTTGTCAGAGGAGCAGATGAGCATGCAGCAAGAGAACGTGTCAGCAAAGCATTGGAGCAGCGTGGACTGGTTAGCTTGTTGACCCCAGGAGCCGCGGATGGTAGAATCAAAGTCATACCGTCTCAGCTGAGCGAAGAACGTCTGGGACTAGATGGCAACGTATACGAGTATCTCGCCGAGAACGCGACTTCGATCATCCACGTCGCCTGGACTGTCAACTTCCGCCTGAAGTTGCGCAGTTTTGAGAAAGATAACATCGCTGGTGTACGAAACCTGCTCAATCTTGCCCTCAAGTCACAGCGATCGCAACCTCCGCGTTTCACGTACTGCTCTTCTACTGCGGCCATCATGAACGGCACCCTCGACGTGTCTGGTCAACTACCCGAGTTGGTGTCATCTGAGCCCTCTTCAGCATCTCCATTGGGTTATTCGCGTTCGAAGTGGGTCGCAGAGCACATCTGCCTTGAAGCGCATAATCGGACGAATCTTCGCGGATGCATAGCAGTAGTCCGTGTTGGACAGCTCGCTGGGGATTCCACATCAGGGGTATGGAACACGAAGGAGGCATGGCCCATGATGTTGAGTACTGCGAGACTCATCAAGTGTTTGCCTGATCTCGATGGTGAGCCTCTAGATTGGCTGCCCGTCGACGTTGCTGCAAAAGCGTTCCTTGAAGCTGCCGGCCCCCTCAAGGAACATGAGGAGATGCCAGTGTTCCATGTATTGAACCCGCACCACAAACCAAGCTGGAATCAGATGTTGCAGTGGCTTCAAAAGGAAGAACAGTTTGAAATCGTTGCACCCAAACAATGGGTAGAGCGCCTAGAAAAAGCTGGTGACTCGGATCATTCTGCGCTGAAGCTGTTGGGGCTTTGGAAGGAATCGTACGGCCGCGAATTGACAGAGAAGACTGCGCGACCACAGTTCTCAACGACAAAGACGAGCGAGTCTGTACGGGCGCTGAAGGACGTCGAGCCGCTGGACAAGGAGTACGTCGAGAGAATATGGAACTGGATCCAGGAGAATGTTAAGTAGAACCGTCCACGGGCGAGATCAGGAACGCTGGGCCTGAACGGATTCACATTACCTGCCGTCGCCGCGAAGTAAGCTTAGGACACCATCAGGCATCCAACATAGGTCAGACTAGAAAATTACATGGCGACTTCAACACGTCGATCGGTCCGTTCTCTGCTTCACCATGCGATATGACTCGAACGCCACGCCTGCAGCATGACATGTGTAGTGTGACGTGCCTGTCAAACGACCAAGTGCTTAGCCGCGTGCAAAGTGTATGCAGATGTCGTGTATTGTGACACACGACTAAACATGAAGACTGCTAGCAAGGTACTATGACTGTGTGGGAAAATGGTTAGCCAACACTATACATGGCTGATAGGAACCCTCAAGAGGATACACTCGCGAAACCTACGTGCGCTCTGTGTGCAAAAACAAACAATGTAGTAACAATACTCTACATCATCCTACCATCCTACCGAGCCAGCCACCATGACACAAATCTACAACCCGCAATGAGGAAGCGTCATCTCCACCCGTCGCATTCTCGTAAGCGACAAGGGAGCGCCAATTCTTCCACCCCGAACCCCCGATCTGTCGCCAAGCTTTTCTCGGATGCGAGTCACACGAGCTTGGCGGTGAACAAGACGGGTTAGCACTTTGTGGACTAGATCCACCACGGTGAAATTTAACCGGTAGGAGTGGACTGAATTCCAGGCAGCTGCATCCTGTTGCAGGTGTGGTAATGAGGGTTGCGGACGAAAGCTGAGAGCGGTCACCGCGGTGCAGATGGAGCGTGCTTGCAGTCGATGCGGGATGGGGCTGAGATGAGCTGCATGAGCGCGTACAAAGGGAATGATGTACTGCGCCGTAATCGCAACACATGGGAGAAACATGCTCGTTCATGTCAAAAATACATCATAGCATGAACTACATCAAAAATAAGTCGGCGCGCGCGGACTCCGACCTCCAGATAAAAGCTTGATGCAAAAGGACACTAGCTAAGCCGCAAGATCGCTGCAACGGCGTGAAGCTTCTTGACCATGTTTCTAGACTCGAATCCAGGTCTTCGGTTCCCGACGGCCCCTGCGATGCAATGACAGGTGCAAATCGCAAACTCATCGAGTCACCGGTGTGAAGGAATGGGCGTCTGGAGGCGCGATGGTGGGGGTTCAGGCAGCCAGTGAGAAGACGGATGACTCTATGAGGGTGTTTGACGCGGACGAAATGTGGTGGTATGCTGCGATGGAAGCAGAGAGTCATCTCGGTGCACAGATGCCAGATACGATGTATGCGAGGGAGAATGGACCCCCCGAGACCCACTGGTACCAAGCTTTGTCCGGCAGCTAATTCTAGCGCCTTCGTAGCACGGAACGGGGACGAAAGATTGTCTGTCTTCCGTTTGGCAAGGAAAATGTCGGTTCCCTTGATTCCTTCAGCCCTAACTCCGCTCTCGTTACTTACCTCCTTTTTGGGGCCTGCAGAGTCAGGCAGTATATAGAGGCTGTGCTTTCCGCCACCGTGGTGATTCTTGCCTGCCTATCTACCAACGAGTCTTCAGCTTCTTGTGTTTACTTCTCGCACATCGACGAGCTAGGCGATAGTTGTTTGCTTCCCTTGTTGGCGATTCCCGGACTTGCATTACGACCACTCTCTTCTTCCATCGCATATACACACGACACGCCCACTCTGTGCCTTGCCCATGAGCAACGCAAACCAGCTCCGCCCGTCCAGCATGACGGACTCGGAGAAAACCGCTGCGCCCAGCGTCCAAGCTACCGTTACCGACGAGAAGAAGGGTGCTGTCGAAACCGTTGCTCCTGCTGCTGGTGTAGCTGTGGATGCTGCTCAGTCCATCGTTAAAGAGAAGACTTCGCGACCCAACTCAACAGCTGAACCAACATCAGACGACGACGACAACTTTGAATACCCCACGAAATGGAGGCTCACTGCGATTACCGTGGCACTTTGTCTAAGTGTCTTCTGCATGGCGTTGGTAAGCTGCCTCCTTCTGTAATCCCCGGTTCCACGGCTGTGGTACGCCGTTGATCGACAGCGGCTACACCTGTCCAACCAAACCATGAGATCTGCCAATGAGTATGCGCTAACGCCTCTGTTCAGGATAACACAATCATCGCAACAGCTATTCCTCGCATTACAGATCAGTTCAAAGCGCTCAACGATGTAGGCTGGTATGGGTCATCGTATCTACTGACTACGTGCGCGACGCAACTCATCTACGGAAAGTTCTACACCTACTACTCCATCAAATGGGTATACCTCATCGCGCTCTTCATCTTCGAACTCGGCTCGCTCATCTGCGGTGTTGCGCCAAACTCGACTGCACTCATCATCGGACGCGCGGTCGCTGGTGTCGGAGCCGCTGGTATCTTCTCCGGAGCCATCTTGATCATCTCCGTCACCGTACCGCTACGCAGTCGCCCTACTTACATGGGACTCATTGGAGGCATGTATGGTATTGCGTCTGTTGCTGGCCCACTGTAAGTTGTGGAGAAGACGTTTGGATCCAAGATCGACATGGACTAATGTTTACTTTAGCATGGGCGGAGCCTTCACAGACCATTTGACTTGGCGTTGGTGCTTCTACATCAACCTTCCCTTCGGTGCCGTTACCGCTGCCTTCATCATCCCCTTCCTCAACGTCAAGCGTCGTGGCAAGAAGATCACGGCTACCTGGCAACAACAGCTTCAGAAGTTCGATCTTCCCGGTACCGCGTGCTTCCTGCCGGCTATTATCTGCTTGTTGCTTGCGCTCCAGTGGGGCGGTAGCAAGTACGAGTGGAACAGCGGACGTATCATCGCGCTCTTCGTCATTTTCTTTGTCCTCATCTGTGGATTCATCACTATCCAGTGGTGGAAGCAAGAAGATGCTACCGTCCCTCCTCGTGTGTTCCTCAACCGCAATGTCTGGGGCAGCGCTTGGTTCGGTGCCATGTTGGGCGCGTCCTTCTTCCTCATTGTTTACTACCTTCCCATCTGGTTCCAGGCGATCAAGGGCGCGTCTGCAACAAAGTCTGGCATCATGAATCTTCCCGCCATTCTGGGACTTGTCATCATCTCGATGCTTGCCGGTGGTGCCGTCACAGCTCTGGGCTACTACACTCCGTTCATGCTCACCTCCTCCGTCCTGATGGCAATTGGTGCTGGACTCTTGTCAACACTGGAAGTCAACAGCGGCTCCCCGCAGTGGATCGGCTACCAGTTCATCTTCGGTGCTGGTGTCGGTTTCGGTATGCAGCAGACCCTTGTAGCTGTTCAAACAGTCTTGCCAGCCGACGACATCCCCATTGGTACCGCGATCATGATGTTCACCCAGACCCTCGGCGGTGCTCTCTTCATCTCCGTCGGCCAAAACGTCTTCACTAACCAGCTCATCAAGAACCTCGCCAGCATCGTGCCCGATCTCGATGCGAGCATCGTCCTCCGTACTGGCGCGACCGAGCTAAAGAACGCCATCGACCCCGAGTACCTCGGCGGCGTATTAACGGCCTACAATCTGACTCTTACCCAGACATTCTACGTATCCGTTGCTTGCGGTGCCATGTCGATTGTCGGCGCGGTGTTCGTAGAGTGGAAGTCGATGAAGGGCAAGCAGATCACCATGGCTGCTGCTTGAACGAGTCCCAAGACCGGGGACTTTATTTCGACCTGATCTGATGTCTTCTTGGGCGTCTAGGTCCATGTTTTGTATGATACCCTTTTCCAGCGGCATGTTAGCACCAGCATCTTGCTGCGAGCGCGGCGTTTGTCTTTTGGCATATACATTGTAATAGATGATTGATGAATGGGAGAAAGTGATAGACACGGCACTTTGCTTTTTGGCCTGATGTGCTGGCAAAGGCATGACGACTCTTCGCTCTAAGAAACCTGTAATTGAATGGATCAACATACTGCATTAAACTCTTGTGCTGTACATGTTATGATTATACTTCGCGGTCGTTTCACAGCCACACCTCCAGGGCTTGTCGAGCCGGTCCCACCCGCCGTGACGTCAGCCCGTTTACCGTGGTTTGACTCTTTTGGGACGTCACATGCAAGTCCCTTTCCCACACAGGACGGCCGAGAAGAAAGTGTGTGGAGCCGGCAGCTGACATGGGCGAATAGGCACAAGGGCGGCTGGAGAGTCGGTGTTGGATTGGTTGCACTGGCGGTTGGTGTCAGGCTTTAGGCTGATGCTTAGCAAGGCTTGTTTTTTGCAGGGTCAAGCCTCCCACTGGCGATCAACACTCATCTTGCGCTGCGCCCGCCTTCGATTGCGCGTTCGGCGCTTCTTTTCCCAGCCTTGCATATCCTGCTTACACCCGCCCACGCCATGCACCTGCAGACTGTGCTGCTCCTGCGACGATATACATTTGACATCCTCTGCTAGCTGGCCTCTGCCGCGCGCCACAGTTCCGTTGCGCCGAGACGCGATAACAGCCGGCATAGCCAGCACAACTCCAGGTCTTACAGACAGAGCCACCGTCGCGCATCGCAGCCATGGCGGAGGAGAAGGAATCGAGGCCAGAAGACGCGCAGAACGGGCATGCGCCGGCCATGCCGGAGAAGGAGGGGGGGATGGACGGCGCTGATAGCGAGCCCCCAAAGCCGCAGAAGACGGATACGTCCGGCAGTAAGAAGAAGGGCCCGGAAGGAGGCTTCGATGACACGCCCATACCGCGCGCGCCGCCCGGCTATACCGTCAAGTTCACGCTCCACCGCGCCAACAACCTCCCGCTCGCCGACATCAACACGCTCAGCGCTGATCCCTTCATCATGGCGCAACTGTACACCGGCCTGCCCACGAGACACAAGGAAGACCCGCCGTTGACGCTGCGAACACCGACGATCCGACAGAGCACCGATCCTGTATGGGACTGCGAGTGGGTGGTCGCCAATGTGCCCTCGTCCGGTTTCAACCTCAAGTGCCGCATATACGACGAAGACCCGGCAGACCACGACGACCGCCTCGGCAATGTACACGTTACCGTTCCCTCTATAAACGAGAATTGGGGAGGCATACGCGATCAGACATACCCAATCAAGAAGCGCATGGTGAGCAAGCGGGCCTATGCGCTGCGCGCCATGGCTGTATGTTTCGGCAAGGCGCATCACATGAACGGCACGCTGAATGTGAGCGTGGAAGTGCTAGGCAGGACCGAGGATGAGAACGGCGGGCGTGCATATACCATTGGACCGCAGTTCTGGATACGGCATTACTCGCCGCTTTTGGGACGCTTGCTGGGCCAGAAAGAGCCCAACAACGATGGCAGGGTGTCGCGCAGGAACGGCAAGCAGAAGCCTGAGAAGTACAACTTCCAGTCGAATCAGATGCAGATGCGCGGTCCGGTCCCTGAAGCCATGTACCACCGCTACGTCGAATTCAAGCCTTTCGTTAAGAGTATGTTCACCGCTAAGGGCGTGCGAGGATTCGTCTTATCGAAGGCACTACACCACCAGCATGCGCGCGTATACAACTTCGATCACGCTACAGAGTTCAAGGTTCTGCCTGCGCCTTGCAAGGAGTTCACGCAAAAGTTCCTCGAACTAGTCCACTACGATCAAGGCGGGAGAATCTTCACCTACGTCTTGACCCTCGATGCGCTCTTCCGGTTTACAGAGACTGGCAAAGAATTCGGCATCGACATGCTGAGTAAGCACACCATGCACAGCGATGTAGCAGCATACGTAGCATTCTCGGGTGAGTTCTTCATCAGGAGACTAAAGCACAAAGACCGCAAACCTCCGGATGAAGGCGGAAACAACAAATCCCACCCGCCAGGCGACATCGACGGCGGCCCTCCCAAGGAAAGCCCAAGCAAAGACCCAGCCTACTACGAACTCGTCATCGACAACGACTCCGGTACCTACCGCCCCAATGCCAAACTCCTCCCTCAGCTCAAAGATTTCATGTCGCAGAATCTGCCTGGCCTACACATCCGCACCCTCGACTGCCAAGGCGACGCCGAGAAGATGGAAGCCATGAAGTCCGAACAGCGCGAGCGCAAGAAGAGGGAGGGCCAAGCCGTGGTCTACACTCAGATCAGCAGAAGCAGCAGTATGAGTAGTAGTGACGAAGAGGAACTGGATCGTCTAGAGAGTGAAGGTCAAATGGCGCCCAAGCATCTTAGACACCAGATTCAACGGGAGGCCGGGGCGAGAGTCGATGCATTGAAACTCCATGCCAGGGAATACCGCCCGAGTAATAATCACGAGGGGTGGAGGGGTGACGGCCATCCCGCTAGAGCCGATGACGGGGAAGTGGACAAGATGAGGCAGGAGAACGGAGATGAACCGGTGACATCGTACGACAGCACACAATCTGGTGCTAAGAGCTAACCTGCATACTCGACTAACGTCTATTCCTTTTCGTGTATCTGTTATCATCACGCCTTGTACGTGGTTTCCTTAATACGTTTCCCAGCATATTCTCTTCTAGCATCCGAACTTCTGTTACTTTAGTGTTTTTTTTTTCGTTGTGTGCTTTCTTGAATTGCATCTTGCCCGAGTTAAAAACGCTTGCAGCTGAAGAGAGCCAGAGAGAGAAGAGGAGGAAACATTACATACACGGACACTCTCTCTACCCCGAGATACCCGCCATCCTATATTTCTATAGCAGAAGAGCTTAATTTCCTGATATTATCAAATTACTTGCTGTCGTTGTAATGAATGCTTTTCCGCCTTTGTTAAACACTACGCATGAGCCCTGCCAACCGTGAAGACTCTACATTGGTTCACCCAACCACGTGTTCTTCACACCCACTCCGGCACCTCAACATCGGGCTTACTAACCCCAAACCTCACTGCCTTGGCATAGTACTCCAACAGCGCCTCCCCTTCCTGTCTCCCCCTCTCAAACTCCTTTCTCAACCTCTCCCTCCCCTCGCCAAATAGCCAAATCTGCTCCCCGCCAGCACCCATACGTTTTCTCATTCCGCGACTGTAATCGAGCGCGTGCCGGACTTCTCGGCGGTCTGTGGCCTTGGCTTTGAGCGCGATGTAGGCGGTTAGGTTGAGGAGGACAGCTAGGTCGAGGGGCGTTGTCAGGGTTGTCGGGGTGGTGGATGCCGAGGCGGAGGAGGTAGTAGAGGTTGATGTGGAGGTGGAGGTTGATAGGGTAGAGGAGGGGTATTGGGGCAGATCATGGCCGGTTTCGCTTCTTAGAGCAAGGAAGACGCCGGTTGTCAATGCGGCGTGGATGTAGGTTAGTGGGAACTTGTTTGTGGCTGTATGCAGTTCGAGGCTGCTTTCTAAGGCACTAGATAGTGGGGTCCAGACTTGGAGTGGGGGAGCGCGGGAGCTGTTAGTGTTGCTGTTGCTGCTGGTGCGTTTGGGCATGAAAGAGGACAGGGTTTTAAGGACCCAGAGATGAGCGTTCGCCCATTGTTGGGGTGCGTTCCAGTTGGTTTCTTCTGACGCGTTGTTCAGGCTCGTTTCGAGTAGACCGGGATATGCAAAGAAGTAGTCTCTTATCGCGCGGTGAGTATAGCTTATCCTCAGGCTCTCGGTACTGGCGTGTTGATCGGGTGGTGTGGTGTCGAAGATGGCTAGCAGTCCTTTACACCGCTGTTGGGTCAGGGTCTGCATGTCTTCGACTCTCTTACTTATCTCGACTGCTGTCAAGGGCCGTACATCTGCGGCTAGTGTTGCTGACGTCTCGGCTGTGAAAGCAAAGGAGAAAGGCAGGATGGCCGGGCATATGTCTTGATGTGAGAGGAGGGCGTGCAGTTTTCCAACTACCTCGACGTCTTCTGGAGCCATTTTGCTGAGCATGTGGGCGAGCAGATCGTCCAGGAGATAGGGAAGCCCCTCCGCACGATCTTTTAGGACAAGGAAGTCAGAATCGGGCTCTAGATTTTCGAAGAGAAATGTGGTGGCGAGTTTCAGCCACAGAAATACTCCTGAGCTCTTTTCAGCGAGCATCCCGACGATGTGCTCTTCCTCTTGGCCGTCCATCTTCCCTCTGAGCGAATGCAACTTTGGTTCCTCGCCGAACGTTTTGATCAGGTAAGTCTGTATATCATCTCTCGTGTATTCCTCCAGCACCATTCTAGGCTTATTCTCAAACGCTGAATAGAAGACTGGTGAACTTCGAGCCGAGAGCAGGAACTTGACGTTGTCTCTCCGCGAAGTGCTGAACACGAGGTCCATCAACTCCTTCGGGTAATCATCCGTCTCATCCAGCCCATCGATCATGAAGAGAAACTTCTTGTTTGCATCGCCGACCAAGCCCTCAAACGCTACTTTCAGCTCCGGAAAAGTAAACTCGTGTAGGCCGCCAGCGTAGGATTGGAATGCATTCCAGCGATCGGAGAACAGGTTCTGCATAATGACTCCGTCTTCTTCCAGGGGCCCAAATATCATGTCCTGTAAAGTTTCGTAGATGATGGCTCGCAGTAGACCAATGGAACTCTTCTGCAGCTCTGTCCCATTATTCCAAAGGAAGAATCCAGACGTGATGCCGGGTTTCTGACCTGACCACGCCTCGAGATGTGGGAATAAGAGTGGATTGCGGAAGAGATATTTCATCAGAGTGGTTTTCCCTGAGCCCGGTTTACCTGGAGCCGTTGTAAGAAGACATTTAGGGATCGAAAGACGGGATAGTAAGAGATGAAAACGCACCGGTGAGCCAATATATTTCTTCGCCCCTCGTATTAGTAAACCACTCCAGCAAACCGCCAACCTGTCTCGAGCCGTCTCCCATCACCCACTCAAACCCTAAATTGACGGAACTATTGATGCTATTCATCCTTTCATCCATCTCCTCGAACCACAGCCTCTCGAAGATGGTAGCGCGGAAGTATGCTTCCTTCTCTGCCTGGATGAGCGCATCAACCTGTTTGGAAAACTCTTCTACATCCTTCTTCTTGCTGCTTTTCCAATCATTGCTGTGGATCATATCGAGGGTTTGATTCTGCCACTTTTCCCAATGCTTCGTGTGCACACCTTCGTCGCCGCTGAACAAAGCGAGACCAGTCTCAATGGATTGATCCAGATACTGGCGCATAGCGAGTAGTAAGCTCGTCTCAATATCGCGACGAAGGGCTCGATACTTCTTCTTTGTACCTGTCACGTTGGCCTTCTTCCACACCCCGTTCAATAATGCTTCGCGCGCAGTGGGCCATCGCGGGTCACCAAATTTTCCCTTCTCTTGCGCAGCGATTAGTGCGTCGATGAACAAAGCTGTCAGTTCTTTGACTACCTCAGCATGCTTCAACAATTGCAGCGCTGCCTCGCTAAGTTTCTTGGCTGTTTTTGCGCTCTTTGCTGATTTTTCGTCGTACAGCTCTTTGAGCTCAGAGTTGTCGATTAGGTCGGTTAGGCGATAGAGATTGTGTATGATATCTTGCAGGAAGGCTGCATTTTCCACGAGCGGTGTTGTCGAAGGTGAGCTAGGCTGGAAGATGGGATGGTCTTTGCGTAATGCGTTGATGGAGAAGTCGATAGTTTGGATGAGTGCACTTGCAAGGCCGACCGCCGGTATGGGGCGCAACATACTGTAGAATTGCTTTTTCGCGGCACAGCAAAAGCCTAGTCGCGACGTCTGAGCCTTATGACCCTTTTGATATGCGAAGCGCATGTCTGCTGCGCCCCTAAGGCGTATGCGCACAGACCAAGTTCACTGAGGGCCTAATCCAAGGTGCGGGCGTTTCAAAGTTCAGCGCACGTCGATCCTGCCTACACCACGACCTTCCGCGGTCGTCTCAGGACCGAGGCACCAAGGCCAGACCGTCAGTATGTTTGACTATGGTACCTTCGCCACGACGACACTCGGGTTGGAACGGTCTTACCTGCCTAGCTACGATGCCACGTTGCCGACTCGACGGTTTCAACCTGATACTGCGTATTACCGCAGATGCGTAAGAATGCCGCGCCAGCAGTCCGAGGCTGAGAAGGCTCTGTGCTCTTCAATGGCATCAGAAGTTTGAGACTGAGCCGGGCGCTTCTGACCTGGTAAAGATAGACTGGGCCTGCATGTGTTGACGTTTGCCTTGCGCCTACTTCCTCTGTCCTGCCCGGAGCAGTCGTCCCTCACCACAGTGGACCGCTAATCATGACTTTCAACAAGAGTTTCACCTCTTTCTTCATGTTCCAGTAGGGACAGATCATCGATATGGATCCCGACACTGCCGTTGGTGTCGTTTCCTAGATGTCTCTGCTAGAACTCACGTTGTGTCAAAACATCGAATGTCACATCGGATGCCTCTAGAATCCATAACAGATCCACCTCTAAATACACGACATTCTTGTCATCTTTCATGCTCTAACTTAGCCAACAGCGTTGGCATCGACTCTTCCTTCTAGCATAAGCCTATGCTTCTCTACTCAAAACCTTCCGCCACGCAAACTCCTCCCTAAACCCCAACAACTCCTTCATCTTCGCATTACAAACTGGACTCTCCCTCCCCCTCAGCCCGCCTAACACCTCTGTCTCAGGGCAAGCCTTCCTCAACCATTCCTCACTACTCCCTTCTTCCTCCGGCACCGTAATCTCATCATTGACCGCATTAAAAATCTGGAACCCCAACCCATCCGTCTTCAAACAACACTGCACCATATTCCCCAAGTCGCGCGCATCGGTATAACTCCACGCATGCACTTTAAAATCCCGAGGCCGAGTTAAATACGCCGAGAACTTCTTGGCGTGGTTTTCAGGTTCTATAACTGCGGAGATGCGCAGGCAGTAGATATCTACGCTGGGAAAGCGGCGAGCGAAGGAGGCGGCAGTGGTTTCCATACAGAGTTTACTGGTGGCGTAGACGTCCATGGGGCTTGTGGGACTGGTTTCTGTGAGGGGGAAGTGCGGGTAGGAGACGTTGCCTTCGGCGTAGGTAATCCCGTAGGCGGTTATGCTGGATGCGAGGATGATTTTACGGATGCCGAGTTTGCAGGCGGTTTCGAGAACGTTGTAGGAGCTCAGGGTGTTGATGCGATAAGTTTCGTTGTCGGGGAGGCGCATTGGTTGGGGGATGCCTGGTGGGTGGGGTTAGTCTTGGTGAGGGTTTGTTGCTGAAGTCAGGTTATGTTTTCCAAGTACCTGCTTATTTGCGGGATGTCTATATATGAGATGCAAGATGATACGTACCAGCGAAATGTACGACTGCATCTGGCGTCTTGACTGGCTCCATAAAGGGTTCACTGATCTTGAAGTGACAAGACAGACTGTTGAAAGCCTGCGCCCCATCCGTGAGATCGGCCTTCAAAGTGTGTACATTGGGATTGTCTAGAGGCGTTGCATCCACGTTGAGTATCTCATGGCCGAAAGTAAGCAACTTCTCGATTACATGGCGTCCTGCGACTCCAGAACCACCCGTGAATACTATTCTCTTGGTTTGTGAAGAGGCCATCATGCAATGCGTGAGAATCTGTGAGATGGAGCGGTAACTGAGATCTGACGAAGGCGTTCATAAGTATGTAAATAAGGAACAAGCAGTCGTAGAATTCATAGTGCTGATCGCCAGGTTTGTTGTTCTTGGGCGGAGCTTCCCCGCCCTAGCTTACGAAGCTCTAACCTCGTTGGCTCTTTTGGGTGCCGATGTGCATGAAGTCTTGATGGCCGAATATAGTAACAATGCGCGGACATGCAGTATACTAGTAGCAGAAGACCTGGGACAAACTCATACCGGTATTGGTACATTCATTCATGTCTATCATTCAAGCCTCAGTTACTCAGTGAGCTGGCGCTTTTGATCGTTATGTTCGGTCTTCCACATCATTTCCCCTCTACACAACCTGGGTGCCGTAACCCCTGATCCTGTCGGCGAATGCCCAGCTCTGGTTCTCAAGCTTCACGTTCTCATCAAGATCGACGCCGTCCTTGGTAATAACGGCAATCGAGTACTTGTCCATACTCCTGGCATCTCTGTAGAAGAGAACCTTCATGCACTCCTTGATCTTCTCTACCGCCTGCTCCCTTGTGACGTTCTCCACGGCGGCCTCATCTGGCAATATTGTCCTTAGGATTGGCTGAGCGAGATGTGCACCGAAGCCAGTAGCCAGCGATGGTGATGAAAAGGTGGTACCGAGAAGGTCTGCGCTTGCGAGGAAGGGCTTCTTGTCTCCGTCCATGCCCACGATGAGCAGGTGGTTCCACAATGGATCGAACTTTGAGCGGCGATTGTACATGACTTTGGCGAGGTAGGTGTGGAGGTTCTTGGCATTCAGCGAGTTTTCGGAGGAGGAGTAGTTCTCGCGGATGTCGAGCGAGTTGAGTAGGCGGTCCAGGTACTGCATGTCGGAAACATCACCGCCGAAACCCACGACGACCTCGTCATTGAACTTCCGTAGGCGCTTGACGTCGGTGAAGCGAGCGAGGGAGCCGTACGAAGCTACATGTATGGTCAGCGAGACCCTCGTTGCTTATAGTAGTGTGCCATACCCAGGTTGTCGGCGGCGATGACTACGCCATCCTTGAACTTGGCCGCAAGTACCGAGGTACCCGTTACGATCGGGCTCTGAGTGTGCTGGTTGGGGCCGGCAGCGGAGAAGTGTGAAGGGTCGTAAGCGCCGTATACATCGTCTCTGGGCTATGGTGCATTAGTACTGTTGCTGTTGGAGGCGGGCGGAGGACATACACGGCCCCAAGCTTGTGGAAGGTGGTTCATGGTGAGAGCGGCGACTGAAACGAAGACGTAGAGAGATGTTGTTGGTCGGGTTCCTGAGAGAGTGCTATGTCGTAGTGGGCTCAAAGGTGAGGTTGTTGTCACGGCGCTCGTCAGGCAGTCGGTGGTTGCGCAGCTCGCGCGCCAAGACATGGAGTTGGCCCAAGCTCCGCATATTGATGTCAATCCGAGAGGACTGTCTACCAGCATTGCGCAATCACAATGCTCGGAATCGACTACCCAGACAGTGACGAGGAAGACGTCGTGCCCGCGACCAAGCCAGAGGTGAGACTTCCAAATCTGTGCAAAGGGCTCGGATCGCTACTAATATAGAGTTGACCAACATTCCTGCAGCTATCGCGCCGACCCCAGCGCCTCTCGAACAGCCGCCTACATCGTCGGGTCCAGTGAGCGGCCCTGCGCAAGGCCCGACGGTTTCGCCGCCCCCGGAGGACGATGCCAACTCGAATGAAGCCGCGCTAGGCTCACCACACACAGCTACACGTGCCCTGATTCAGAACCTTACTCTACCTACCGTACCGAACTTCGATATACCTCCTTCTCCACCGGGATCACCACCCCAGAAAGCGACGAAGAAGTTTGCGCAATTTCTAGATCTCAAGAAGAAGGGCCAGCATTTCAACCAGCGCCTGGAAGGCTCGTCCGTGCTACGCGATCCGGGACACATGCGGAAGTTGATGGGCTTTGCGGGAATCAGCGAAGAGGACTCATATGCATCCACACTGCCAGAAGATGTCGCGATACCGGCAGTCTTCCCGGAGTGGGCCTATGTCGAGGAATTGAGGGCTTCACAGAAGCGCATCGCAAAAACCAAAGAACAAGAGAAATCCAAGGCACCGAGAGAAGCTCTCGAGTTTGTGTCCGCGTCCAAGACTGGCACGTCAAGCGGAACGGGCACAGCGTCAAGCTCTGCTACGGGGAAGCGCAAGGAATTGGAACATAGAGGAAAGGACGACCAGGGCACAAAGCGCAAAGTAGAGAGCAGGTCAAGGTCGCCGAAGAGGAGACGATCAAGGTCAAGGGAGAGAAGGTGAGGGGAGAAGATAGCACAGATTGAGAATACTTGTAGTAATACTGTAAATGGAGTGTTCGCACAACCAAAACCAAGTAAATCCCAAGACATTGATCCAGACCCTTGCTGTGCATGCCCGAACCAGACCGTAATGCATGCTCTCACTACATCAGCGCCAAGACACTAGCGCGTGGAAGCTCCAGGCATTCGAGCTGCGTAACTCCAGAGCTACAGCACCAACAAACAGAAGCGTCGCAATAGCCCACAACCCTTCCGATACCGACTGTACCTCTGCAACCCCGCCCGAATCCACCTCTACAACACTCGACGATGGCTGCCCTCTACACCGGTGCACCTCCGCAAGGTGGCCCAGGCTATTCGTTCAAGCAGACCCCCACAACTGTTCCGTCAGGCGAGCGGCAACATGGCTTCTACCCGTACGCTGGCTCACCATCTTGAACATACGTACCGCTAATACAATACAGCTACACTGACAACGGTGGCTCAACACTGGGCATCTCCGGCGCCGACTTCGCCATCCTCGCAGGCGACACACGCTCGACTTCCGGCTACAACATCAACACACGATACGCACCCAAGCTCTTCAAGATCGGCGGCGAGGGGCCAGAGAACAAGGGTGCCAGGATAGTACTGTCGGTGGTCGGCTTCGCCGCCGACGGTGATGCGCTGAAGGAGCGTCTCGACACCATCGTCAAGATGTACAAGTACCAGCACGGAAAGCCCATGACCGTCTCCGCCTGCGCACAACGACTCAGCCACATCCTCTACAACAAGCGCTTTTTCCCCTACTACGTACACGCCATCCTGGCTGGTCTAGACGAGGAGGGCAAGGGTGCGCTGTACTCCTACGACCCGGTCGGCAGCTACGAGAGGGAGCAGTGTCGGGCAGCTGGTGCTGCGGCATCACTCATTATGCCTTTCTTGGACAACCAGGTCAACTTCAAGAACATGTATGAGCCAGGCAGCGGAACAGGTCATGAACTCAAGTCGAAGCAAGCACAACCGCTACCGCGCGATCACGTCGAGGACCTGGTACGGGATGCCTTCACGAGCGCCGTGGAGAGGCACATTGAGGTTGGTGATGGCCTTCAGATGATGATCATTACAAAGGAGGGCATAGCCGAGACCTTCACGCCCCTCAAAAGGGACTAAGAAAATGTGATGTATAGACTTGGGGTGCGGTATCTTCACGAATTTGATGACTTCAAGACACCAAGCGGATGTATAGGTAGCACACCATCATGCTACTGAAGATTAAGAATTCATCTACATGATCAATGACCGAAAATATTCAAGACAACCTCTCGTTCTCCTTCCGTTGTCTTATTTTGGTTTATTTGTTTATCTGCAATTAAGAACTATGTGCTATATTCATAACTTGTTTAAGAACAGAACGCTCTTGTTGCCTTATCTTCTAGTACCTATCATAGAGCGATAAGTAGGTTGCTACACATACTTAGCTAAGAGGATATGTAGACAATGCACCTACGTTAAGACTGCTGCACAGAGTACCTAGTTAGTATCGTGTTACTCTATCTTAGCGCAGATATTTTCTCCGTCATTACAAGTAAAAGAAGGCATACAGAATAACACAGGCAATAGCAAAAAAGAACAGACACCCTTAAAGTATTAAGTGTCTGGTGAAAACTCCGCTACACCCCCCAAGCCGGCATCGTAGCATGCTCCGAAGATGCCATGCCAGGACGCTGCCTTGGGGGATGTAGAATTAGTTTTATCATGATTCGAATTCACGGTTTCTAACTTAGCTGGGAGCGACCCAGCGTCGGCGGTGGTCTTACCCACTCCTTGCTATGCTGCGCGTTTCCGCCCGATCATCAGGTCTTCCATCCCGAGTCGATGGAGGGACGTAGAAGATCTGGGATTATATAGCGAGAGAGAGTTTGTGGTTGTATACTCTGTGTAAAATGGGCGGTGGAGGGAGATGGCTGGACTGGTGGGGAGGCGAGGTGAAGGTGAGTGTGGGCGTTTGCTATTTTGCTGGGTGAAAGCAGGCTGTGCGTATGTGGCCTGTGAGAAGCGAGAGATTTGACGGAGAGAAATATGGTGAAGACTGAAGGATGACGAGGCTAGGATATTGACGAAAGGATGGCTTGAGAAGAGAGACAAAGATCGTTAACGTACTCACGTGGGCATTAGTGGGGTGGGTGATGTAGCAACAAAGAGACGTGAGAGACCATAACCCAATATATATAAGAAATTCGTGTATGGAAAGAGTAAGTTGAGGTCGGCGTACATGAATGAAGAAAAGTGTATTCATGAGGATGGCAAGAGAGGTCAAAGAGGGCACTTTGCTACGTCGCAAGATGGTCGATCGACAATAACGACCAGAACTAACAGCACCCGTGTCGAAACTTGTCCAAAGGAACCCACCTTGGTCGACTGAAGATGTACGTCGATGAAGGAACGACGAAGGTTCGTGTGCGTCGTGCTCGCCCCCGGGGCCCCTGCCCCAAATGTGCTAGCCGTCCCCACATCGTCAGCGGCCAGCATCTCCGCATGTCCCCACTCATCACTCTACCTACTGCAACTCGAGCACGCACTTCTCAGGCGGTCACTTCATCTGGACTTAAGCCTTCTATCATCTCCGACACCATATTGGGAAGAGAAGAAAAACAAGCTTTCCAACCGAGGAACCGGATCTGGGGAATGCGCAAACGCGGCACGCGTCGCTTCTCGAATTTCATCTAAACAGATTGCTTTCGATAACTCGTCACCCTAAGACCTGGTTGACTCGCCTGATGGCCCTACATCACGGCCTCACGAATCCGATGTGAATATCAAACGTTCGGTTGCTGAGGGCGTTGAGGCTGCAATCCACGGTAACAGCAACGTTGCCACTGCCAATCAGTACACACGTGTTACGAGTGTTGAGGTTCTCGATCTCAAACCGCAGAGACGCGAAGACGAGGTTTCCAAACGTTCACAAGACCTGCGCCCAATCGAACCGACGGGAGCTTTATCCGGTGGCTCGTAGCATACGCATTATGTACAAGCAAGCCTGCACGACACCCGCAAAAGCATACCTATCAAACGAATCTAGAGCCCAGTTTCGGTGTGGTCGCCACTGAATGGCTGCCTTTGGCGCACTGATTAATTTCCACACCACCTGCAGGACGTTACACGTGAAAAACTGAACCCGGGTTGCGGCACTGACAAGCTTTGCTTTCATATAATCGCAAGTCACACGACGATGACATACTCTAGAATGTTGCCTCTTGGGGTGTAGTCGCCTACATCGATACCATGGGCTGCACTCCACCTGTAAGCGAGCATGCTGTTTACTGCTTGGGGGATAAAGAGGCAAGTATAAAGAGACGGTAGGTAGGTATTCATCTCGATACCATCCCATCAGAGTCTAATACTTGTCTTCATTCCATCCACCGATCATCGGCAGAGCATCTACCATGAAGAGTGCAATCATCTTGACTGGCGTTGCTGCCTTCTCAACACAGGTAGCGTCCCATGCGACCTTTCAGCAACTTTGGGTGAACGGTGTAGATCAGATAAGTACCCCCAAAGAGACTTATATCAACCGCTGACATCCATCCACCAGTCAACCTGTGCAAGACTTCCCAACGGCAACAGCCCTGTCACATCAGTGGCAAGCAACGACATCCGCTGCAACGCCAACCGCGGTCCAGCAGCCTCGAAATGCAGCGTTCCTGCCGGCGGTACCGTCACCGTAGAGATGCACCAGCAGAACGGTGACCGTTCCTGCGCTAACGAAGCCATCGGCGGGGCCCACTACGGCCCCGTTCTGGTCTACATGTCCAAGGTTGCAGACGCATCGACAGCCGATGGTTCGGCCCCCTTCTTCAAGGTTTTCCAGGATACATGGGCGAAGAACAGTGGTGGCGGTGGCGGTTCGGATGATTACTGGGGTACTAAGGATCTGAACAAGAACTGTGGAAAGATGGATGTGAAGATTCCCACCAACCTGGCCCCCGGAGATTATCTACTGAGAGCGGAGGCTATTGCGCTACATGCTGCAGGCAGTGCCAACGGCGCCCAATTCTACATCACCTGCTACCAGATTACTGTCACTGGTAGTGGATCTTCTTCACCTGCTGGCGTGTCATTCCCTGGAGCGTACAAGGCTACCGACCCTGGTATCCAAATCAACATCTACCAGAATCTCGCTTCGTACGTCGCTCCCGGTCCGGCAGTCATCGCGGGTGGTACAGAGGCCGTTGCTGGTAGTGCTGGATCAGCTGTCACTGCTACTGGTGGAGCGCCAGTTGCTACGGCTACTGCAACAACGATGAGGACGTCGGCGGTAGCCACCTCTGCCCCCGCTGTGCCAACGAATGGAGGCGGTTCTGGCGCTTGCTCTGTTGCAAAGTACGGCCAATGCGGCGGAAATGGTTTCACTGGATGCAAAACTTGTAAGTCGGATGAGCTGAGATATGTGCAAACAAGCCTTTGCTGACGACATTTAGGTGCTTCAGGACTTACCTGCAAGGCCGGAGGTGATTACTACTCGCAGTGTGTCTGATTAGCTTGAAGGCAGTATAAGGGAGGCCCGTAGAAACTTCGTCTAAATACTTTGCAGTTGACAAAGGCGCAAAACCTGTTGCATTCAACAAGTGCCATTCGTTGTAGCCGCCTAGGTGGAATCAAAGTCTGCGTGATAGGAGAAACGTCTTCCCACAGCTTCATCGCATTTCTCGCATCCAAGAATATTGCCAACATTAATATGCGTGGATCTGACTCATTTTGCCGCATGTGCCCTTTGAATGTCATGGACTTCTAGACTCCGCCCTTTCTATCGGAGCAAACACGTCAAGCTAACACTCTCCAACCTACCGGCAAAACCGTCGGCACCATTTTCATTCCGAAGACTCTCAGTTACCATGCAGCCACAAGGATACATGCAAACAAAAAACGACAAGCCAGACCTGGAAAACCAGTCAGACTTTGCAAAACACACCTGACGCGTGTATTCCTGACATTTGTGCATGCAACGTTCTTCAGTGCCGCGATTCGGCATTGGACGCCTAACACTGTTGCCTAGCGCTGACACAACGATGCTTGCATTCGCTTACCAAAGCTCGCCAAGTACGTACTCCGAGGGATGCACCAAATGTGTATGGCATGCAGTTTATGGCTCGTGCTGAGTGGGAAAGAGTCAAGTTGAATTCCGAAGCAGCTGAAAAGGGCA
Organism: Alternaria rosae; assembly: GCF_020736505.1. Lineage (NCBI taxonomy): Eukaryota > Fungi > Ascomycota > Dothideomycetes > Pleosporales > Pleosporaceae > Alternaria > Alternaria rosae. The sequence continues at coordinate 2,042,881 of NW_025763576.1, forward strand.
ATGACGAACCTGACAGGGTCTCCGAGCTGATCGGTAGTGATGTGACGAATCTGCATATAAGAAGACATGTGGAACATCGATGATAGAGTCATACTTGTAAACGAGAGCGGAAGCATACATTAAGTCAACTATCTTAGCCTCTTGATATCTCCAAGCACTATCAACACGACATCTACTTGTCACTGCTACCTCGTTAACACCACAATGTCTTCTCAATCCAACACTACCTCACCAAGCGATCTGCCACGCTACTCTACTACTGCACCGCCGCCATACTCATCTTCCGATGCGAACTCCCTAATTTCAACAAAATCAACATCGAAAAGTATTCTGGCAAAGTTATTGAACCGAAAGCGTATGTTCATACATCCTTTGATGAATTGGAACTTTAGCTAATACAGATAGCAGCTGCTGAAGCGACGTCGCAATCGAGTAACGAAGCGCAAAAGAAAGTGGATGAGTCTGAGAATAGAGCTGCTGCGAGAGCGGCGTACTTCTCCGGGCTTTGAAAGATTCGCCGCCTTTGGAGGAGTCAGATTGCCGGATGTGGGTTTCGGAGTGATGCGTAGAATACTCCACATGTTTACAATGTGGGAATAATGTTGCTGGAAGAGCGGTTTGAGGCCTACATCGGGTCGGATTTTCATAATGTCGCGCTCCGGGTATGGGTCGTTGGATGGTTTGTTTTACTTGGCCGAGGCTTTGCAGTCTTATCAATACGATTGATTACGCTCAGAACAAGTCCTGGATTGGTCAGCAAACCCTTTCTACGCATGTGACTGTTCAGCTTACCGCATTATTCCACGTTGCATTGTCTAGCCAGTTCAGAAAGTCGGAGGACTCCGTTGGTATAGGTTCCAGCCCCTCGGTCATGGGCATATCGAAGAATCCCTGCCCCGTCCCGGTCAGATTAGCTGCTGTATCATCACCGGTATCTATTGTGCCTTTAATTGGAGGTTCGTAGTTGAGGACCTCATCTAGTACCAGCGCGAGCATTTTGTTGAGCTCGTTGCAAAGCTTGAGATTGCCGTCGCCGGGGAGAACGCTCCATTCCAAACATGAAGTCAGTACGGAGAGGTTACGGATTATGTCCGCCCTGGAAACTGTGCTAGGTAGTGGTACGCCCTCAATCGTACATCTCCGGAGCTCTAGTGCCAATACACCAGCAGCTGGGGAACAGTAAAATAAGATAACAGTGGGGAAATGGCGACGAGTTTCGTAAATGCGGTTTTGCGGCTTGGAAGCCACGAGTGAGGACACCAGTAGCTTCAGAGACACTTCCAACAATGCTGGCAGAGCCTGTTGCGTTATCCGATGAAGGAGGCGTTGTGTTTGGAAATGTACGTGAAGGTAATCCAGGTAGTAGGCGACAAGTCGCATAGCCAGACTAGGACCGCGGTCTACCCAAGCGGCTTCTTCGGTATATGTATCATAGCGAAGGTGAGTCGGTAACGAGTTCCACCATTCTGCACATTCGGCTGATATTGCTCTAATCTTGTTAGCTGATAGTAAAAAAAAAAAGCGATGGGAATTCTAGGCGTACTCGACATTCCGCACCACTTCGCTATCTTTTTCGCCAGCAAGACTTTGCTCTAGCAATCTCTCTTTGAACACAGCAAGTTGGCATCGCATCCTACCGAAAGTAGTAGGGTGGAGATGACCTTCGGTGTTCCAACCCTCGCTGTCAAGCTTCGAGAGCTCAGCATTGAGTACTTCAGTATCGTCCGAGGCCATAGCGCGATCGCTAATGTCCAACAACATCTTGCGGTCACTGTATCTCCAGCCCATCATCGGAGGTCTTCCGTAGAACACCGCTAGTGTCTTATCGCCGTAATATATCGCCGCGTAGAGTCGTCTCCTGAATTCGCGCATGAAGAATGGTTCTGCGTTGCTACCATCTACGTTGCAAGCCTCGCAGTGGATTCCTGCAGCGTAGAGAGCGGATACACTGTCGCCCATGCGCCTCCACGTAGCATGATCTGGAGAGTCAGCGATCGTAATGTAGTCTTCTGGATGTAGGGGTGACGTACGGTTATCCCCGTAGAAGCTACTGACTACCATCAGGTTGATGTAAACGAGACATACCATGACTGCTTCCGTTAGAACATGCACGATAAGTCTGCGTATGGATGATACGTACGCTCATTGACAGCGCCATGTGTTTGGCAAATGTTGATACACGTATTGGTTGCGTACATTATATCCTCGATGAACTCCTCTCTATTCATCTGCTTGCCATCTTCTAGTGTGAAGAGGGGGTCGTTAGGTGATGTGAACTGGGCACTAGAGCCGGCAATCGCTAAGATCAAGCCCAAAATCTCCCATCTCAAATTCTTCCCTGTGAAGAGAGTGTGGAATTCTGACGGACGCATATCTGAAGGTATTTTCATTGGGCGAGCGGAATTCCTTGTCATCTCGGCGTAGAGCAGGTGTGCGTGATTACCAGCAGCTTGAAGTTGTTCTACGTCTTTGCGCAGTTGTGGCAACGCGGAAAGAATTAGGGGACCAGCGAGGGCTGGATCTAAAATAACGATGTACGAAGTCAGTGTATGTCTCACACGCAGTTCGTACATGAGAGATTTTACCCTTGTGCGATTCGAAATACATATTAAGAGACCGTTCATAGAAGGAAAATGGCTGAAGCGTAGAGACTATCGTATCTCCGAGCGAGAACTGGCAGTGGCGGTGTGCCATGCCTCTATTTGACACGAATGGGGCTGTGCTCGGGCTTTCGGACGGCTGTTCATGTAATGTGTCTGGTAAAGGCTGCTCTTCTGTGAAGACAGCGGCATAACTAGTAGAACCCAAGAAGAAGTTCCTAGATGGGTCGGGTCCGCTTTGTGTTGTTCTAGTAGCAGACTCTGGAGGAGTAGGCCATGGGCCGATTCCCGCATCGTTCCTCAAAGTTGGTGGACTCAGAGTCAACGGCGTCAACCTCCCCTGACTGGATGATGGGTTTGTAGCCTGCGCATCCAACCGGCGACGACGCGGCTCTGGCTTCTTGCGAGGGGTGCCAGCAGGCTTCGTCATTGGGTTAGGATGGTAGAAGCACTGCTCTGTCATCCCACGAGCCTGGCACTTTGAGCATGTGGGCGTGGCATGGTCGCACTTGATTTTCGATATACGACATGGTTCGCACGACCTGCGCGTCACGATTAGCCGCCCGTCAGTATCTGGACTGTCGGATTCACCAACCTGGGCTTCCCATTCCTTCGTAGCATACTAGATGATTCTCCGAATAGTGTAAGATTAGTGCGAAAGGCCTGTTTCGCACCTAAACTTACGTATCTCCTACATACAGAGGCAGAATCTCGTCGGAGTAATCCTTCAATGTTCCGGCGAAACGGCCCCGCAGCATTCTAATCCCAGACAGGTCTAGATCGCAACGTTCTACTCCCCACCATCCCCTTAACCATTGGATGAGATCGCTGATAAGCAGGGGCCTACTGGTGATGTACATGATCCTTACTGGAAATAGCTAATCACACGGAATGTTCGGAGTGAAAGAAGGTTACCAGCCACACAAATTATAGAACGCTCACCTGGGCAGTCGCCAGATGCGTTCATTGAAATTCGCTCTGGAGGTGTTCGCTGACTTCTGCGTTAACAGGATGATTGAGTACAGGTCAAAATATGCCTCTGCCTGTGGTAGCCATCATGACTTGTTGGGGACGAGGTGCTCTGTAGTCTGCAAGTACAGCACTGAGATTGAGCGATGAGCGACACTGAATTACTCCTATCGGATATGTATTGCGGGTGAAGAAACGCTAACACGCAGTGCGGAGTTCCCGACGCCGATGATCTAGCGCGAAAGTCGGGCATAGACTCCCGAGAAGGTTCCGTGTCAGAAGTTGTATTTGACGTTCTGTGACAAGTCTTTTTCCGACCAAATAAACGCCATTCGCTATGTACGCTGTTCTCTGTGTTAAGTTTGAAAAGAGCGCCCCTGGCGCCAACGCTGAACAATGCTAGAGCAAACTTGCTACCAATCGACAAGCATGTACATCTTCGCATGTTTGGGTATAATGCATAGCCATAATCACTTCCACGATCTTGCCTCTCAGCTCGCTACATGTGGTTGAGAAGCGACCATCATCGCAACCATCAATGTCCCTTTCTGAGGCTCCTGAGACTACTCCTAGGCAATCTCTTGGAATCCTCTCCTTCAACTATGACCTTCGTAGTGACACGTATATTCTGCTCCTCTTCGCTCTCACCGAGATTGCTCATTGGGTACAGCTCATCCTGGCTCCCTGTTCTTACATCATCTTCCTCGCCATGAGTGCTCAGTTTGCTACCCTTTGTCACACGACTAGCGTTCCCTAAAGAACGGCCCTTGGATCCAGGGGTAGCAATGCCAAAGTGGTATCCCTCAGTGGAACTCTGCTCTTTTCTCGATATCCTTGCACGGTAGAAGCCGTACATTCCAGGCATATTGGCGGTGATGATCGCTACCGCGAATTCGATAGACGTGACGATCGTGACGGAGCCGAAGATGTACGACACATCTTTCGTGTTTGCGAGTTGCCACAGGACGATGAAGCGAAGAAGGGAGATTATGATCGTGCAGCCTCCAAGGGTAAAGACGCACATCAAACCGATTCGGCGGCGGACTGTAGTTTGTACGTTCCACAGAGGGTAGATGGGGAGGAGGTAAATTACTACGTCCATGAAGACGTTCTGCATAGTGTCAGCGGAGAGTAGTCTGACAGGTGACGAGCGACTTACAGCAACGGAGGGCAAGTAGTATGATAGACCAGAGGAAATGCACACAGCATTCGGATATAGTTCTGGGGTGAAAAAGGCTTGGATGGGGATACATTGCAGGCCGTAGAAAATCCATGTACCGCCCGTCTGCAAGCCTACCAGGATCATAGTGATTATCACCGCGATCCTGAAACCTGGTGTGACCTCGAGTGTGCGGCGATAGAAGAAGAGGAATGACATCTTGATGAAGAATTGTAGGAGAAGGTAATAGAACTCTTCTGCGAAGAGATACTGCCTTACGTGTTAATTTGAATGACCAAGCGAGCGAAAGCGCGCATTGCACGTAAGACAGCCAAAACGTACACTGGTGATTTTCTTGAGGTTTTCAGGCTTAACACGAGGATCGGTAACGTGCCTAAAAAACCAGTTGGAAAACTTCTCTCCAGAAAGTGTCAAACTTACAGCCCGCCGCCTAGAATGGTCCACATCCAAGCAATGTATTGCTGACCGATGAATAATATCTGTCTCTGGGTTAGCCACAGCGCGGCTCAGAAACAGGGTAGATTTAACACTCACAGTTCCAACCAGCATGAACCAATCGTCTGTACCAAAAGGCTTTCGTATGAAAGCTCGAGTGTAGAGTCGGATAACAGATGATATCAAACCCATTATGAAGAATGGAACTGTGGTGATCCAAACAATGGGCTGAATGTTATCGTATACCACCAAATTCACGTTGTCTCCGGCTCTTCGGACAAAATCCATAATGGGCAGTGAACAAAACGTGAAAACTCCAAAGGGTATGCACTTCTTCTCAACAAAGACCAAAAGATCGCGAGTACTTCGTCCGGCTGCAATGAGTCGAAGTGCTGCGAGTGAGCAAAGAGTAGCCCCGTACAAAACGGGGAAAGGTATGTGTCGCTATACGCGACGCAGGAACCATCTGATTTTTGCAGTATGTGCCCAATGAAACGGTGCGTGAGTCGGCATGAAGACACGCTTCCGATCCTTGTCATGAAGTCGGCCCTATGTCGTTGAAGTTCGCGACTCGTTGCTAGGACGAGTATCGGGTGGGGGTTGCCAACGATCCAAACCTGCGGTAGCGACATTCGGCCCTGATGGGGATACACTTTGGGCACGAACGTGCGGCGTGACGCAGAGTGATAAGCGGTGGCATTACCACGGTGTTCTCAAAAATATGCTATTATCTCCCTATCGCGACTTACGTTATAGGCAGTCCGCGAGCTACCCTTAGGCTTAACTGGAATGCCTTGTTGTGTCCTGATCAACTAGAAGGAGACTTACTTTACACTTGTCTCCTTATGTATATGCAAATGGTATGCGGGCAGTAGAACATGAACACTTCGGAAGTATTGTGCATTGCCCTAGTCAAAATCTGGGGGTGGACTCCGCGGAAGTCTGCATGCGGTGAGATATGCCTTCATTCAAGCTCGCGCCGCTCCGTTGCCGCTTGCCGCGCCTAGATTCCGCACGCACTCACCATGCTTCCTGCGAGACATTAGATTGTCCTGGAGACACCGTACAAGAGTGAGTCAGTAACGGCGCTTTATCGGATGTAGAACTGCAGGTTTTCCGACCGAAGTAACGCCTCACAGACAGTTCATAATTGGCGCACTGGTTAAAATGAACCTTGCCATCTCCACAGTGCAAGGCGCGCAACGTCAGGGTGTTGACATGATCAGCTGTTGAAATTCTCCGTCCTCAAGGGTCGTGGTTTTAAGCGAAATCCTTCTGTCTCTTATTCATTGCATTTTTCTGGAGCTTCTCGGCCTCAACCACGTTTTACCCCAGCAAGCAGCATGTCCGCGAAAGAGCTTCGGATCCGCCCAGCAGGTTGGGAGAGCGCTCCTGCAGAGGAGGACTTCGCTCTCTCCGATATGGACCACACCATGCCGAAGATCTATGTGCAGATAGTGGAGGTGTTCCAGCTCGCGCCACATGTTGAAAAGGCCAAGGTCGTGGATAGCATGGCCAAGGGTCTCGAATTCACATTGAGCCAGTTCCCAATTCTCGCCGGCGGCTTGAAGATGGACGCGGACAATGGACGGCTGTGGGTGACGAAGAGAAAGGACAGCGAAGTCAGTCTGTTCGTGCAGGACCTGGAGGGGAAGTTTCCCTCGTTTGAAGAGCTGGATAGGACCGATTTCCCGGCCGCGACGTTCAAGGGACACATGTTGTTGCCCAAGGCGGTGACAGAGAAACAATTGTTCTCGCCGCTTGGGGACAATCAGGAAGACGATCTCCTCATATCTACGTTTCAGATAAATTTCATCAAAGGCGGTCTCGTCCTCGGTGTTGCTATCCATCACAACTGTTCCGACGGCCCAGGATGCGACGGCTTCCTTACCACTTGGGCGCAGAACTCTGCAGCGGTGGCCAATGGAACTTCCTTCCAGGTAGTGCCTAAGGAAACTATGGACCGATCGCGTCTCAGTGCAAAGAAGCCAGATGCTGCGCGGTGGAAGGAACTTGACCATAAGTTCCCCGTTCTTAAGGATGGCGGGGGTCCGCCTCCTCCACCGCCAGCCGACTTCAAGATGCCCGAGTTGGCTATTCGAATGTGGCATTTTCCTAAGAGTAAGACGGAGGAACTCAAGTCTCGAGCCATGACAAAGACAGGAGACAGTTGGATCTCGACTTACGATGCAATCATGTCCATCCTCTGGAAGAGTATCACACGGTCCAAGCTTGAGCTTCTCCACCCTGATCTTGGCAAGGAGGTTATCCTAGTTCATGCACTCAATACACGAAAGGTGTTGGACCCGCCTCTACCGGAGACGATGATGGGCAACGCGGTCGCGCTTCCTCGCACCGAGCCGATCAAGATATCTGAACTTCTTGCTGAAGACAACCTTCCCAGCATTGCGCAAAGAGTGCGGAATTCCATCAAGACAATCACTCCGCAGTACGTGGCTGAGCTTCCCGAGTGGATCGCGGGGCTCAACGATAGGCGGTGGATCAACATCAACATGAGTTCCTTCCTGGGTATGGACCTGGCAGGTACAAGTTGGCAAGGCATGAATGTATACCAGAAACATGATTTTGGTTTCGGTGTCGCGAGAGCCATTCGCTTTCCGGATCCTCAGTTCGAAGGTTATGTTTTCGTGTACCCAAGCAGGGCCGGTGTTATGGAGAATGCTATTGACGAAGGTATCGAGGTATGCGTGTGTTTGGAAAAAGGATGCCACGATCGATTGATGAAAGATGAGGAGTTGCTGCGATATGCACAGCCTCGTGGTAACTAGGTGAGACATGGCCCGGCCTGTGCTATGTGTCATGACTATCCACAAGATTAGGGTGTGCTTCAATATTTGCACGTTGCCGCAAAAATTCATACCACATGTCTCTCATGCTTACCAATTGCTCTGTTACCCAGCATCATACCTCCATGACGTCACACAGTGCAACGTGGTAGCACCCTCGAGCGAGGATTTTCTGGGTTGAGACGCTTTTCAGCACCTTGTCGATTGTCTTGAACAGGATAGGTGAAGCAACAGCCACCTGGGAAGTGACATCGGTCGCACGCCGTGGTCGCTCGAACGGCGCGAAGTGTGCACCTTGTGCTTCACTGTGGGATTCGAGCAAGGCGCACAATTAGTCGGGAGCTTAGATTGAACGTAACGACCATAAGAATCACACTGCGCCACAGTAGGCGGTGGTACTGTTTCGTGGCCAAAACCGGCTATACGAAAATCGTGCTCCTCACAGTGCAGGGCCCTAAACTGAAGTGGGCATAGTGTCTGCTCAGGTCGATTGGAGGCAGGGACACGATGGCGCCTGCCAGGTCTACGAGCTCGCGCAAAGCAGCAAGCTTGAACGATTATCAAAGGCGTTCTTCATGCCAGCTCTTGCTTCACAGTGTTGCCATCCCTCCGTCTTTCACATAGCACAGTTCTGCCACAGACGCAAGCCAACGACGTCGAGCGACACATGACGCGCGACAGCCGCCACATGATCCAGCTTACCTTACCGTCCGCCAGTGTGCGCTGGCACTCGACAAGCCCTCTTACACAGAACGCTCACATCCCATGGATGCGCGCAACCGGGTGGAAACAACGGTATGACCTATTGCCGGAGTAAAACGATTGGGTTGAGCGCGCGCCCATATGTCACTGCCCGCAGCGTGAGCTGGCAGCTCGTCTACCGGTCAACATCGCAGAGCCGCACTAGATCGTAATTCGCAGTTGCTCAACCAGCCATCCCCTTCAGTGCGACCTTCATTCGTCCCCCCAAGGCTGCATTTGATGAGGTATGGCTTAGCGAACAAGGCGCAGGCTGTGCATTGCATAAGTCATGCCTGAGGCACATCGAGGCGGCTGGGGACGACTCCATGTGTTTCAGGACATGGCTCCCGCGACGAGCAAAAAACCGCGACGAGAACGTGCAAAATTGGATGCGACCAGCCACTTTGACGACAGAATCTTGACCTCAAACCATCGGTGATTTGCAGCGCAGCGCGAAGGCAGCGCGAATGTTGGTTGTGGTTTGGTGCGATCTAAAAGCTGTGCGGATGCATGCAGCTAAGCCAATAGCTTGCATTTGCCGGTTGTCCTTCACCGGTCCTCGCGGGGCAGCGTAAGATGGGCGGGAATGCCACCAGACTAATCGCCATCTGAACTTCTGACAATCAGCCGCTCTGAGACAGATTCTTCTTGCGCGTCCTCCTCGAGTAGTGTTGGACGTCCCCCATTCTGGTCAGACCCTCTCGCGTGTACCGTTCCCTGTTGCGCATCGCTGTTCTGCGCGGGTACGAGCCGTGTGCCTTCCCGTCTTCACCATCTCCAGTCCGTGGGTCGAGCGCTGGGTCATCATCCCACAACAGGATTCTCATAGCCGTCTGATGCGCAAGGTCTAGGAAGACCCTAACTTCTGTCTGGCCCCGGCCGCCACTTGCGCATCATGTCGACATACTCACAGCATTACCAGACCTACCAGGAACAGCCGCTTTTCATCGATCCGCATGCATTTGTCTATGGTCAATATGACAGCCGGCGGTCGAAAACACCAACCGATTCCCTGATCAACCATACTGGACTCTCGCCTGGCCCGCTTGCGACCCCACCGCCCGTGAGCCGCGGTCTGCCGCAACAACCGGAACTGCCCCAAGACCAGCCGCCCGAGTATATGCAATGGGAGATTGATAGCTCTTCGACCTCTCCCACGTCTGTAAGAACGCCAGAAGGCTCATCATTCGAGGGAGACATGATCGATTACACGCCTAATTACCACCATAACGGCAATACCATGTCATCCCACGGCTCACACCACTCCATACCCGGGGTGGATTCTGGCATGTTGTTCAGCGATCAAGGTTTGTCATCTTGACATAACTCAGCCATATCCGCTGACACCCACATAGCAGTCCAGGCGGCGTTTAACGCTACAATGGCTGAGACGCAGCGGTATCAACAACAATATACCATGCAGACCCAACAATCACACCACGTAGCACCGGCACATCCTCAAACCAACATGTACAATCAGAACTATACTACCCAGCCACCTCGCCATGACCCTTGGAACGGACAAGCACCTTCGCGGTCCTCAATGGTCCCTCGATCCGGCCATGTCGTTTTCGACCCTGCGAGCGATCCTATTAATTACTCAGACTATCTGGTGGATGTGGACTCGTGGGCAGCGCAGTATACAGACCCTTCCTCTCTGATCTCACCTAGCGAACCTACGACATCATTTCAAGGTGAACTGTACTTCGCCCAAGGCCAAAATCTTCCTCATCGCCCGTTCGACCATGTACCAAGAGCACAGCTTCCGACTCATCAGTCCATAGAGATGCAGTTCACCCGCGCATCACCACCACCCGATCAACAAAACTTTGTCAACTACAACGCATCATCTAGTCTCTTCACGGATACTTACATCACCAGCAACCAATTTCCCGCCCCACCATCGACGGCCTCATCGACGGGCTACCACCCAAGGTCTCCGTATCAGCCAGAAGTCAGCCCTTCCGCACCCAGTCCGGGGAGTTCCGATGGCGTATACTCATCTTATCAACATTCAGACTCTGAGATGATCTTCGACCAGTATCAGACACAGCAATACACTCATCTGCAACAACTGCCGCAGCTACAGCAACCACACCAACCTTCTATCAAAGTGGACTACTCCGCAGTCAGCGCTGTGCCTGAAATGAGTTTCGACGCATCTCCTGAGCCAGAGTCATCGCAGAGTGCAGCACAGAAAGCACTGGCAGCAAAATCTGGTGGCAGAGCGTTGGGCACTCATCTCGAACCGACTGTTGCCAAAGCAGCGCACGATATGCGTAAGATTGTGGCATGCTGGCATTGTGTGTTGCAGAGAGACAAGTGTGGGCCGGGCGATATCTGCGAGCGTTGCTTCAAGCGATCTCAGCGACCGAATGCTGATTGCGGCCTTGGATGTAACCGGCTGAAACTCATCGACTTGTCGCCATACTTCCTTCCTTCCCTGGTTACGCAAATGCATGAGGACGCAAACCTCACGCATTTCGTGACTCAGTACATCCAACAATGGGGAAGTGTCGAATTAACCGTCATGATGACATGCGGCCAAGACAACATGCCTCGGATGCCAGTGAAGGTGTACGAGTTCATCCCACGTGGCGACGCGTTGTTAGTGCAAATCCAGTACAAGACGGATCCTGTCACACACACGAGGGTCGCTATTCAGAAGCAAAGCCCAGCACTAGGCATGGTGCACATCAACCACAACGAAGAGAAGAAGTACGACAGGTACATCACCGAGATTGTCGACCATCACCTCGACGCCTTTGGCGAGCTTTGCTGGATGGAAGATGACAACGACTTCCAACAGAAGCTCTTCAAGCTGATGACGCGCGTGAAGCCAAAGTCGGACGATGAGGCAAAGCTACTCCGTGAAATCTTCCGTCTCATCGTGGTCACATTCATCATGTCACACACACTCACCATCGCCGAGGAAACGAAAGCCGCAACACTGTCACGCATGCACTCGTACAGCGGCCACAACTCCTACGTCGAGAACTACACATCGCCGCGCATGACCAACCGACAGCTCAAATACTTCTTCTCTCGTCTGCAACGCTCGATTCAGACTACAGTTCTGAATAAGCTTCAGCAAATCTTCAAATCCTCCAAGGGCTGCGATAAGTGGCTTGCTGCTTTTGTCGCGGTGCTAGGTATGTGCATGGCGCTTGAAGACCAGCAGAAGACCATTCACCTAGTCATGTCTACCAAGGCCACTACAGAGCGCTTAGACCTGAGAGACGCGCAGAGCCAGGCGGATATCGCGTGTCGTGAGATTGATCAGCGGATGCACTTCGTGCAGCAGATTTTCCGATGGAAGTACAACCGCAAGCATAACCCCATGCGCGACGCAGATCACGACTGGGAAAAGGAGGTGGGCTTCGGAGATGCGAGCAGTGTCAACTTCGTGAGACAAGTTGCGCAGTTGGTCAAGGAGAACAGTAAGTCGATACTATGGTATTACTTGGATGTTGCGAGAGAGGTCTTGCTAATGACAATCCAGTCGATTTCCTGCAACAACGGCAGCAGGTCAGCATCTCGGCCGATAATCAGACAAAATATACGTCACGTCTTGTGGGACAGTTCTTGCTTTCCTTCTGGCTTCCTAGCGTGTAGAGCGCTTTGGCTGATCAAAGCTTGAAACACCATCACAAGTCCGCCACCGAGCAACGCCTTCGTCTGCAGCATTCGCACGAACGTGTCGCTCCGACGCTCTATTCACGACATAATGTATAACGATCGTTTCCCTCATTCTCTATTGCAGCGTTAGCCTTTGCATTTAGGCCACGCTGACCATCTATTTCACGCAACAAAAAATACGTTGAAGGATCAGTTGTTCAGTAACAATCTTGATCTACGACTTCATGATCTTCATTCACATTCTTGGCTTTGCGAAACATTAGCCATTTATTCTTATACCCTTTGATTTCGTCACGGATCGTCTTATTCCATTCTTGTTTGGAGATGCAATCGCTTCATCCCTCTAAAGTAGAACGATGCGTTATTTAGTCTAATGGGATTCCTCGCCTGCATTGATCTTGTTGACGATTAGCGTGCATGGTATGAGGGGCTTGGATGTGACTATCTTCGTAAGCACCACATGGCAAGGCGAGGCAGAGTCTAGAGGGAACACCCTCGTTGAGCATACCCCATTCCGTGATCACGGACAAGGTCAACCCATATATCCCCGTGCCGACTCCCGACCGGGTGAAAGTCAATTAAAGTTTGCGCATCATCCGCAGCTGATTTCCCTACTAAGCAGCTTGGTACTTTGGACGACGACCCGCGACGGATGTGGCGCAAATGCGATCGCCGATTAAGTTTTACCCACGTTTCTAGGCCTACACTAAGATAACGCATTCTGGTACTTGTGTGTAGTCACGAGCTCAAAAGCTTTTAGTCCAGCAAGCCTCAACTCCCGCGTTTGGGACTAATGATAAAGTTTCCTGTGTACCGAGGGCCTGGAATGTGGGTACAGAGAGTGTGGCGGACTATCGGATTTTGTTCAATGCAGGGCAATAAGTCCAAACTAGGGCTGCCAGAGTGAGGAGGTATTCGGACCGAAGCGTGAACTTGACTATGATATGGTGTGTAAAAGAGGGGTGTTGAGTGGGTGAACACGACAGTTCGGAAGGTCGATATGAGTATCAAGAAGTAAAGAAGATCATTTGGATGTAAATGTGTGTATATACGTATTTAGACGAACGATATACAAAAGCGCAGCTCCAGTAAACAAAAAGATTACTACCGATTGAGTAGTCAAGCGCGCTCCGTATCGTGAAAAACCAAAGAAAAGGATGCTAAATGACAAGTGGTATACCGAGAACGCCGATGCAACCATGCCCAAGCCTCCCAACCAACATTACTTCCATGACGAGAAAGAAAAGGTGAGTGGTAATATGGACCCCTCCGTTACGCGTGCAACAGCTCACTAGAAGCTTGACTGCAATCGTCCGGAACGTCATCGTCGTCATCACTACTCTTCAGATCTCCTTTCTCAAGCTCGATGCTCATCCAGCGCCAGTCAGAGATTGAGAAACTCTTCTTGTTACTATTGCGGCTAGTCAGCTCTCTTCCTGCCGCAAAGTAACAAGAGGGAGAAAGCAGTGGTGGATTACCTACTACCTGGCCTTTGAGACGTTGGCCTTCGGACTGCTGGACGCATTCGGGAAGAGGAGCGCAAGGCCCTCTTCCCAACCCCTCTCAGTGACAATGTCGATAACGGCCCGGCCGGATTCGTCGAGTTGTTGAAGGTCGACGGTACCACCCATATCGATCAGAAGCTTGAGGATCTCAGCATCGCCGTTCTCGACAGCTTGCAGAATAGCATTCCAGCCGCGGTGCATCTTGTTGATGTCCGCGCCGCGTGTGAGCAACATCTGGATGATCTCTGTGTCGCCTGAGTAGCGGCGGAGGGCTTTGACGATGGGCAAGTGCTCGCCAGGGGCGTTCGGGTCGGCATTCGCGACGTCGAGAAGGTAGCGGACAATGACCTTGCGTTCTTCGCGAATGGCCGTTGTGAGTGGGGAGAAGACACCACAGTTCTTGTCTTCGACGCTGACGCCCGCTGCGAGGAGAAGCTTGATGCTTTCGAGTTGATTGGCTACAACAGCCATCTCGACGACACCACGGAAGGCACGTGGGTTGGGGGTTGCGGCAAGGAGTTTCTTGAGAATGGTGGGGCGCTTGACAGCCATACATAGAGGCCAATCCTTGCCACGGATGGCTGGGTCTGCGCCGCGAGAGAGAAGGATATCGACAAGTTCGCCATGATCGTCGTTGATGGCGGTGGTAAGCGGTGTGCAGCCGTCTGGTGTGCGGTCGTTGGGGTTGACACCCTGATCGAGCAGGTAAATCATCGCGTCCTTGTCGTTAAACTTGACAGCCGTTTCGATAATACCCTTGGGCTTGTTGAGGTCTGCGCCAGCGGCAACTAGTTGTGGGAGGAAATGCGTGCGCTTGTGTGTGATACACTTGAAGGCCGGGTACTCCGCAGCGTTGAAGTTGGGGTCTGCGCCATGCTCTAGCAGATAAGTGACGATCTCCGGGCTGTTGTCACGAATGGCTGAGCAGAGTGGTGTGTAGACTCCGTCTTTCCGCAGGTTGGGTGATACACCAGCTTCCATGAGGATCTTGATGGAATCCAGCTTCTTAAGACTAGAAGCCAATTCCATGACACCTGGTGTCTTCTTGGTGTCGGCACCGCGAGCAAGCAGCAGCTGAAGAGCTTTTGGCTTGTATGTGGATGGCCAGAGCGGGTGCTTAGGGCCCGGAAGATTGGGATTTGCTCCATGGTCGAGCAACACAGTCATGAGATCTACACGGTTCGCCTGAATAGCCTGGAAGAGGGCCGTCGTACCTTCTCCATTCTTTGCGTTGGCATCGCCATCCGCGCTCAGGAGCATTTCAACACACTTAGGAGAAGTGGTCTTGTTCATGGCTGATACGAGTGCCGTAGAACCATTTTCCATAATGAAGCCAGCATCGCCGCCGTTGGCGAGGTACAATTGAACGAGGTCAATAGAGTTCTGAGACGCAGCCAGTGCTAGAGGTGATTCGGAATCGGGGCCGGCGGACAGGTTAGGATCAGCGCTATGCTTTAGTAGTGTCTTTGCACATTCGAGACATTGGGCACGAGTGGCAGCGAACAAAGGAGTGACACCTTCGCGGTCGAAACCGTTCGCATCCGCACCATATCGTAGAAGTAGCGTGATGCTCTCCACGTCTTGATTTTGGGCAGCGACACGAAGCATTGCTGATTCCATGTGGGGTTCTGCTTTGGCACCGCCGTCAAGGAGCTGCTCGAGCATCCGGTGCCTCCTCTGTTCGACAGCGTTGAAGAGTGCTGCCTTGCCACCAACATTCTTCGAGCCTCCACTTTGGCGTGGCGCCCAGTGAGGCGATGTGATGGCAGAATCCACCTTGGATGAAGAGTGATGATCGTCCATGTAGCGCTCGCTGACATTGAGGCCGTGCAGTTTCTCCTCCATGGTGGGCGACCGGGTGGAGGAGTGTGATGCGACATCCTCGTACACCGGATCCTCATGATATCGAACATTCTGATGGTACATTGTGTCTCTAGTCGATTCACTGGACCGAGCACTGGCTGGTGCGCGCCAATTCTTGTGGAGATCCACTATTCCTGGCGAAAGGCCAGTGTCCTCGTGCCTGAAATTTGAACTGTGACTGTCATATGAGTGACCTTCCTCGTGGCGAAGTTCGTTCAGCGACGGTCTGTCCATACGGTGTGAAGGATGCGAAGGTGGTAAGAGGGGGTGGTCCCCATGATTACTTGGAGCTTTTGTAGGTGGTGTCGGTGGAAGATTGGATGTCGGTGCTGGGTGTAGAGGTGGAAGGCTGGAAGCTTTGCTTGGGTTCAATCGCTCCAACGCGGCAATCAGTCCGGCGTATCCAATGCCCATAGAAGCATCGGCTCGCGCGTCGCCTAGTGTCCACCTGAACATAGCAGAGCTGACTTTGAGGGAGTCACGACTTCGTGACAGTGTGTGGCGCATCTTTTCGACATCTGTGTCGGCGAACATCATTCGGAACTTCATGCCGAAGCCGCCTTTGTGGTTCTCCTTGTCGATAACTATAGCAAGTAATGCTGTCAGCAACAGTCCGCAACAATCATGCAAGTGAGGGAGTATAGAAGCAGAGGATCCAAAATTCGAAAGAACGTACACTTGTTGACCATTTGGGCCAGAACAGAGAACTCTTCGTTGACCTGACGAACCCTTCTGTCAAGTTCTTGAGATACCTCAACGGGGAATCCACTTCGTGTTTTCGAAGCTTCCGTAACACCGGCCTCGATAGACCATAGCACCTGACAGAGTTCGATGAACTCTCTGGCAAGTGGCTCAAAGCCATGAATAGGTGTCTTTGCTGTGCTCAGATATTCGAGCATACGGATTGCGATGGTGTTTCCCTGTGCGTTGACCCGCTTGCACAGATCAACCGATGTCTCTTTTGCTGGAGCCATGACGAAGATGGTAAAAATGAACGAATGCTGGGGGAATCAAAGAGACCAACGAGCGGGTCAACGAGGCTTCTTTACAGTGCACTCGAGAGCCCTGACTAGAGACTATCTGTGGCCCGCTACAAATACCGTGGTAAGCCAGGCCGTCCGTCTGCTCTAGCCCGCATGAGCATCGAGTCAAGGAGGCGCGACCAGGCGAATCGCGTCGCGTCATAGCTCTAAGGTTGTAATGGACGCTCGAAAGGCCCGGAATAAAGTTTAGGTTGTCGCCTTCGCCGGGCTTAGTGCCAAGAGCTGTACGGCAGCGCCCCAGGTTGTTCTGGGGATATCCTAGATGACACCTGCCATTCCACGTGAAAGTGTGCGTGCATAGGGGGAAAACATACGGTCGGTGCTGTGGGCCGAAACCTATCTCCGGGAAACTGTTGTACGCTACACAGTCTAGCAAGGCACAGCACCGATGAATATCATTTTCATTGCCGGCAGCTTCCTTCTAGTTGATCATTGTGACTGCAGCGTGCAGATTGTGCCTGCTGGCACAGCTGCATGCCACACTACTGCTAGCCGAGCATCGTGCGGGTTGATCTTTCTCGGGTATCTAGTCCATAGTCGGATAGCTGCCTCGTGCTGCTTGCATGCATGTATGATCTAAGCGTTGGCCATGTGAGGAGGAGCGGTATCTCTCCCAAATGGCTCCAAAATTGGTATGCGTGAGAACATCTCGACAGCCCCGGTAGTGCACGACACAGAATCTGCCAAACCACGCGGATGCTAGACGCAAAGTCATCTCGGATCAGCCGCCAGTGTTCAACCTAAAGAACGAGCCGTGTATGGGTACGTTCGGCGTTGCATGAACAAGGCGCCGAACGTAACGGGAAAAGCAAAAGAGCATTCGCCCACCAGCCACACATTCGTAATTGCCATCTAGGGTCCATCGGTCTTGTCTTTCCGGGCTATCCAGCTCCACCTGCGATAATCTTGCGCGAAGTGTACGTACGCAGACCACCTTTGGGCCGCACGGCCCGAGACACAACATTTGAGTGGATGGTACGCCGTTCCGCTAGAGGTGAAGTTCTGGGCATCCAAAGCTCGTTGACCCATGAAGAGAGGCGTCTTGCTGCGCCAGGGATTGCCAGAAGGGTCGCCGAAGCTTCTTTGAAACCTCGTCTACCCCTGGCTTCGGAATCGTATTGCTAGCTGTGCCGCACGAGATCGATCTATGGCTGTGCCACCAACAGCCGCAGCGAGACCTGATCTCTCCGGACATGCCTCCGCCATACTCGAAAAGTTCGTCCGGACAAATGACAACTTGACAAAATTCGAATAATACAGGGGTGGGGCTAGATTCTTTCATCCACAAGGGTAGCGCAAGGTCTAGCCAACTATTGAGCGCGTGGGAGCCGTAAAGATGTCTTTCGTGGACGTCCGGTATGATTGGTCCCCAACTAAGTTTCGCAATGATGCAAGATACAAAAGGGCAAAGACTGGCTCACTAGTACCAGATTTTCAGCCAAGCACGTTGCGAGCTCTTGCCGAGGATGATGACTTCCGGCAGCTTGCTGATCAAGAGGCTCTTAGCGAGCCGAGTCTGTCCCCAGCCCAAGGTCTCTCGACGTTTCAGGCCGTTTGAAGATGAGGCGTTGACAGTGGCTCGGAATCTGAGCGTTGCGATGATCTTCATGGAATCGCAAACCTTGGGCGCCTGCAGTCATGCAAATCCTCCGCAATTACTCACCTCAGGCTCAGATCCTAGGTACGCCTAACACGACGCTAGCACGTGCCGCGACCGCGCTATTGGTAGAACGCCCAGTACCTGCGAGGGGAGGATTCTGGGCCGTTCTTGAGCACTTCGCCGTTTTTGCTAGTGATCTGGGACTTTGTCGGGTGTACAATGTTCTCGCCGATGTGCGGACTAGTACTCATTTCCAAGAGACGCCAACTTGGGCGGAATGCATTCACGAAGACTTTTGTCTCTGTCAGAACACGTTCTTTTGTAGAAGGACAAGCGTAGCATGGGGCGGCACGGCTATGCAAGATCGGAGATGAAGTTCTGAGGAAGGGTTGAGCATGACGACAAGAGATGAGTCAGTTGGAATCAGAAGCACGGAGTCCTCCCACTTGGCGAGTATGTATTAAGGTAGCGACCGCGTCGGCACCACAAACCGAATTGCTAAGGCTTGTCATTGTGCAGTGCGCGCAATCGGTTCCTGGTAGTTGGGTGCAGCTCTTGCAGCATCCTCGTGATAATCCACAACTTCCACACATACTCCTTCGCCCGCAGTAGGAAGCAAAAGAGTACGCCTTTGACTCAAACCGCAGTTCGGGCTGGTGATTGAGATTGCACTTTGGTATACGGCATGATTGCGATAGCTTTGATGTAGCCCGCTGGAGGAAATTGTGCATTGCAGAACCCAATACCAGATTCCTTGAGCTGACGAAGGGTGGGCCTAAGTCGTTCAATCAGGGTATGCACGTTTGGACTCCTGGAACTGCTCGATGCTAGTACTTGCATTGAACGGCTGACCGGTGCGCTGAGTACGATCGATCTGATGCGCGATGTGCTCAATGTGAACATCCCCTCACGATGCGTCAGGATGACAGGCGAGGATATATGTGGCGCCCAGTGGGATCGAATGGGCCAGGATCTGGTACGCATCTCATCTCGTCCTACTGCCACTGCTCACTGCTTACCGAGATCGATCAGATGTGGCGTATTCGATACCTCAGATAAGTCATTGGGGACCTGGTGTATTTACCGAAAGTTCAGCCTAATTGTGGCGTCGTAGATAGAAACAGGCGTGATGCTAAGGTGGTAGGAGCTGTACCCAGGTTCAAAGGCTACGCCAAACCAAAGAAACACGAGAGCATGTGATAGTGGTGCCAAGATATGACTAATCGCGTGGCAGCGAAGCTCATCGCGGGTCACTTCGAGCAAGCGCACCAACACCCGCGACCACGCCCTGCAAAGGCTTCCAATATGAGCGGACAGCAGCTTCCAGTCGCGCCGGCTAGTGATGCGATGCCTACGGATCTCTCCACCTTCAACATCGCCGATCTCATCAAGACGCCGCATAACGCGCGTTTGTACAACGAAGTGCAAAACCTCAAGAAGCTCATCAACGAGCTTGTAGACTACCAGCTCGCCCACCCAAAGAACACGAAGCCAGGTTCGCGCGAGGATATTGACAAGGAGAAGAAAGCCACACAAGACATAGAGAAGCGGGAGAAGTACATTCGCGCGCAACTGTCGATTGTCAAGACCTTGTACCGGCAGAGCGTGCTGAAAGTGCGCGAGGAGAAGTCGAAGACTTCCGATGACAGGGCGGTGAACGATGCGCTCATTTTGGGTCTCCACAACCTCAAGTACGAGGAGCAGTCGCTACGATCCGAGATCTCTGCTGCTGAAAATTACGAGTGCGTCTTTGTGCGATAAACTGCGTCCAGCGCTAACTATTGTATAGCCACAAATACATGAAGCTGCCACTCATCCCCCGCGAGCAGTTTCTCGAGCAGTTCCCCGAGCACCAAAATTCGAACGAACACGACCTTATGACCGCGCGCATCGAGCACGAACACCAAGTCCGTCTCAAGCTCGAGGAAGCGCGGCAGGAGAAGCTCAAGCAGAAGCAAAAGCTCATTGCGGAGGTTAAGAAGGGCAAGGACGATCTCACCAAGCTGGATACCATGGTTGAGAAGTTCATCGAGGCTGCAGAACCGATCAAGAAGGTGCTGGCTACGGAGTAAATACTTGCTACTGGATTTTCTTCCTGGACTTGATGCGATGCAGCACTTGAACCATGCTTATACTTGCACTTAGGGATGTCAACATCGTTGAGAAGGACAGATTTGAAGCAAAGGCTCAAACATGGCAGCCTGCAGCCATCCAGACTGGACTTGCAATGCCGTCTACCAGCGCAAATGCGGCGCCGAAGACTGCTCCCTCGTAGTCTACTACCACGCAAGCTCGCAAAGACGGACATGGCCGACCGAGTCACACTACATGGTTAGTTTGTCCAGGGTGCGCTCAGTTCAACTTGAGGGTCATGCACGTCCGCTGGCAGAGTTGCATGTCCTGTCCTGAGGGAGCAACACAGTCGCTGCAACATCGCAGCTACAGTAGCGTGTGTTGGGAAAGGTCAGGGGAACCAAAGTCATTGATGCAAGAACAATGGCAGCTCAAAATTGTTTCACTGGTAACAGAGACGGTACCATTAGCTAGTGCTGATTAGATGGTCAATTTTGGCGCAAAGCCGAGCCTCTATATTTTCTCCTCGCGACTTGTCATATGTAGTGTCTGGGGTAGGATTGAATGGTGGGACTGATGCCTGGTTGTGGGGCTGACCCTGGCCTCCACTTGTCTTGGCGCGTCGGCGATTACGGACATCCGCCCACGCCCGTCTTCGCCTTGTCCCTCATTACACTACAACTTGTCCCTCGCACATGCGCCCACTCTACCGCCATGGTCATTGCTCTAGAGGGTAGTGCTGAGCTCCTCTGCGCATATCCCGTACCTGGGGGCGGCCTCTCGAGATGCGGTTGGCCGCCATCACTGCCGGCGCAAGATGCCTCGGACTGCATGCGTACTGTGCAAGACTGTTTCAAAGCGCCTGCTGCGCATATAGAGGAAGAGCCGTCGCCCAAGCGACGTAAAACTGGCAATGGCAGGGCTATCTCCGTACTTTGGCGGGCGGACGCAGACGCAAAAGATAGTATTGTCTTGGCCAGAGTATCTATTGACTTGGTTAGTGGGCTGGCCAACATCTGTGATGCTGGACTGACCCGTATGCAGAACATGCCCATCCCTTCGCCAGATTTCATGGACACGACAGACGCAGCCACATCGCAAGATTCCATACATCTAGAACTCGAATCGTGCCACAGGGATCGTGCAAACGAGACCCTGCAAATTAGACTCCGAAACGTGGTCGACAGAACGGGAATTGACCTGGCCACCACAACCTCTTCTGCCTTCGCAGACTCGATCTTGCCCCACCTTCGGACCGTCACTACATTTGCTGCTATGCGTCGAGGCAAGAGCACCAGACCCGTGTCTCGGGCAGCTTTCTGTCGCTGTCAGCTGTACGCGCCCGGCGAGGGACGCAGTGCATACAAATTGGTTGTCGAGCTACGGTGGACCTTGGGCATGTCAGTGGTTGAGGATCCCGTCGTCACAGGCCATTATATGGCCGCAGATCTGAGTCTTCTACGCGTCTACATGACTGACGAGATTACAAGAGGCGACAAGAAATGGACTTTGTCTGATTTCTATACCTCGGTTCATGTGCCAGCAGCAGACATGGATATCTCCCCACGCATCAAACAGAGTTTGCTTGAGACCAGGCTTTTGCCTTTCCAAGCGAGGACCGTTGATTGGCTCTTGCGTCGAGAAGGCGTTGCATTCTCATCTTCTGGGCTGCTCGAGCCATTCGTCAACAGTTCGCCACCAGCATCGTTTAGGCAGACGCAAGACGCCCTGGGAACACCGTGCTACGTCAGCTATCTCCGAGGCTCTATTATCACAAATCTAGATGCAGCCAAGGACGACGCTCTGCGGTCACTGCGTGGTGGCATACTCGCCGAAGAGATGGGCTTAGGTAAAACAGTCGAGCTAATCGCACTCATATCCCACCACAAGCGAGACATCCCCGAAGGAAACGTCTACGACGTATACACTGAAGCTGAAGTTAGGCCCTCAGGTGCTACATTGATCATCACCCCACCCTCGATCCTAGAACAGTGGATGAGCGAATTGCACACTCACGCCCCTGACCTCAAAGTCTACCATTACAAGGGTCTCTCACCTCCAACTGCACCAAAGAGTGTCCATACCACATCCACCATTGAGCATCTCCTGCAATACGACGTAGTGCTAACGACATATCATGTGCTTTCGAAAGAGATCCATCACGCTGTACCTCCCCCTGAGCGCAGCTCTCGGCGCCCCAAACGCCACGAGCGTCGCATTAGTCCTCTCGTCGGTATCTCCTGGTGGAGAGTCTGCCTGGACGAAGCGCAAATGGTGGAGCGTGGGGTCAGTCAGGCCGCCCAAGTAGCGCGAATCATTCCGCGGTGTAACGCCTGGGCAGTTTCCGGCACTCCTCTTCGCAAGGACGTCCAGGATCTACGTGGTCTCTTGATCTTCCTCAGGTGCGACACATTTGTAAACCACGAGGCGGTCTGGAATCGCCTCGACAAAGCGTCGTTCAAGGGCATTTTCAGCGAGATTGCCCTACGGCATACCAAGGACAGAGTCCGCGATGACCTTCAGATACCGCCTCAGAAACGCGTTGTCATTACAGTTCCTTTCACAGCTATCGAGGACCAAAACTACAGCGAAATGATGCGTCAAATGTGTGATGCATGTTGGCTCACGTCTGAAGGGCAACCCTTAGAAGAAGGTCGCGACGAGACCCATCCTCAGGTTGTCGAGCGCATGCGGGAGTGGCTGGTCAGGCTGCGCCAAACGTGTCTCCATGCGAACGTGGGCCGAAAGAATCAAAGAGCCTTGGGTGGAAAGAAGGCGGCTTTGCGCACCGTACACGAAGTTCTGGAGGTCATGATTGAGCAAAACGACACCAAATGGAAGTCAGAGGCTCGCGAAATGATCCTATGTCTGATCAAGATGGGTCACATTCATGCTTATTCCGAAGATCCAGTAAACGCACTTGATTACTACTACAAAGCTCGGGAAGAAGCAGAGACATACATCAAGATATGCAGAGACGAGCTACGCGCGGAGCAGCAGAAGCTGGGCCGCGCATCTACAGCCGACCTTCGTGAGGGTGATGAAGAACAAGACGTAGCTGCTGATAAGATGGGCCGTATTCCGATTCTGCGTAAATCGCTACGGTCATTTCTGGAGCTTCAGCATGCCGCTCAGTTCTTCAGTGCCACTTCGTTCCATCAGAGAAAAGAATTGCGGATGCACAACACTGACCCAGGATCGGCTAGGTGGCGCGAGTGGGACGAGTCTGAGACGCTTTACTACGAGGCAGCCAGGGTGATCCGCCATGAACTGCTGGAGGGATCGAAGAGTAAAGCGCAGCAGCAAATGGCCAAAGTCAATTCCAAAACGCCTTTCCACCTGCCTACGATCGCTGACCTCCCAAGTCTGGGGGGTATTGAAGCGCGAAAGATTCTCGACACGATGGACAACATCAGTGATTATTTGAATGAACAAGCTCAGCAGATACACGCTTGGCGCACGAGAGTTGTTGACATTCTTCTTACGCGCTTGGTTGATGACGAAGACGACAAAGAGTTGACAGGAGAAGAATACGATGACTCGCTTAAGGCTCAGGATGAGCTATACGTTTACATCATGGCTCTTCGAACACTTGTCGCTGACCGCAACGCTGCTGTAAACGGTCTGCAGGACACTCTTGTCGAACACGAGCTTAGGGCTGCCGAAAAGCAAGCCTTGAGGAGAGACAACGACGAAGGCGATCGAGGCCACGCACCTCAACTTGTGCTTGAAGTTGTCAGGAGACGACGCGAACTGCAATCGAAACTCCGGGCTGGATCTTTGAGGGGCGTTATCTCTAGTGTTCGCTCCTTGATGACTACTCTGCAATGGGGAGCGAACAATGGTGATGCCCGCGCTTCTTCAGAGTTCAATATCCTTCAAACGCACATCACCACGGTTCAGGCTATAGTCACAGAACAGGCAAAGGCTATAACTGAACTTGAGAAAGAGCAGGAACTGTATCGAGGCACCATGAACCAGCGTCTAGAGTACTATCGGCAGTTTCAGCATATTTCCGATACCGTCGCAAAGTACAAGGAGACGTTAGACAGCAGATTCGACCAGCGCGAGTTCGACAGAACCGACGACTTGCGAGAGAAACGCGAGAACAACGCCAATGGCTTCAAGACAAAGTGCACTTATCTGAAGCATCTCCGGAGTGAAAATTTGAACGAGACGACAGCCGAATGTATCATTTGTAGGGAAGACATTGAGATCGGAGTCTTGACGGCTTGCGGTCATAAGTACTGCAAAGAGTGCATCAATCAATGGTGGCAGGCACATCGGACCTGCCCAACTTGTAAGCAGAAATTAGGCTCGTCCGACTTCAAGGATATTGTCTTCAAACCGACGGAAATCAGAGCGGAAGAAGAGACAAACGCAGCTGCCAGTCGGACGCATGCTTCTACGCCAGGCTCTTCGTCAGCCACGTCCATCTACTCTGACTTATCTGACTCAACGATGAAAGAGATCAAGATGATCGACTTGGAAGGCTCATACGGCACAAAGGTAGATATGATCGCGCGTCACTTGATCTGGATCCGCAACAACGACCCTGGTGCGAAATCCATCATCTTCTCTCAGTTTGGCGACTTCCTCGAAGTGCTCTACGAAGCGCTGAAAAAGTGGAAGATTGGTGCCAGCAGTATCACTGACAAGAACGGCATCCGGGAGTTCAAGCTAGATCCCAGTGTCGAGTGTTTGCTCCTGGATGCAAAAACTGATTCTTCAGGTCTAAGTCTTGTGAACGCTACTTACGTCTTCCTTTGCGAACCGCTCATCAACCCCGCAATCGAACTCCAAGCCATTAACCGCGTCCATCGAATCGGGCAAGAACGACCCACAACGGTTTTTATGTACCTTGTCAGCAACACAGTCGAAGAAGCCATCTACGATATCTCTGTTGCCCGACGCCTCGAGCATATCAGCAACAACACATTGTCCAAAACACCGATGCAGTCTTATCCTACGACTCCCGCTATCAAAGAACAGACGCTGGACGCTGCGAACTCGGCTGAATTCCAAGCTGCGCCCGTCAAACAGCTCCTGCGCAAGAAGGGCGAAGGAGAAGTTGTCAAGGAAGACGACTTGTGGCACTGTCTTTTTGGCAAGCAGCGGAAAGCGGCGAAACCCATGGTGGAGAGGGAGGTTGGCCGTGAACTAAGGGCGCAGGCCGCGGAGGCGAGGATCATGGGATCGGCAGATGCAGGTCCCAGTGGCGCGTCGTCGACTGCACATTGGGACACGTTGGGACAAGGTGCGGTTCAAAACTTACCAATCCTCGCAAACAATACGCTACCTTCTGATCTTACCGAAGCTGCCCAGTCGATTTCATTACCCTACGATTATATAGCACGTCTCATGGGGTAATTATATCAATATTGCAATAGTACGGTACTGGGTAACTGTATCCATATACTCGAGGCGTGCTTGATGAGATCTGCACGAATGAATTTCAAAGAGGTATGTATCGACATGATCACAAAATGCACATTGGCGTGCATGACTCTAATACTCACCGATTGATGTGATCAAAACACAGCTCGTAAGTGTATTGACATGAGTGACAGCACAACGTAAGTGATAACGAGGGTGGGGGTATCTTGCATTAAAGGCAGTATGACAGACATTCCACATCGAAGCATGGTTGAAGAATGCAATGTTGATATTCATATCTGATCAGTAAGAGAAATAGCTCGTAGAGAGCGACGAAAGGCCAGCCTGTGTGGTATCATGCTAAAAAGAGGCACAAACGCCAGAACCAAATGCAAACGCACATGCAATGAGTATGCCAGCCCAGTGTAAAGAAGGTCCAAAACGCCAGCGCTAACAAAGAGAGGGAAATAATAGCAAAGAGGGAAGAACATATGTACGAAGAGAAGAGAAAAAGCATCACACGAGTGGACCGACAAACCGAAAGGAGGTGCTGCAGCGCCTATACTCTGGGCGTCCTCCACTCCCTCACCTCCTGCCGCCCACCTTCGTCAAACCCCGCCCGCTCCATGAGCTTCGTGAACGTGGTGTTCGCCGAGTCCGCCGTGAAGCGATTGTCGCGCCGCATACCAGGTGCCTGTGGGGGAGCCAGGAAACTCGGTGCTGGCATCAGGACATCAATGGTCTCTGAACTGCCGCTGCGCGCCACATTCGGACGCTGTTGCCCTTGCTGTGTGTTGAATGTCTGCGTGCTGGTACGAAGGGAACTCGAGCGCCGACTAGCAGAATGAATGCGTTTGGGTTTCGGAGGCGGGGTCTGGTACGGATCTGTGTAGTTCCCTGCGCGCACGGGAGGAGGGTGGAGAGGTGCAGGGTTCGATGGAAGACCGCCCGTGAAGCCAAAATTCAGTTTGGGGGTGCGGTCCCACATGCTTTTTATTCTGGGGGTGAAGCCGTGGACGGGCGGGTTGACATTTGTTTTCTTCATGCCTTGGACGATTCGGTCGGTGGAGTTGGGGCTCGAATGCGCGGAGTGGCTGCCCCGGCGCATGAAGTCGGTCCGGGCGGCGTGCTGGGGGTCGTAGATTGGGTCGCTGATTTGACGTGCTACATGGCCGAAGTCGCCGGAGTAGCGCTCTTTGGATTGTGACTCGCGCCTTTTCTTGATGATCCAGATCAGGGCGAGGGTGCTGAGGGCGCCGATGACTATGCCGGGGAAGAAGCCAGCTGCGAAGGACCGGCCATCGAAGCCCTGCTTTGTTTGGAGTGGTGCGGTGGCTGAGCAGTCGGAGGTTTGGGAGGCGGACGCTGGGCTGGTGGAGGAGGGTGTTGGGTTTGCGGTTGAAGTTGGAGACGGGGATGACGATGGTGAGGTATCCTTTGCACACATAGTGCCCTGGCATGTGTAGCCCAACGAACAGCACTTGTCGCCGCATTTGGGCAGGTCAATGCCGTCGGTCTCTGAGAGATGCATCTGGTTGTCTGGATGGAGCGTAGCGTTCAGCTGCGTGGTGTCGCAGGTGGTAGGCTGGATGTAGGCGCAGTCCGAACCGGATGGACAGCAGATGACTGATTGTACGTCTCCACCGTTGAGAGACATGCAGGTTGAGTCTTTGGGGCAGCAAAAAGAGGAAGGGAAGTCGGATCCGCACTGTTGGAGGTCTGCGTTCCCTCCACATGTTTCTGCTTGGCGGAGGAAGAGACTGGACGCGTGTGTCGTTGTGATGAGGGATAGGAAAAGGCACGCGAGGGACATCCTCGAGAGCCTGGGAGAGGGCGTGACTGGAGCCATGGTGGTGAAAATGGAAGTTGTGGCGGTATTACGTTCAAGAGGTCGGGCCTGCGAACCTCAAGTGACTCGGAATGAAACAAAGCAATGAGAGAGCGATACGGAAGCAGAGTACGAAACAATGGAACAGACAAAGACACGCCCTACCTTGGGTATATCTACCTGCAAGAACTAGACTCGAGGAGCCGCAAGTGACGTTCCTCACGGCGGGATGGGAACAGTCGGGCTCTATCGTGTCCACCCATCGTCGCCTATGTTCTGAGAATAGAGCCAGCCGAGGCGCCGAGTGGACAATAGGCATTGCATGGCGGGCGGAGGGTCTGGCTAGCAGCGTCTGGTGGCAGGTGACTGCGGTGTCTGTGTGGCTCTGCGTGGACGAGCAGGCGAGTGGATGAAACGAGTGACGCGGGCGCTTGGAGCCCGGCGGGTTTTGCACACGCGGGCGCAGAGGGCGAGGGCGCGTCGTGATTGGGCGGGGGGTTAGCGCGACGATGCAGAGGCCGGAAAAAGATGAGCTGCGAGCAACGGGCTGCCGACGACAGTTCGCCCGCCGCCCGCAACGACAGCACACATGATGATTACACGGTGTCTGGCCCGCCGGCCGGGAGCCATACGATGTGCGGCCGGGGCCTGGAGGGTATGTTGTGGCTGCGACGGTGCGGCGTGCCTGACTGACGCTGGATAGAGAATGCCCTCGCCCGCCGCCCGCAGCCTCTACACGGTGCCCCCGCTGGACAACCACGCCCAGCTGGAGCAGAACGGCATACCGGGCGTGCTCTCGCCCACGGGCTTCCGCACCGCCTACACCGAGTACCAGGGGCACATCATCGACGAGCTGAATGCATCCACCGCCGGTACGACATGGCCTCGTCGAGTCCAGCGCGGTGCCACAGACTAACATCGCTTTGCAGGTACGCCGTGGGAGAACCAGGAGGCCAAAGCCCTCGTCGTCGACTTCGCCCGTGACCCGACCAAGGCGTACGCCTTCAACATCGCCAGCATGGCCTTCAACAACCACTTCTTCTTCCGCGGCCTCAACACCAACCCCGACGTGCACGCGCAGCCGTCCAAAGACCTCCACGCCCACATCAACAAGCACTTCACTTCGCTCGAGACCCTGCGCGACACCTTCCTCGCCACCGCAGAGTCCATGTTCGGCCCCGGCTTTGTCTGGCTCGTGCAAACCAACGACAACAGCGTGGGCGGCACTCTGCGCATCCTCCCCACCTATCTTGCCGGATCGCCCCTGTCGGGCGCCCACTACAGGCGGCAATCCCACGACCTCAACACACACAATGCCGACTCGTACCAGAACATGAACAAGGTGGGGTCCTTCGGCGTTGCCGCGCAGCAGGATCAGAAGCCCAAGAAGCCGTTGGGCGGCGTCGATGTAGTGCCGCTGCTGTGCGTAAACACGTGGGAGCATGTCTGGCTGCAGGATTACGGTGTCCGCGGGAAGAGGGCCTTCCTCGAGCAGTGGTGGGACAGGATTGACTGGGACTTTGTGGGCCAGAACACAACGCTGAAGAGCAAGAGCCCTCGATCATTCATGGGCGCCTGAATTCATTAGGGCTGTACACTGCATGTAGACATATATGTACAAGACATTCTGAAACTACGTCAAGGCATCTTTGCATGCATGGCGCCGGACGTCGACTCGGGCATCTAGCAGCACGCAACAACGTGCGACAACTACTTGTCGCCCACTTTGCCTGTGAAGAACATGTGTCTGTACTTGCTTGGCGAACCCATCTCACTTTGCATCCCTCTCACTGACTATCATTGTTCAAACGCCCTCAGGCATCGCTGCAGCTGCATGGTATTCCGAACGCTGTCCAGGCCTCGTCTTCTCTCATTGCAGGCCATACTGGATACGGCGCGACATGTACTGGCCTGCAGCACACCACCGCCAGTGGCCCAACCCGGCTCTGATCAACCACCACGTCCTCAAATCTTCACCGGATGTTTCTTCTCACACCACCAGATGCCGGCCTCTCAAGGCAGATTCAAAGTACACTTTCACGATGCGCTTGTCCGCTCTTCTCAGCCTGAGCCTTGGAACTCATCAGGTGGCCAACTCGCGCCCGTACAGCCGGCGTCATCCTGTGCCACACCATTGGCGCGCCTCTAGTCAACTGTTGACGCGCAACACCTGAAGACGTCCGCGGGTACTTCGCACTAGGGATGTGGACAGGTATACCGACAGCAAAGGCTGCAAACACGTAGTCGAGTTCCAGTTGAGGGCCAAATCCTTCGAGGCCTCCTGCGCGCGGGCAACTAGGAACATTTATTGGAAACACTGACGAGAGCGCACCGCCTCCGCCTTGCATGCTTACAATGCACTGATTTTCGCCCAGCCCTGCGGCAACTTCTGCATAAGTTCAACATTTCGCGTGCTCGCCTGCCTTCAGCCGTGAGCCTTGGCCAATCACCACGCCGTGATCTTCGCCGGATTTAGTCGTCGGTCAACCAGCGCCCTGCATTAATTCCTACACTATGACCTCACACGACTCTAGGGTTAGCTAGTCGGTAACACATATCGAAGGATTTCGACTCTCTTCGGTGCGGTTGCCTTTTCCCCAAGACTCCGTTTCTCCACACTGCTCCTTTCGTCCCTTTTTCTCAGTCTGGTATTGTGTTTCCTAGCGGGAGGATGGCAGTGCTTGCGGATATATTACCGGTGGTTTCGAGGAGCTCAGCTCTCGCGCTGAAGCTATACGGCGTTGCCGTGGAGTCGCCCGAGGCCGCGAAAGACCTAGTTGCCGTTGCAAACAAAATAAATGGTTTCGCTGCAATACTCAAGCAGCTAGGGACAATCATCAAAGAGGACGATCGCTTGCCGTCACCCGAGGTACGTAAAGATGCGCGAGTCGAGCTGCAATTACGGGAAAGCATGGCCTATTCCAAGATCGGAGTGTTGTACTGGCATCACCCCATGAAGATTTTGGGAATATCACCTTTCTGCTCTGTCCGACCAAGGGACTTGAAGACATTAGACAAGGAGGAGCGAATGTTTATACTTCGCTAAATGAGGTCGTAGAAGCCCTCGCTGACATTCATCTAGGCCATCGACACCCTGGACGATGCCATCGATCAGGCTCAGAACTTGCTTACCAGCGTCGAAATGACTACCTCGATCGAGAACGACAAGTACCATGACCGAAGAGACGGTGTTCGCTCTACTCAACACAGCCATCCCCGTTTAGATCATTCGACCAAGGCAAGCTTAGACTATTTCACAGCTCACCTGGAAGCCTTGAGTATGACGCTCTCTGTTCTGCTGCAAACGTTGTATGCAGCACAGACTATAATGTGGTCAAAGTAAGTGTCATATCCTTACACTGCACTAGGTCTCCGACCCAGTCGCATCCGCATGGCTCTATCTTCCACTTCAGGTACATCGTGGCTTGGAGTAGTATGCTACTGACAGTCTTCCAGGTTACGTCCCACAGTATCTCCACAACAAGCTGCTAAACTTGTTGATAACGAAAAGATTCAACTAGAGGCACTCATTGTTCAACAACAACTGTCCATCTTATCAGCTTCAAACTTCTATGAACAATCGCCACGATGTGATGCGCGCTTATTGATGGAGGCAGACAGTTCCCAGAGCTTGGTTGTCACAGAGCATGGCGAAAGCCCTAGGCCGACCAGCCTTCGGTCTTATCAGGATGAGGACCTGAGAAGCCTCGACACGTCGGTATACACCGAAGCGAATGGCCTACCTGCGGTTTTCAGTATATCAGCTTCGCGCGCCGAGCACTTGCTACAACAATGGACGAGTCTGCCTCTGTTTGAGCGCCGCTTACGAGACGAAGAACGCGAACTGCAAAGGCAGAGACAAGAATATCAACAAGCTACTGTAGAGTCAGATAGCGAAGAAGAGCAGAGCCGCACATCGAAGCTTTCGGGAGATGGCGCTCGGCGAACACAAAGGTCGGGCAGCATACAGCCGCTGTTCACTGAGACCAGCAGCATGTCCAGTCCACGACAGGAGAAGCATTACGGTCCGCCTGCACCGCCAACACCTATAGCTACGCCTCGTACATCACGGACGAGCATGCCTGCTACAAATGAACAGCAAACAGCTGCTTCACCCCGATCTAGTCTAGGGAGTCTCCCCATCGAGGCTGCCGCCGCGGTAGAAGCGAAAGAGGAAGACAGTGAAGTCGATCTAGAGATACCTTGGAAGTTGTGTACGCGCAAATACTACTGGCGCTTTGTCGATGCCAAGCAGGTCAGCTCGAACACTGATCAAGCGTATTCACTTGCCTACTTGGAACGTAGCAGTTGGACCGAAATCATGGCTAGTTGGGTGTGCAAAGAAGCAATCAGAGAGGCTGGTTTCAGGTTTACACAATATCAAAAGGAGCGGAAAGATCATAGGAGAACGAGAGGGGAGACATGCTTCTGCATCGAACGCCCCTTGCAGTTTGACCAAGTCAAACGTCTTGTCGAACGTACAGTTGACATCTACCGGAAAGCAGCACCACAGACTCCACCTCAACAACTACAAGCCAGGAGATCATCTTTCCATCGTGCCCCACCGCCACCTACTGCTCTAAAAGGAAGCGCATTCGACCGCGACCGGACACCAGTGCCCCGAAACACACATGCCCCGCTTGATCGCACGAACACAATGCACTACGCACCGCCGCCTGGGCCACCCCCACTAGACCGATCACTCTCGATGCCTGGACCGGGACTCATCCCATCGCCACCCCAACAAAAGACCAACACCCGCACTCCAAATCTCCAGATACCGGTACCCAGTCAATACGCCCCTCAGCAACCACCACCCCCTCACTCTCCACGAATCCCACAGTACCCACCTCAAGCCAACGGATACCCATCTCAGCCGATGAACACACCAACAGCACCACCATACTACCCACCGCCGCCAAAGACCCCTTTTGCAAACGCACCCATGCCCCCACATGCACAAACCCAAACCCAGAATTACCCTGTACAAGCCTCGCCTCTCCGCCAATCCTACATGAACTCCAGTTTCGCTGGCAACCGACGATACGACGACGACTTTACCACATCCGAGTCTGAGCTCGAACGCCCGAGACGGCGCAGATCCAAATCGAGGAGTAGGACGTATGAGAAGGAGCGGGAGAGGGAGAGGGACAAGTATGGTAAGAAGAGTCATACAGGGAGGAAGGCCGCGGCGGGCGCATTACTGGGTGTCGGTGGGTTGACCGCATTGTTGGATGGTTTGAGCGGACTGTAGGATGTACGAATTATATAATTCAGTGTTGCTATCACTTTGGGGTTTTGAGTACAAGGTACCCAACGGATTAGTTGCTTGTATGATGACTTACGAAAGCATAATGACGAAACGTTCTATTTTGCACCTTCTCTACCGTCTTCGACCTTTCGAAACGAGATGACGAGATCCTCAAAACAAGCATTAGTCAGAGCACCAGTCTGGGAATACCGGCGATGCATCGAAATCAGAAAGGCGTTAACTAGGACGATTAAAGGAATGACTACGTAGGGACAGAATGAGAATACGCGATACCATCCGCCTCTTCCGACCACCCGTTCAACACCCCATCACATCATCCCTCTTGCCAAGCTCCTCAAGCGTAGTCTACTCTAGCGAAACCATCGTTCGCACAGAGCATACCCATTATTATTCTGCCATTACCGCTTCATCGTTGTTACAGGTGTGCTCGCTAGCCAAGTCCGGATCCGAATCATTCCCGGACTTGTCCAGGTAACTGGGTATCTCAAGTTGAGCCATTCGCGCAGGATCCGTACGTGTGATGCGCTGTGGAGTTGCAGGCCATCCTCTCATAGTTTGATCTGAGATGGACTCGTCGGATGCGATGGTGTGCTCCGTGACCTCGTCGCTCGTTTCGGAATGGGAACTGTGTTCGCTGAAAGCATCAACTGGCACACGCGGTTCGAGACGTGTGCGTTGATCGGTAGCTCCGTCGACTTGTAGTTGTGCTTCAGTGGCTCCCTCTGAATCATTTTCTCCCTCTTCAAAGCCAACCACTGTCTCGCCAGCAGGCTCAGAAACCGCCTCACGTTCCCCAACTGTGGTTGTTCCACTTTCCTCCTGCCCAGTCACCCATCCTCCAACAACCCTAGGCATAACCATCACCTCCCTCAACCCCCCACTTGGTTGCTGCACAACAACACCCTCAGCACCCGCGCCGTCACCACCCCAAAACCCCGTTGTACGCCCTTCAATCAACAGCTTCGATTCCTTCTCGTTCTGGATCAGCGAGCAGCAAGTGCAAAACCATGTCTTGAGTATGTCGACAACACAAGTGCCGCCGAGGTCGCCTAGTTTGCGGATCCGATAGGTTTGCCATGCGAAGGGGACGCAGACGAGGAAGCCGTGCGCGAGCGGGGTGCAGCAGAGGAATGAGTAGCCGTAGGCTATGCACTATTCCCGGTAGTGTTAGTCAGGATTTTGAGAAGGAAGATCGCGGTGGGATAGTGTGGGACGCGAATCGAAGCTGGGTGAAACAATGACTGGGAAAGAAGTGACGTACTGGTACGTTGACAATCTCATAGCCACTCATATCGCCCTTGTAGTGGAGACGATGCCACGTCTTTCCGCAAGTGACGCAAGGACAGAAGAACGTGACGATACCTACGCTGCTTGTTAGTTCATCGTTTTATTATACCTGTTCTCACACCAACGTATGTGGAAAGACTTACATAAGGGCAGCGGATTCAAGCAATCCTAAAGACTTGTGTTCCACGACTTGGTACGTCGCAGATCTGCTTCGAGTTCTTCTCTCGCTAACGCAGTCCAGTCTGATATCTGGGAGCCGCACCATCGTCCCCATCTTGAGATGGTGTCGCGGGTCTTTTGGAGGGACGGGTGTCCTGCGAGGCGGTCTGGCATTGTGATACGATGGGCCGACTTTCTGACAGCGAGTTGATCTCAGCTACGGTGTTTAGGATGAGAGAAAAGTATGTATTCGATGCCGAGTATGCTGATGCTATGTGGAAGGGTGGGCGAAGAACAGAGTGGGTGGTATGGCGCGGTTGATGTCTGGGAAGGCAAGAGAAGTAGATGCGCGAGCGACTGATATTGACCTCACCTCGCCTGGTAAGGACGATAGAGCCAGGAGTCAGATGGAGGCGGTGGCGACTGAGAAAGAGTCTCCATCAATTAGTGAAGTCTCAATGATTCATGTTTACCACATTGGCAATGTGTAGCGGGACATGCACAGCAGTTCTAGTTAAGATGAAGAAGTGATGTAATGCTCTGGAGACAGCCACGCCAAGTTGAAGGACGGCAAGATGCCACGTAGTTTCACGTTATGATGTATATGAAGCAACTGGGGAGAAAGGTCTGCAAGTATCAAATCGCATGCATTGTATAGGCCACGCATATTGGCAGCCCATACTAGTCTATGTAACTAATCATTGGCTCGAAACTTTACTTTTATCAGATTCCTTCCACCCAAGTCACGGGGTCAGGTCCGCATATGCGCATGCAAACCAAAACGAGCATTTAAATCCCACCGCCGAGCTGGCCTTGGGAAGACAGCCACCATGATGGTTACCACAAAGAACCGGGGGTATCTTCCTTCGTAAAAAGGTTGGGTCGTGGCTAGACCTTCATGAACGCCATCTATGCAGAAACTTTTCCGTCGTCCAAAACAGGGTCATGCTGCTACTCTCCGCGTGTGGAGAGACCGAGAGACGCAAGGACGACGAGAAAGACGTTGTCGTCGAGGGGTATGACCGGGAAAAAAGGAACCGCTTTTGTCGTAAGATAAGGAAATGCTCAGAGAGGTCATCCGCGTGTGGAAGACTCGGAAAGCGAGAATCTATAGCTCCCCAAGCAGCATGCTTGCAGAAGAGCGAAGTCGTGAAATGTTCGTAATGCATGCCTTTCCGAGAAAGACGAGGGTCCTGCCATCTATGTTCGAGCTCGACAAGAGTGCGTCGAAGGGTATCGTATGCGAGAAGAGCTCGAAAACAGGCAGATCCGCAAAAAAACAGTCGCTGTCTATATGCTGATTGGGGTATGAGATTCCAGATTTCCGCATCGATCCGCGGTAACCGGGAAAGATTCGCAGAAAACATTCGCAAGTGAAGGAAATCGAAAGCAAGCCATCGGTAGCAGCGACACGACGGCCCAGGGTATCGTAGAGAAGAAAATGTGTCCCGGGCTGGCTATATCGTGAAGCGGTGCGTCGCACGTTTACCACCAAGAGTTGCCGCCAGGGCCAGATGGGTTGCCGTAGCCTCCACCAAAGCCACCGCCGCCGCCGCCGCCGCCGCCGCCGTAGCCGCCGGGAGCTGGAGGAGCGTAGCCACCGCCTGGAGCACCGCCGAAGCCACCTCCGTAGCCACCTTGAGGAGCACCTCCCCACTGGCCACCGCCACTACCACCGAAACCACCACCGCCCATACGACGAACGTCACGGGTAGCAGCGTTGCCACGGCCACGGCCGCCGCCACGTCCCCCACGACCTCCACCGAAGCCGGAGCCCTCACGAGCAATGGACTCGAGGAAGCTGGGGACCTCTTGGTTGGCCTCCTTCAACAGGTCAAGGAGATCGCGTACGACTCCGCGATTGCCGCGGTTGAAGAAAGCAGTGGCAATACCAGTGTTTCCAGCTCGTCCGGTACGACCGATTCGATGAACATAATCGTCAATGTCGGTGGGCAGGTCATAGTTGACTACGTGAGTCTAGAAAAATGTCAGTGAATGTCAGGAAGTGAGGAGTAGGGTAATACGTACGACATTCGGAATGTCCAGTCCTCGAGCCGCGACAGCAGTGGCGACAAGAATTGGGCAACGTCCAGTTCGGAACATCTCCAGAGCCTTCTCACGCTCGCGCTGAGTGCGGTCGCCGTGAATGGAGGTGGCGGGGAAGCCCTGGTTGATGAGGAAGTCGGACAGCGAGTCGGCCATACGCTTCGTCTCAACGAAGATCAAGGTGAGACCAGCACCGTGTGTGTGAAGAATATCAAGGAGAACAGAGCGCTTGTCGCCGTCCTCGACGTACTCAATCTTCTGGGTGATGTTCTCAGAAGTGGAACCGACACGACCGACCGAAAGGAAAATGTAGTCCTTCAAGAAGTCGCGGGCGAGCATCTGGATATCGCGGGGGAAGGTGGCCGAAAACATGAGTGTCTGGCGGGCAGCGGTAGGAGGCATGTCCTCACCCTCAACGATACGGCGAATCTGAGGCTCGAAACCCATGTCCAACATGCGGTCAGCCTCGTCGAGAACGAGGTACTTGATGCTAGCGAGGGAGATACGGCCACGCTCGATCAAGTCGACGAGACGACCGGGAGTAGCAACGAGAAGATCGCAGCCGCGCTCAATCTGGCGAAGCTGAGAGCCAATGTCGGCACCACCGTAGACGACGCAAGGGCGGACCCAGGAGCGGTATGCGAACTTGCGGGCTTCGTCGAAGATCTGGGAGACCAACTCACGGGTAGGAGCAAGGACGAGCGAGGTGGGGTAAGCCTTGCGTTGACGTCCGTATCCACCCTGAGCCTGTGCGGGAGGAGGAGAGGGGCCGTTCTGGAAGGCCTGGGCGAGAATGGGGAAGAGGAAACCACCAGTCTTTCCGGAACCAGTCTGGGCACAAGCCATGAGATCACGGCCACCCATGACGATGGGGATGGAGTACTTCTGTACAGGAGTGGGGACCTTGTATCCGGAGAGCTCGATGTTGCTCAGCAGGTGGTCATCGAGAGGCGGGTTTGTGAAACGTGTGACGGGTTCGGGGACACCCTGACCAGAGGCCTCGACGGGGATGTCATCGTACTTTTCGAAGTTGATACCGGTCTGTTGCTTGGAAGGGTCGTTGGGCACGCCGAAGAGATCGCGCTCGAGGCGCTGGTTGGGCGGGCCGGGAACGTGCTTGCCGTCCTTCCAGGCACCGTCGCCAGATCCGCGAGCGCCTCCAGAGCCACCACCGCCGGGCTTGCCGTAGGCGTTGGGGTCGAAGTTGCCGCGAGGGGCACCGCCCCATCCACCGCCTGGCGGACCGTCGCGACCGCGGGGAGTGAAGTTGGGTGCGTTGGCCCAGCCACCGGCACCGCCGCCGCCGTTCATCTGAGGGGGAGGACCCTGACTGTCACCAGTTAGCATACCTTCCTGTTTTGCGTCCTGGGTGTTGACTGACCCTCCGGGGCCCCACGCGCTGCCACCGAGACCGCCGCCGTTCATCATCGGGGGCGGGCCGTCCATGGGTGCAGGGCCTCCGGGACCGCCCTGGGGACGACCGCGAAGGTGAGGGGGGATGTAGGCAGAACGCTCGCCGTTGAAGCCGTTCTGGGGGTTGTGCTGGGAGTCGTTGATGTTGAGACGACCCATGTCGAGTTGTTCAGCCATGATGGGCGTGGTGGATTCGAGTTGGTTGAGGGGGTGTTTGGGGGTGTAATGTGCAGGGCGCAAATTACAGATGTACTGACTTCGGCTGGCTCGGCGGTGAGCGACAGACGAAAAGTAGCAGGTCTAAGTGACGAAACTCGTAACTCGCAGGCGGGTGCCTGAGACTCGTTCTGTCAGGAAAGAAGGGAACGCCTCTGTCCTGGAAAACGAGAAGTAAAGAAGTGAAGACCAAAAGAAAGGACTTCACAGGAAAAGAGCTTGTAAGGTTGTGCAATACACACAGAGTAGTTTTGGAGGGTGGGTGGTTAGGGAAGAGGGAGACGGCCGCAGGTAAGTTAAAAAAGCGTGTCGGAGAACCCTTCCCGCACTAGACCCTGTTGGCGCTAGCGCTCCCTCTCAGAGTTCTCAGGCTGTGGCGAGTGGGGAGCGGTGAACGTCACAGATGGAGGCTGTCGTGTGCTGCAGCAGGCTTGCTTTTCATGCGACATGCACTGTGACATGTCCGCAGTTGAACATAGTGGCGGCCTTTCTAGGTCCTTGAGCAGGTTCCAGCCCATCTTGTGCGACTGTGCCATGGCTTCAGATAACCCAACATTTGTCTTCTTTGCTTTTACCAGCAGGTATGTGCCCCTGGACGTGCCCTGGCCGTTATATATCGTCATCGGCGGGTAATGCAGGGACTGCAAGGACATCTTATCCCCTTTACCCTAGCTAGCGTCTTGACATACTCGAGAGCGATGTTCACCATGTATCAGATCAATGCTCTACTAAATGAACGTTTCTGCATTTCGTCGTAATCTAGGCCATGCTCTTCTCCTTGAGCCCACCCATAATGTTGCTTTGCCCTCCATTTCGCGATTTCAAGAAGAGCACGCAAATCGCGACGACAGCGCCGATAAAGAAAAGCTTCTGACCGACCGACAAACCATCAGCAGAACCGGTAGCAGCAGCCAGTCCAGGAATTTTGCCCTTGGTGGAAGAGGCCTGGGATACCTCAGCAATGTTGACGATATCGTCGTTAGACGGAGTCGCTGTGATATCGAGTTCGTCGCCAGGAATGGCTGGTTCAGCAAGGCCGTATAAATCTTGAAGAAAAAGGTACAACTATCAGCAGCTCTCCAACCTGAGGGGTCGACTCAATAGCAAAGAATGCGTACTGATGTCTAGAGTTCCGCGTGAATACCTTCCTCTGGCACCTCGAGCTCTCCGCTCTTGGCGATCTTGACAGTCTGGACCGGCTTGTCTCCAGCACCCTTCTTCACGTTCTCGATCTTCTCCACGACCTCGTAGCCCTCGAGGACCTCTCCAAACACGACGTGGCGGCCATCGAGCCAGCTGGTGATGACGGTGGTGATGAAGAATTGAGAGCCTAGGATAGTCAGTGCATGTTGCATGGAGTGAAAGCGAAGGGTACTCACCGTTGGTATCTTTACCAGCGTTGGCCATGCTGAGGAGACCCTTGCGGGTGTGCTTGAGCTTGAAGTTCTCATCGGGGAACTTCTCTCCATATATGCTCTTACCACCTGTACCGTCGCCTTTGGTAAAGTCTAGCCGTTGATCAGCATTGTGGATTCTCGGCCCGGGCATGAGTTGGACTTACCACCACCCTGGATCATGAAGTTGTTGATAACGCGATGGAAAGTGGAGCCTTCGTAACCGAATCCCTTCTCGCCAGTAGCGAGAGCGCTGTAGTCTATGTTAGACCCCAGAGTCATGCGTAGACTTGTGTCCTTTCGTACCGGAAGTTCTCAGCGGTCTTGGGAACGGTCTTGCCGTAAAGGCCGATAGTGATGCGGCCTAGCTCTTCATCGCCGTGGGTGACGTCGAAGTAGACCTGTATCTAGTCAGCAGGTCTGTCCATGCATCCGGTTGCGAGCTATGCACACCTTATGAGTGATCTTTGGACCCTTTGCAGCCTCGGTGCTCTGAGCAAAGAAGACGAAAGTGATCGAGAGGATCAAGAGGAGCGAAATGACAGCTCTCTGGATGGTAGCCATAGTGCCTGATTGTGTTGGGAAACAATCGAAGGAGGTCGCAAGGTTAAGTAGTTTGGAAAGCCCCCTGCGGAATGCAATGGTGGAGGAGGTGTTGAAACGTTGCGTTTTACCTAGGTAGAGCGATTGCCCGCACTGTCGCACTAGCGCCAGTTGGGTCTAGCGGGAAACGGAAGTCTGGAGTTCGAGATCAGACAAGACAATTGACACTCCAACACGCGAACTCGCCGTCGGAACGCTGATCCGCCATGGTACGCTATGAAACCGCCCAGTTCCCCTTGTGCGTGTCTTACTGACGGCTTAGGTGTTCATCAACGGCTTCAGCTTCACGGAAGCGACGCTCGTAAAGCGATCCCTCGAATCTTTCTTTGGCATCGGGCCCTCGGTCTCGCAGCGCATTATGGCGAAATTCTACATCCACCCGTGGGCGAAAGTCGGCAGCTTAAAAAACGCCACGGTCATGGATCTGACAGCGGAACTGGCGAACATGAAGATTGAGAACGATTTACGGCGGCAAGTGCAGGACGACATCCGGAGATTGAGGGATATGGGCACATATCGTGGAAGGAGACATGCTATGGGCTTGCCTGTGAGGGGCCAGAAGACAAGGACACAGGTATGTTTGGTCCTGGGAGAGTGGCTACGGTCTTCGTGGGTCAATGGGCTAACAATCGCAGATTGCTACTGCGCGACGGCTGAACAAGATGGAACGAGGCGGTAGTGGAAGAGTGGGACTTTAAGGTGTATGGAAGCCTGTACAAGTGTATAATACTGTATGGTGCGCGGGCACAGACTCGTGTCTACAATACGCAATTAGAAGGGAAACATAGATTAACGACACAACTTTATCGAGTATATCGGGGGCTTTTTCTTAGTATCTCCATTGGAAATGAGCCTATGCTTCGACAGT
Organism: Alternaria rosae; assembly: GCF_020736505.1. Taxonomy (NCBI): domain Eukaryota; kingdom Fungi; phylum Ascomycota; class Dothideomycetes; order Pleosporales; family Pleosporaceae; genus Alternaria; species Alternaria rosae. The sequence continues at coordinate 2,083,798 of NW_025763576.1, forward strand.
GTTACTACTACGGAGTCCAGCAACGCGGGGCCTTGTCTCATTGTCTCTGCGTCGAAAACACGATCTGTGATTCAGAGACAGCGTAGTTGTGCAGACCTGTTCCCGGTCTCGATCTCTTATTCGCAGATGAAGTCCATCAGTGCAAGTAACTTGCAAGTTGGCTAGTCGAACTGGTGGCTACCCCAGCACAGGATACGAAGCTGTCAAGATCGGTGTGGAGGATGTCAAGATTGATAGATTAATCACATCGAAGATTTTGTAGGACAGATTGGCAGCTGCTTTATGACACCCAGGTATCTTGGAGGTATAGGAGTTAACAACCTGAATATTGAAGAAAATGTCTGTTTTGGAGTCCTGTCATCCTGACATGGTTGGCAGTCATCTTGATCGAAAGCTGTAGGGAATGTGAGAATGGTCACAAATTCGATGGACAGTGTGCCCACTCAATACACTGTTTCGTGATGCTGGTTGACGACCGTTTACTGTTTTGAACAGTATGTCATGAAGCAAGTGGTTTGCAAACGCCGAGGCAATAATGAAGAGAATATCCTCTATGATAGCTATGTTCGAAGTTTGTTCCAGCGTCCACATCCTTCCCTGCTCAGAGATTGGCGTTGGCTTTGCGTTCGCGCAGTACGCGTTGCCTCCTGTAAGATTAGCCTCGAACGCTACACCAGGCGTTTTGTTTTGCTAGGACAGGCAGAACCCGGCCATGTTCTCACTATACCTGCGTGCATCGCTTTCCTCGTAATTTCCAGAGCAACACACACCTGTGGATATACCCAGGTTTAGCGAATGGGAACTGGAACTTCTAGAGGACGTGATGGTAGGCGTTTGTTCATTGAGCAAGGGTTCACCATACTAGGTTTACCCACGCAATAGCTGTCCCATGGCGCAAACCACCACAAGATTCCGATGAGGCGTTATTGGCCTCCCTCTTGGCGCCACTTCACTCTCCGATCTATCCTTCCTCCATGTTTGATGGCGGGAACTGTAGGCCTATGCGGCGATTAGCGGTCGAACGGGAGCTTGCGTTCCGGACGGAAGCTCTCACAGGCATGCGCATGCTTTGATGAGAGACTACCTTTTGCAAGCGAGGATAGCTTTCCTTTCACCGCAAGCCCCGCATGTTACCAGAGATGTAATGTCCGCGTTCCTGTTGGTGCAGTCTTGTCAACTTAGACGTTGGTGATTTGTCCTGCTCAACGCAGTAAAGCCCGTATTTGCAATCACGAAGATCATAATACTTCGGTCTTGCCCCCCGGAGCTTTGATATGCGAGATATAATTAGACGTGAGAGAGGCTTGTAGCTTGACCCAACTCGCATGGAAACAACTGTTCCGAGTTATGCTTGCCATGTCTTTGGGGTAGCGTCTGCCTCAGGTTCACCCTGTATCTGTTGAGGCGATGCGTGCGGTCGAAGGATGTGGGTGCTGGACCATCAAGGAGGGCTGTTCATGCCGCATCTTTACTCGCCCGAGTGATGATGTCCGCTGCAATGTCGCACCTCATTTCCACGGCTCGCGGTGGGTACTAGCGCAGAAACAGAAAAACAAAAGACGTTTCTCGGCCTCAATCATCCAAATTACCCCTGACCGAGCATTGCAAAGAGGAATTATTAGTCTGGGCCTTGGGTTCGTCGCGCAGCCTAGGTGCAGCTCGTGATCATCATGTGGCGACGGTTAAGGTCTAGTCGTTGAGCTATCAGCGGCTCCCTGCAGTACACTTCGCTTGACGGCGGATGAGTTTCAGATGTAATCGCAGGTCGGTAGGAATCGTATGATTTTGATATGCGTTCCAAGCGGCATGTATCCGCCGTGAGAATACTCGAACATTCAGCCGCGGTGCGAAGCGGATGGATGGGGCACCCATGGTGATGGAGGGCATGCGGTAGTCGTCTTTGAGAGTTTGCGCCTTGGAGCTGATGCATCTACGAGTGACAAGTGATCGACGGGTCTAGCCTCGATTCGGCCTGGCAAATCCTTCGCGCTGCAGCGACCCAGCAGCCCTTCAACTCGAACGCCTCCGTGCGCAAGAGACAATAATTTATTACCACGACCGTCCAATCGACGGCCAGACGACTGGTGGAATTGCTCTCGAGTCTGCCATGAGTCGCAGATTATGGCGCCACCGAATCAATACACCCTCCAGACTCGCATGCCAAATCATCTAGGCTGCAGCCAATAGGTGGGCATTTCGCACCTTTTGGCTTGTCGGGCTGTTGTCAGCTTGCCTGCGGGCACCGGCGACAGCAGACCACGCGGACATCTCGTTTTGCACCAGACCGTCGGTGGATGGTGGCTCGTTGTTGACTACGGCTAGCAAGCCACAGGTGTGCGCCAATGAAAAAGCCAAAGTAGCTTTCAGGCGCCTACACGAGCAGGTAGTCGACTGGGATGCAGATGGATTTGGGCATATCTAAAACGTGAGGGGACGCAGCCATCAAGGCGTGCGGAGGCGATCATGGAGACGACGGCCTACAGGGCTCGCTTCTGCTGCAGGAACCAGGCTTGACTTTGGCCCGGCTCCTACAAGGGCGGTTATGGCGCCGAATGAGAACCCACCAGGCTACGAGCCCAAATCTCTTCTGTTCCGGCTGCTCCTTCTGACGGAGACTTGTCTCAAGCTGCGCGGGACGCCAGATGCTGACGAGACTGCTGAGCGTGGCAGCTTTGGATTCACCAGACACTCAGAGCGTCACCGAAACACTAATCCCCACTGGCCGTCTGCTATACCGTCGACCAGATATCCCGGTCGTCCGCTAGCCCGTTTGAGCCTTGAACATGGCGGCGACGAATACAGACATGCATATGCTTCAGGAAAGGACGGCGGCACATCACATCCCTCAGCACCAGCCGCCGTCGCCCTTGCACTCTCTGTCCTCGCCTTCGCTTGCGGACAGTATTCGCAGCCTTCGCGACGACTCGACGCGCTCCCACAACGTGCCGGCCACGGCGGACGAGCAACACCCGCACCGAGCACGTCGCAAACCCGTCCCAAGCCCGCTGTATTCGACTAGTAATAGCGGCCCCTCGTACCAGCAGCTGTGCTACCGCGACGCACCACGCCTGGACGAACCGCGCAGTCCGCGCGAGAAGCTTGACGCATTGCTTGCGGAGGAGCAACAGCATACCTCGCCCATTCGCCCAACCCAGCCAGCGCATCCGCCTACACCACCCACCGTCCCCACCCCGAACTTCACGCAGCCGTCGAGGCCGTCTGCGTATGCCAAACTCCGCCAGGTGTCGTCTCCCACGCTGTCTTCGGCTGGCATTTCCCCACCAGCCTCGCCCGTCACCATGCCTCCACCATCACGCCCGAACCGGCCAGACACGAGACCGACGGTGCCTGTCCGCAACCCCTCGATAGACTCCGCCGCGTCCTCGCTGTCTTCGACGGCCTCCCAGAACCGCCCGCCCGCCAGCCATGCGCCTCGGCCATCGCAGGACACGAGCACCGCCAACCCCCCAGACATGGCCAGTCTGATAGCCGCTGCAGGCTCACCGGAGGCGGCCATGCTGGTCTTGTGGAAGGAGAAGCAGAACACGTCCAGCCACAACGCGCAGCTCTGGCGGCTGGTTGAGAAGCAACGGTCCATGATCATCGGGCTCCAGAAAGATCTCGAGCGCGCATTGAAGGACAAGGACCGCTACCGCAGAAAGTTCAAGGAGTACGCTGAGCAGCTGCCACCCGGCCCCGGCTCACTACAAAAGTCCGACACTTTCGACTCGGTCGTGGAACGCGAGTCCAGTCAGTCGCCAGCCCTTAGTGAGCAACCTGGTGACGCCGCTCGGCCCAGCGACACCAAAGCCACCGAGCACAAGACATCGCCCTTGACGCAAGAGCACCCCGCACCGCAACTCATACCAGACTCACAGCTAGCAACGTCGCCGTCTCATTCCACGGCATCCAACATCTCGTCAGCCGTAAACTCACCTACGGACTACTCCGTGCAACCCCTTAGCCTTGGTAGCAGGGGCCTCGGCCTCGACACTACGATGCTGCAGCCCGGCGATGCTGCTCAACCCCCAGCGCAAGCCCCGAAGCCAGCCACCCCCCCTCAGAACACCTCAGACGTGACGCTCGTCCCGGGCAGCTCACAGCTCCAGCCTCCGCAGATATCGCTAATCCAGGCTACGCCTGTCGTCGGCGGCGATGGCTTTGAATCACCCCCAAGAAAGACTCCGCAGCCTCTGCGAAAGGCACCGCCAGCTCCACTTAACCTGTCGAAACCCACAACGACCAGTGCACATCTCCACCGGGCCGTGCATGGCGACGATGTCGACTCTGATTACGACGATATACTGGAGGTGGATGAGATACCTGTTGTGGAGCTGCGAGGAAGGAGAAAGACTCGAGAGGAAGATGACAGGGTCCGTGAGGCCATGTATTCGAAAGATGAGGAAGCTCGAAGCAAGTCGAAGAAGAAGAAAAGCGAAAGCAAGAGCAAACAAGCGACGCCTTCTGAAACACCAGCAGGCGATCAGCCTCAGGCGGTCCCCGTTCCCCTTTCGCCGCGTCAGTTCAATGCGCTGCAATCGGGCCTTCCACTCTCTCCCCGTCACCCGCCAGCCAACTCTCTGAATGCTCTTCTTAGTCCTGCAAACTCCGATAGTTCTATGATGGCTAACCGAAGCGTTGCATCCCCACTCATGAGCCCAGGTCTACCATCCAGCCCCCGACCCACGGACAGGCCACTCGGATCGCCGTTACCCAGGAATCCTAAGCAGTCAATCGCATCACCACCCATGTCGCCGACTGCCACGCACCAGTCGGCTGCTCGGGCAATGCAGCAACAAGTTCCATTCCCACCAAACACACCTCAGTCATATCAGTCACCCCCAGTCAACCAAAGTCAACAGCCTAACCAGCTACGCAAAGAGGCTTCGACGGGCCTTTTGACAGTTCCAGGTGCACAGCCCAGTCCAGAATCACCATCGAGTAGCCCTACTCTCAACGATGTTCCGGATGCAGAACACGTCTACCGCGGACTCGTGTCAGACCAGTACCCTGGACTCTTGCTGCCCCCCAATGCACTGCCCTCCATCCAAGTAAAAGTCTTCTCGTCTCGTCTTCGGCCATCACGTATGAGCATGTTAGCCCCCAAGCCACAGGAGGAGGACCCTGTCTTTATTCTTGCCGTCTACGCCCGCTCCGATAACAAACAGCTGTGGCGTGTAGAAAAGACCATTGCTACGCTGCCTTCTCTAGACTCTCAGCTGAGGTCTTTGTGTGATTTTCAGGGACGACTTCCAGACCGTGCTCTCTTTGGAGGACATGCGCCTGCCAAGATTGACGCTCGTCGGGTTGCCCTCAACCAATACTTCGATACTGTCCTGGAAACTCCCATGAACGAGAAGACGGCCTTAATTGTCTGTGAATACCTGTCTACTGATGTAATAGGCGCCCAGGCTGGCGATAGACTGGCCCCCGAGCCCACACCAGGTCCGATAGTGTCTGTTCAGAAAACGCAGCGCAAGGAAGGTTATCTTACCAAGCGTGGCAAGAACTTCGGAGGCTGGAAAGCGCGCTTCTTTGTTCTGGATGGCTCAGAGTTCAGATACTTTGAGGGCGAGGGTGGTGCGCACTTGGGAACGATCAAGCTGCAAAACGCACAGATTGGGAAGCAGTCACAACAGCAGTCAAACCAATCGCCACAACGACGGGACGATTCTGAAGATAACCAATATCGACACGCCTTCCTCATCTTGGAGCCAAAGCGAAAAGACTCGACGAGCTTAGTGCGCCATGTGCTGTGTGCAGAGAACGATGAAGAGCGAGATGCTTGGGTCGAGGCTCTTCTGCAACATGTCGATATACCAGACGAAACTTCGCCAGTCGAGATTCGCGTTCCCTCTGCTACGCGTCTTCAAAAGCAGCAGGCCAGCCAAGATTCGGCACGCTCTCAGCGGAGAGAAAGCCCTGACATGGGAGAGCAGGATCGCTTGCAAGGCCTCAGCTATGACGACACGGTGCAAGCGCAAGCTCCCGTCCGCGGACCCAATAATCACCGTGATATGATGGCAGAAAAGCCGTCACGAGGGTCGCCCAAGGATTCGTCCTTCCTTCAAGATAATTCAGGTCACTATCCTGCAATCTCTGGACCAAGCAACGGAACCCCCATCAAGGACTCTGAGAGCTGGGGCAGCAAACCAGCGACAGGACCTACGACTGTCAAAGACAAGAAACGTAGCATATTCGGCTTTAGAGGCCGTGGCGGTTCTTCTGATCTCGCACCAGTACAGGTCAGCACCCCGCTGCAGCCGGCTGTAGAACATCGCCTGCCTCCGGGCCGCAGTGTATTTGGTATTCCACTTATGGAAGCTGTGGAGTTCACGCAGCCTGACGGTGTCAATGTGGCGCTGCCAGCTGTCGTCTACAGGTGCTTGGAGTATCTGCGAGCAAAGAAGGCAATCAGCGAAGAGGGCATCTTCCGGCTCAGCGGGTCAAATATTGTTATCAAGGGCCTGCGCGATCGGTTCAACAACGAAGGTGACATCAGGCTGCTAGACGGGCAGTACTATGACGTTCACGCCGTCGCATCGCTTCTCAAGCTGTACCTGCGAGAACTGCCGGCCTCTGTCCTAACTCGGGAACTGCATCTTGACTTCCTCAAGGTTCTCGGTAAGTGGTCTATCCGGATGACGTTGATTAGTAGACCATAGGCTGACACATTCTAGATATGGACGAGCGTAGCAAGAAGATCCAGAGCTTCAACGTTCTGGTACACAAGCTACCTAGGCCTAACTTTGAGCTCTTGCGACACATGGCGTCTTTCCTGATTGAGATTGTCGACAATTCCGGGGTGAACAAGATGACGGTGAGGAATGTTGGCATCGTATTCGCTCCGACTCTGAACATTCCGGCCCCGTTGATATCCTTCTTCCTGACTGACTACACGGATATCTTCGGTACTGCTCTCGATGAAGCAAGCTCCCCAATCCACGAGATCCGGAACAACACTTCTCACCTGGGAGACGACGCGATTCGATCTCCTCGGAGGCAGATGTTCTCAGACCTCCCAACGCCTGCATACAACGAGACCACATTCCAGCAGCGTATGGATCGACCGCCTCAAGGCTATCAAGGGAATAGCGCTCCCAACTATCCGCCCCCACAGCCCCCGCAGCAGTATCAACAGCAACATCAGCAGCAGTACGGCCAACAGCAGCAAGGTCAATACAACAGCTATGATTCGGGATTCATTCCCATGCGACCCAGCTACGATGCGCCAGCTTACGATCAGCCATATCACTCTGGAGAGGGATACGGCAGCTTGAACGGTGCTGTTCAGTCTAGCGGAGCTCGCGAACAGCGGCAACGAAAACGAGAGAGCGGTATGCTTTTGATGAACATGGGCATGGGCGGCCAACGCAAGGGCTCGGGTGGATCCAACCCTCCACGCGGAGATGGACGAATGGATGGACGAATGTATTCACAAAGCACCAACAACCCTCTAATGGTACGAGAAGAGACGGCGTTCGAGTGAGCAAGCCTTGGCTCGATTCGCGACAACGACGACACATGACGATGTACCAAGAATTCTGTCTAATTTTTGATTCTTAATTCATGGCCACGGACTGGATCTTTGGTTACTTGGAAGCGCCGAAGATGGCTATCAACAGTTGGTAGTCCTCTACGGAGCCTCATTGCGGGATTTGGTTTTCCTTTTGCGTGTTGTACGGATATTCAGCGATACCAGGCGTTCGGTGAGATGGAGCAGGCGACTCGGTCGGAGTTGTGTATGCTTTTCGCGTTGCATACCCCCGCCCCTTGCTTGCAGCAGGCCATTTTCTTTATTTCGGCGACAGCTTGGCTTCAGCGGTAGCGTGGCGCATGTTCGAGCTTCTTTTTCTGCAACTTTTGCTGAGATATCCTGGTTACTTTGATATATCCTTGGTGGGCTTTTTGGGTAGGGTGGCTGTACGTGTGTTGTTGCACTGCATTTGCGCAATTGATTAGGAAATGAATTGAAATTTGCATATCTACTCAAGGCATCCTCTCCTCCTGCTAGTAGGGAGGGTGATGTGTGGTAACTATTGTGATGGGATTGGGTGTCGTGTGTGATACGAAGAAGGCCGTATTTCTGGAACGGATTCAACACACCAACCACTCTCGATGGCGTCCGCTATATTCCATGGACGTGTACGAACGAAGGGTAAAGCGGCTGGTCTCGATGATGTAGTCAAGACGCGAGACAGATGAGTAAGAGCGAGCTTCCTATACACGTATCGCCGTGGTTGTGTAGAACCTCAGCAGCGCAATGGTTGACCATGTTCGTGATGGGATCGCGTTGAATGGCATGTGTTCGCGCCGGTCCTAGCGTCTGAGCTTGGGCTTGGATGCGCTTTCCGAGCTGAGACGCATCTTCCTTCTCCGCGATTGACGACTGCGACCCGCCTTCTTGCTTGTCCGAGACGCGCAAAGCCCGAGACAGCGCATTGCCGTCGCAAGTCGCAAGTCGCAAGTCGCAAGTCGCGCGCCACGGCCATCTCCAGTCAGGTCGCGCGCTCAGACGACAGAGGGCCAATCCCATCCCCCAGCGCAACCAGCACAGGACTAGTGGAACCAGACACAGAGCACCCAGAGCTAATCCCCGAACCGCATCTTCGCTATGGACGACGGAGCTGCTGCTACGGCGCCTCTGCCTGCGCGCCCCGACGAGCCCGACACGAGAAACAGCCTGCGACACATTCTGGCCGCCGACCCTCCGATGGACGACTCCAAGCCCTCGCCCTCGCAAGCCAACACGCCTGTCCCCGATGGGAGCGAAGCTGGCGGCGATGCGCCCGACGCTGCCCGCCCAGTCAACGACACAGACCCGGCGAGGCCGTACTACACGGCGACGACGACGACGACGCGCCGCAATGCCAACGGGAGCGTGTCGTCCGTCTACAGCGGCAACAAGATCAAGCATCTGAAGAAGGACGACGGCATCCCGCTGTGGCGCAAGGACATCCAGTTTGACTTCCTCAAGCTCGTCTTCGAGGACGACAAGCCCGTCTTCACCAAGCAGTCGGACAGTACCAGCGGCCACACCTTCGCCGACATCTACCTCGATGCCATGGCCAAGAGCAGCAAGTGCAGCAAGATCCTCAAGGACAAGCTGCTGACGGAGCGCCCGGCTGCCATCAACATGGCCATGGTGTGTCTGCTCGTCAACGTCGGCCGCATGAACACGACGCTCAACTGTAGGCCACCTGCTGTCATTTATCGAGCCCTTCTAACATGCGGCAGTCTTCCCTGAGATGCGCGCCCAGCTGCGGACCTACCACTCCATCCCCTCCCTCCAGGCCCACCAAGACCCGAATGCCTACAAGCAGCTGCAGGACGCGCCCCGCTTGAAGTCCATCCTCAAGGGTGCCACCGAGGACCAGGAGCAGCCCAGCACCATCGAGGAGATCATGGCAGCTTCCGTCCCGCGTACCAACCCCGTCAATCTTATCTTCGTCCTGTCACAATACGCGCCCAAGATCTCAGAGCTGCACTTCTTCCCGCCGCGTGACTTCTTCGACCTCGTCATGCGCTCCAACTTGAGCAGCAAGAGCAGGGCCACGGCCTTCCTCTGGCTCATGTGGTGGTATCTCGAGAGCGACTTCACCAAGGAGGCTGCAGAGAGCAATCCTTTTGGTCCCGGCCAGATGGGACCGGCCGATGATCCGACTACGGCAGAGTTCCCTATTAAGTGCCCGCCTTTTGAGATACTCTCGCCAGAGCAGGAGGCGCTGGAGAACGTCGACTCCATCGAAGAGAAGACATTCGGTGAGATTAAGCGCAAGGAGAGGACAGCTATATTGGCAAGCGACATGGCGCCGGTCGTGACAGGCCCTAAGCGTACGAACAAGAAGGGTGAGTGCTGTTGTTCACCTGTGACTCCGCTCACGTCCGACTGTAGCTGACCCATCTCTAGGCTTCAACCAGAACCCAGTCTTCTCAATCGCCGCCGATGATGGTGCGTCGACACCTGGACGCGACAGGCAATCGCCTTCCCATGGTATGCTGCTGTCTAGCCTTTGCGACGGCACCGATTTAACAATACCAGGCTCCGCACGAGGACGAGGCAAGCTTGCAAAATCTATCATCGAACGAGACTACCCCTCAGACACCGACCGGACCCGGTCTGCGTCTCCTCCGAACAGCGTCTACAACACAGCCAAGAAGGTGGCTACACCCAACATGCGCATCAATACCCTCCTCAACGAAGATGGACCGGCTTCGTCTCCTGCGCCCAAGGGCCCCGGCCGCGGGAACTGGTCGCGCAATCGCGCATCAGGCATAGGCGCCGGAGGAACACCAGCCGCACGCTCTTTCAAGACAAAACTCGACGCTCCACACTCGCAAGATGGCCAGTCCCCCTCTACATCCGCACCCACCTTCAACGGACCACACGGCTTCTACCTCCCGCTCAACGGTTCCGACCCCTCGCATAAACGAACAAGACCCCTTACACAACACCAACTAGCTGTCGAGCAATACAGGAGGCGACGCGTCGACGTCATCCTTGACCGAGGTATCCGCATCGAGTACGCCGCCGCAGCCAAGCGCCGCCGCAAAGCCAACCCCTTTATGCGCAGCTGGATCCGCTGCAAAGGCATGGCCGACGGCTACGACACAGACGAAGAATCGCACGCGCAATTTGCCCAACTTCCCGAATACGAACTCGGCACCAAAACACCCCCGCCCATGCCCTCTGGCCTCGTACCTCTCGACTTTGGCGGCGAAGTCAACGACCATGGCGAGGAGTCTTACTACCGCGCTAAGATGCTAAGTAGAGCCCTGCGTCGCTTGGATCGCTGGGAGGGCGGCAGAAGTGCGCTTAGAGCCCGACCCAAGGGTGAGAGGAGTAGCGGATTGCCAGACGTCCATGACAGACCTGTTTTGGGTAGTGAAGATGAAGATGACGAGGATGATGGCGATGACATGATGGATGTGGATGAGATGGAGAGGAGGGAGGCGTTGGAGGATGCTAGTGAGGAAGACAGCGATGATGATGTTGACATGGAGGGCGAGAGGAGATGGGATCCTACTTCACTTCCGCCATTGCCCAGGATGGCTTGACGCGGCGTTCGGCTGAGTTGAGTAGCTGCGGAGTTGTGACTTGGGCATTCTGTCTTGTTTATTGTAAGGGTCGGGCTTCTTGTGTTTTGATAGGCTGGGTAGCATGGCGTTCATTGCGTGAGACGTGTAGTCGTCTTTATATGGAAATCGGAAAGATACATTTGCCAGATTTTTCGTTGAAATCGTCATCATAAAAGACTGGGTGGATAATAGTATCTTATTATATGGGTGCGGCCTTGTGTTAGTCGGTGTAGGCTGATGACGAGACCACCGTGTTGGTACAATCAATGCTAATTAATGACTACTAAAGACATGAAGCCTAGTGGAGACCTTGGACTATTGCAACCGTATATTATCGTGCAAGGCTGGGCTAAGGTTCGGCTAGTTGTCGACGCCAAGTATATGAACTTCTTGACTCGCATTCCCATATTCTACATCACAACACTACTGACATTAACTTGAAGCTTGAATTCGACAAGAACATGCAGCAAACTGACTTCATAACACCACAACTAAGCTAACAGAAAGTTCAATGGTATCATCACGAACAATAACACCCTAACGAAGTCATGCCCCACTCTCAACTACCACCGGACGTCTCCTAGCAAATTATTCACGCGCACTCATGCAACAGAAAATCCCTGGCTGCCGCCTCAGATCAGAGCTTTCGCTCGACGACGACAAAGATGCTGACCAAGAAGATACCGACGGGCGACCTGGTGCTAAATTGTGCTCTGCTCCCACACCTGCCTACGGCGCAATCGTATAGGCATTCCCATGTTCGTTGTCTCCACCTGCATTGGCATGGCCATTAGAAGCGAAGTTCGTATGCCCGTTCGCAAGCCCATTCGTGTGTCCGTTCGTCAGCCCCCCATTCGCATGGCCATTGAGTCCCGTCGCAACAACATCCTCGCTATCGTAGTGCAGCCGTAGACTCGTGGGGATGGGACTTTCCTTCGAGCTCGAATCAAGATAATGTCGCATCGTTATGCCGGCGAGTTTGTGCTCCGTGACGGTAAAACGACCCTGTTTGCCCGGTGCGCGCCGCACGTTTGGTAGTTTGAAGACTTCACGCAGCGTCGCGGCGAGAGAGGGGCCTACGAGGCGGGCGCCGAAGCAGAAGTGCAGGCCATGGCCGAGCAGTGTGTATTCCTTGAATGGGCGATGCGGGTCTAGGATCTCGGGGTTGGGAAACGCAACGGGGTCCATGGCGGCTTTGGAAGTTGCGATGAGAATCGTGTGGCCCTTTTTGACGGAAACAGGGCCGCGGACGCCGTCGTTGACGGTAATGTCGCGCGTTGCAACGCGAGGTAGGCCGGGAACAACACCAACGTGGCGCATGCCTTCGTAAACGAAGCCTTGGAGTTCGCGGTCCGAGGTCGTAGGGTCCATGTGCGATAGCTCGACGATTCTTGCCTTGTACTTTTCGTACCCGGGAGATAGGAATAAGTCGATCAGCAGACTGGCTTGCTGTGTCAGGTTTCCGGCGACGGGCGCTCCCATACCGATGCAGTCGCCGACCATGTCTCCGATGGGCAGCTTGGTGTCTGCTAATGCATGGTAGATGCGGTCGGCGTGTGGGCCTACCTCGAAGGCGGAGCCCTTGGCCATCCAGTCGACGAAGCCTTCTAGACGACCAGTTTGCGTCTTGAGATGGGTTTCGAAGATGGAGCGGAGGGGGGCTGCGGCTTCCATAGCGCCTGCACGCAGCTTCCATTCGTTGTGCGGCATTATGTTGAAGGACTGGTACATGACTGGGAGTAGGTTAGCACGCTATCGCAGGTTCAAGAGCGCTGGACTGGTTACTTACACAGTACGAGATACGCTAGGAAAGCTTCGTGGACGGAGAGCAAGCCTCTAGGTTGCTCTTGTGTCTTCAGCGGGAGTGCGAAACGCTCAGCGAGCCAAAGGATTGGCGTGATGTTGGTAACATCACGGACAATGTCGATGCTCATCCTGCCCTTGGCACCTTTGAGCGAGTTCTTCTTGATGAGATTCCGTACATTGGTTGTGAAGAACTCGTTAATGTTCTTCTCGAAGCCCTCCTCAAAGAAGACCTTGTGCAGAATCTTGGAGCGCTCATCATGCTTCTTCTGCTCATCCCAGCCGATCATGAAGTCATGTCCAGCAGTACAATTGCGAATAGCTGCCTGATACATGACAACGAAACTCTCACGGTCTTCGAAGATTTTCTTGCAACCCTCCTGGGTTTGGACGCTGATGATGTCGTAATCGCTGGGAGGGCGTCTGAGGTCGTACTTTTCAAGCACGCCATTGCCTTGAAGAATCTCCTTCGCTGCTTTGGGAGTGTAGAAGGGCAGCAGCGCGTAACTGGAAGTTCCCTTGAATCCACCTGGAAGACCCTGGAAGAGCAGCTTAGGAAACACACCACCGTATGCACCGGGTGTTGTCTCCGCCAGCAAAGCCGCTCCCCACTGCGTAAGAGTGTTACTGTTGAAGTCGTAGCTCAGGAAACGATCACCGCGCACTAACGCGACGGCGTCGTCCAAGATACCTCGACCAGTCGTTTGACCAGGGCAGACACCGCTTCCCGGCATGGCAGGCTTCGTGCACTCGGCCATCAATCCGGGGTAGAGTTCCATGTTCTCCATATGGCCGTACAAGAGCTCGGCTGCTCGTGCCGTCTCTTTATCCGAGCACCAATCTTCAAACGTATCGTACGGCTTCAGATTAAGATACCGGCGGAATTCGTTGAGCGTGCAGACATTGAACATCTCACGTGCCTGCAATTGGCCCATGAGATCAACGACCTTCAGACTGGCTGGGGTACCGTGGGCACCAAACGCATGAGCAGGCTCCTCGATGCAGTTCTTGATCAGCTCAGAAAGCTGGACATCGTTGAACCTGCCGTCAGCGCCTCGCTCGAGGCCTCCAAAAGTCCACTCCCAGGGCTTTTTGCTCATCAAGTCATGACCGTATACCTTCATGACTTGGTGAAACATCTCGATCGTCACATCGTCGATGTGGCGGATGTCAGGGAAGACGGAACGGATGATATCTTCCATCCATGTCTCATCCGCAGCACTGAGAGCAGCGTGCCAGTGGTAAAGGACAGCAAACTCCACGGATACATGGCTGCCGGTTCCGCGCTCGACACGTGTGCCGCCTTGCTTGATCTCTTTACCAAGATCAAGTGACCACTCCGAGTTGGCTCGTGGTGTGTTCAGGATGGCGGCGACATAGTCTTTCAGTACGACTGAAGCAAAGAAGCCGACGTTAATGTTGCGCGTGATCTGGAAGATGTCCTCGTCTTGCCTGAAATCGAGTTAGCCTCATGTCGCGATACAAGGATTGCAGCAAACTTACCATTTCCTGCCTGCCTCGTCCAGAGTATCCCAGGGCTTGTATTTGCCGTCTTCGTTCACTGACAGCAGCGACTCGGCGACGTGGTTGTGGTTTCTCGAGAACATCAACAGTACTGCGACTACACCCGGGGGCATCATCATGATGCGCTCCGAGGCGATTGAGTCTGGGTAGATCAGGCCATCCTTGTAAGTTCGCACGCGATGCTGCTCCTTCTCTGTATTGCCATACAGGGTGCTTAGGTCAACATAGCTCGAAGTCTCATTAATCCAAGGATCTGTCCTAGAGGTTTGGAAGCATTCGTGTATGACTATGGTTGCGAAGGAGAAGAAGAGCCGATTCAGACCAGAGGGGTGCTCGCGGAAAGGACCACTGCGCTTGAGAAGCGCCTCGTATACGTCTTCAACGTCAGGTAAATTTGGCCCTTAAGAAGTTGTCAGTCCTGATTTGCATGGGATGTTAGGATGATAGCAAGAGGGTACTTACCTTTCGGCTTGGTGGGCGGTACATTTCGCGCATATGGCGATCCTGCCTTGCCCATTTCAGGGTTGTGGGGATTGTTTCCTGAGCCGTCGTGCTTCCTGTATCTTGCCGAAGGGCCGGCGTGCGTAGGTGTTGGGTGTGGTAAGTCATTCCAGAGCATGCTGATGAAACCATCCGACACCTTTGCACTGAGACCGCTGTTCAAAGGAAGGCCCTGTAGCATCTGAACTCCCTTCTCGAGGAGAAGTTCTTTGTCGTCCAGAGGCTCACCGGACGCGAGTGTCGTAATGGCATCGAGGGCAAACTTGGCATCCTTAACACCGAGACCTCTAATGTCGCTAACGATGCCAGTCTTCTGGTGATTCTTCATGCCACTCGATGCTTCCGCTGTTCGGCCATCGCTGGCTTGCGTAGGCTTCCTCCTGATCTTTCCGATCAATGCTTGTATTTGGCTAGGCATGATGAATAACTGTGTGTATGACCATGTGGAAAAGATGGGAATGGGGAGAATATGAATCCCAGGGCCGGACGGAGTCCACAAAGTAAGTTCAGCGTAGCATGCTGTTGATCTGGGAGGCGCAATGCTCCCCACGCAGGAGCTTGGCCATGGCAAGCAGCGGCGAGCCAGTTGCGTGGCGACGATCGCTAGCAGCTACGGTGTGTTGATCAGCATATGCACTCGGCGAACAATGTCCTGCGGCTTCCTCAAGGGCGGACGAACCCATGCCTGCATCGGGACGATGTGAGTAGCGTCCGGATCTTGATATCGTCAGAGCTCTGATGGCTACAAATGTCCGACTGCTCATTGGTCGTGACTTCCTTTATGGAGGGTAGCGCCAGACGGATTCTGCGCTACCTTCGCTAAGAACTGACAGAGGGACATCGAGCACGGCATGACAAGTCCAAGGAATGATCAGTGAGCGGTCCTCAAGACCCACAGCGTAGTAGCACCATTGGCTCCATGAGGAAGCGACTAACAAGACCCACTCGCGACGATCCATGGATGGCCTTTGTGACATTGCGAAGTAAGTACAAAAGCAATGTGTAGCCAGGAGGGGGGTATGCATGCCACGTTTCAGGCTTCAGCACTTTTGGTTGCCTGGGGAGCCGTTGTGGTATCACTTCGGCTGTCTCCCGATGGGAGCCTGCAGAAGATGTCGCAACCATGGTGGTTGATACCATGATAGACAGGAACGGCGACCTGAACTCGCGACCTTTCCGAATAGAGACGTGGACAGAAGCCATGGACGAACTACCAAGCGATCGGCATCCCGATTCAGCTTTTTTCGGCTGAGTAGTAGAAGAAGACTCTAGCGCTTGCGGCACCATAATTGACCGACCTTACTTCCCGACGAATGGTCGCGCAGTCATGTGCTAGCAGGTGGACAGACAAGAGTGAGTTTCAGCTGATGTGGTGGCGGTCAACAACAGAAGTGCGAGCTTGCAAATCTCCGAGTAGGGTGCGGTATCAGGCAGGCACTAGCGACGGCGGTCAGTGGTCTACGGCCTGTCCCGAAGCCGTAAGGTTTACTGTCCGGTTCATCCAAGACGCCGGCGGTGGTTGTGGTGACTGGGAGGTGCGATCGATAGTCGAGACGACGGCAATCGAGAGGGCGGGTGCACGGGCCGCCCCCCCATAAATGATCGCTCAAAGGGTAGCGTCAACCACCGACGCGACGTGCTTTTCCTGCTCACATGTCGGCGAGCAGACCTACACCAACCTCTCCTCTCTGATCGGCACGTTCTTGTTGAATGCACTGCTTCCGAGTCCAATTTGATTAGACACCACTGCGATCACGAGTAACGCGCTCAGCATTAGCTTTCGGAGCTTGCCTACCTGGACTGCGTAGCATCGCGTCCATCGGTTACCACCATGTCGCCAGCCAGCCAGCCAGCAGGCCAGGATAGTGGCGAAACGGTGGCACTGGCTTACTTGCAGTTGAGGGCCGCATACGTTTCTTTTCTGCAATACACTGCGGCACGAGATGGGACACGATGCGGTGTATCTGTCGTGCCTTCTGCCAGGGAACGCTCAGACGCTTAGGTGGCTTTCGTATCATCGATGTAGCTACTCCGGGTGGGGGCATCGTATAGCGTATGGTAGTTAGTTTATCTCAGCTTTCAAACATCAATAGTCGCTGTAGGGCGAGCGGCACTTCAGAACGATCAGCGGCTGCTGTTAGCGGCGGGACTACTCCCAGCCCACCACCTGCGACATCGACGCGTCGATAGGCGAGCTTCGTTACAAGCCGCATTAGCAATGGCGATCGACAGCTTAACGTGGCTTGATACGCTCGGAAGCTTTGGGGACAGACCAGACGGGGAGCACGCGTCAGTTGTGTTAGGCTTTTGTAGCCGATCCCCGCGCTGATAGAGATTACTTGGCTACTTGACACTTCGCGACTGCTTCATTCTGACGACCACGCTGGTTTCCTGTCAAGGCGCTCTTCCTCGTCAAGTCCCACGTCTCAACATGGCGCGTAAGAACCCAGAGCAGTTACGCGTACCAAGCGTTTCCCCTCAGGTATCCACACAACCATCTAACAACAACCCTATGGATTATGGAGCCGTGTCACGACGTCCGAACCATGTGACTAAGAAATTTGTCCTGTGCTTCGATGGTACAGGCAACAAATTCTCAGGCACAGATTCCGACAGCAACATCCTCAAGATCTACCGCATGCTCGATCGCAATGGGGATGATCAGTTCCATTACTACCAGCCTGGAATCGGTACATATGTTACGAAAGCCAATGGATCCATGACCCGAACAGGTCGATGGGAGAAATTCCAGTCATGGTACGCGAAGGCAAAAGATAGCGCAATAGGTATGTTCGACGCGCCTCGTCTGTAATGCATGGGACCTGATCTAGTGTAGGAACTTCATTCGATCAGCATGTCATGGCGGGATACAAGGTAAGCCATCAGCCTTGGAGGTGGCTCAATCCTCAGCTTAGCCGCTAGAGGATGGAATCCGGTCGCAGCTGGCTGACATGGATTTAACAGTTCCTAATGCGATACTATACACCTGGCGATGATATCTTTTTCTTCGGCTTCTCGCGTGGTGCATACACCGCTCGCTTCCTCGCAGAGATGCTTGATCACGTTGGCCTCCTCTCTGTAAGCAATTGCCCAATATCTGTTAGGCGATTTCTAATTGTCGACAGGCTGGAAACGAAGAGATGTGTCAATTCGCATGGAAGTGAGTATAGCATGTACCATGCATGAACTCTTCACTAACGCTACTTTAGAACATTCCAGAAATGGCAATGCAGATTACCTGACGAAAAAGACGGCAAAGATCGCAAGGCAGGCGAGAAATCCGAGAAGCTAAAGCTCTTGGAATTCATGTGCGCGTTTCGCGAGACGTTCAGCCGCCCTGTCAAACCCATCCGATTTCTGGGCCTCTTTGATACAGTCAATTCCGTGCCTGCTTTCGAGAACGCCTGGATGCAACGTAGCAGATTCCCCTACACCGCAAGAAGCAGCGCCCACGTAATACGACATGCAGTATCCATCGATGAACGACGCGCAAAGTTCAGACAAGACCTCATCTCTCAAGAGAAACCGGACCGGTCAATGTTGTACAAGCACCGCCACAGACACCGGCAGCACATGAAGGATCTGATCCATGGTGATCATGAAGACCATGACCTAGACGAGAAGGACCATGAGGAACAGCAAAGTAGAGGTCGGCGGGATACATTGGCACCACCGCCTGAGCGTTACAGAGACCCACATGAGACTTCAGGCGTGCGCAGCCGGAGCGCGGACTGCTCCCAGCTTGATGGCGTTCACGGCTCTGCTACTCCTTCGATGCGATCCTATGACGCTGCGGGAACTTTCAACTCTCAGGACGAAGATGGCGAGCAGGATATCCAGGAAGTCTGGTTTCCTGGATGCCATGCAGTAAGTGTGCTTGTCCTGGAGAGTGAGTTTCAATACTAATATCGCGTAGGACATCGGAGGAGGCTGGCCTCTTGGTGACGACGACGCAGCACTGAGTCACGTAGCCCTGGTGTGGATGGTGCGCGAAGCTCAAAAAGCTGGGCTCGACTTTGACGAAGACAAGCTCGCAGCTCTGAGTTGCTGCCATGAGGAGCCCACAACCAATGTGTCGCGAGCGCAGAACAATGTCCCGATGATTTCAATCGATCCTGCGTCGCCCTCACCCGTCATCGCCAATTCAGGCGCGCAATCCGTCGACACAGCTGGCTACACCGACGACGACAATATCCTTTCGCACCATCGCGAACACCCTAACACGCATTTCCACAAACATCTCCACAGCGCTGCGACCAAAGGCCGTATCCACGACGTCCTGCAATTCAACAACGGTGCCAATCGCATGGGTGTCGTTTCGTGGAACATAATGGAATACCTGCCTTTCCGACGCATGGACTTACAGGAAGATGGGACATGGAAAGCGATCCGATGGCCTTTGCCCAAGGGTGAGACCCGCGATATACCCGCGAATGCCGTCATCCACAGCAGCGTGATTAAGCGTATGCGCGCGGATCCAACCTACCGACCAGGCAATTTGATTGTAGGTGGCGGCGGAAGAGGTGTCAGGCAGGCTCCCAAGGACATGGGTATGGGCCAATGGGTCGTTGCGTGCGATGAGGGCCATCACGTAGGCGAGTGCTTCATGCGCAGAAGCCCACCTGAGAGAACAAAGACGGAGGAAATGGAGCAGCCAGCGTGCGTGGGTGGCGCGCAAGTAAGTATCACCGATCCGACTACCCAAAATGCGATACTAACAAATCATAGGGAAACTACTTCGCTGGTCGCAAGAGGTCGACTGCCCTGTAGACCAAGATACTTGTCCTGTGCGCCGCTTCTACCTAGATTGCTTTCAAGCATTGTTTCTACTCTACTCCACTTTTTATACAGTCGTCTTGAACTCCATGTCTCCTGCACAAGATGATGAAGTGAGATGTGTTCATGTCATTGTTGTGAAAACCTTGGAAGCCTGTGGTTTGGACTCGATATATGCATATCGCTACTTGTTCCGCCTCTGCCGATTTCACACCTCCTCAAGCATCGTCCCCATTCGTGCATATGCTCAAGCCTTCTGGGCGTCGTGACCCCAATTTTTCAAACTCTTGTAGCTCTTGCTATCCGTATCTTTCTTCGCCTTGTCCTCTTGCGCAAGATGCCTCTTGCAGTATGCTACTACCTTGCGCATGTGGTCAATGTCTTCTTGCTCATATTTATCCGCGTCCTTCTGCGGATTGTTCTGTAGTATAGTAACGATTTTACGTCCCGAATCGTGGCCGATTGTCTCGCCGGAGCCGTTATCTTTAGACCTGTAGGCGTCTTAGAGGGCATGCATGTCATAGGATTCGCAACGTCAGCACTGCATTCATTGCAGGCAGAGCTTACCAGCCGGCTCCGGCGGATTCTTCGCTGCCAAGCCAGTCTTGTAGTTCGTCTGCCGACATGTTGACAAGCTCGTTGAACTCCCTTGCGATGCCGTAAGCACTTTGCTTGCGTTGATGTTCATGGGCTACTTACTTAATCACGGTTTCGTTGTCTTTGACCATTTTGTGATGCCTTTGTCAGTCCGGAGGTTGTCTATAGGTATTTTGAGTTTGGTATACTCTGCAACGTTTCGAGTGCTCTTGTTAGGGGTTCTGGGTTGATGCAGCATTCTCAGTTGGCTCCTGAGCAGCGCGACATGATGACATCACTATCGCGTTCCAACGGTGCCTAGAAGGACCAAGGAACGCCGCACGTGACTTGGCAGACCGTATTGAAGAACATTGTCTTCTTTCACTCAGACATTGATATATCGAAAGATGCGGGAATGACGACGCTTCAGATCGCACCTGGCATCGGCGCGTTCCCGGCGCAGTGTCTCTTCTCTTGTGCGATTATAGGATTACTACATCCCACCGGGTGCGCTGAACCGCACAGAGCAAGAAGCCGTGAGAGTCAATTGTCGTGTAACTTACCGAGGTACAAGTCATGTTGTAGGGAGAGTTGCGCAAGAAGGTTGTTGTTGTTGTTGCTGCTTGTGTTGTTCTTTCTCCAGCTTTCGTCCCCGGTGCTTACTACTGAGGGGAAGTTTTCTCCAGTCTCCGCAACCTCCACAACCCTTCTTCTCTCCATCACGCAGGCTGCCCCTCAAAGCCTTCACACCCACTCCACGACGTGGGAACTGCCGAGATTACGGCCTCACTTTCTCGTCCGATGCGGGTCGGACATGCCAAGGCAATGGAAGGTTCTTAGTGTCTTCCTTGAGCCTCATGTGGGTCGCTCTCGCACCAATCCGTCGCCGCAACCTGGCTTACGTTGCATCCAAACTGGGTCCCTCGCTTTACTTGACCGGAGGAAGACTGCAAGCGATCGGAGATTGCAGTCCAAAACAAGCACAGCGACAAAGCTTGTGCCGGTTCACGCGGCAATTGTTCAAAGAGTCGGAGGGATGGTCGGAGCACAGGTGTTGAGGCTGCACAGGCCCGGATGGGGTCGTACGCATCTCCATCATCCCCACTGCCGAGAGCGTCTGTCGCATCTTGAAGTGAAGTATCTTCACCGACATGGCCCCGGCCGAAGAATACGCGTCGTCGAGTCGATATCCACAAGTCACGCGACCGTCACCAAGTTTCTGGCGCCCGGCTGTGCGGCACAACGGTCCCTAGAGCTCGTCGCTGAGTGCTCTGCGCCTGAATGCGGGGTGCGCATCAGAGGCGTTCACTTTGCACGTTAGGGATCTAGTAGGACGCCCTGTACAACGCCTGCCGTCAGATGAGCATGTGAGAACACGATCCGATCCATGTGTGCTCGAGGCCGTCTATCTCTTGGTGGGCTTCCCGGAACGTCGGGCGGATTTGGCTTGGCTATCGAATCGCGACCTGCTTCCCCACATACACGCCCCTTGTCCCCCAGCGGCTGCGTCGCATTGACAAGCCCACTACTGCAGTTTCAGACCCCCGGATCACTTTTGTTTGGCTGTGGAGGAGGTGAAGCCAAGCTGGTAAGGCCGCTCGCGCGCTATTTCGCGTGACGGCGTGGCGCGTATGACGTAGGAGCCCCGGAGTCGAACGCTCGGCGCGATGCTGGGCATTACCGCATTACGGGACACGGGACTGGAATTGGCATCGATACTTAAGATTCGTCGTGTGCCGAACAAGTAAATCCATCTTGTCTTGCACATCGGTCTTGTCGTGATCGAATCGTTACTACAACCATGGGTCTAGGCAAAGTGTACGTTTGACGCTGTACAACTACGCATGAACGCTATATTGACTCTGCATAGTTCTGTCCGCGTTCGCGGTGCCGAGTGCGGCATTGAAGCCATCATTCTTGGAGTAATCACATCGATAGGTGGTTTCCTATTCGGTTACGACACGGTATGTATCTGCCAATCTCTGCATGTGAATGCGTGTGTGGCTCACTTAACATAGGGTCAAATCAGTGGAATCCTCATCTTCAAGGACTTCATCCAGCGCTTCGGACAGGACCAGGGCAATGGCGAGAAAGCATTCGATCCCACGATTTCGTCCTTACTTGTATCCCTCATGTCCATCGGTACGCTCATCGGCGCCCTCGCTGGTGCCTACACTGCCGACTGGTTTGGTCGTCGCCGCAATCTCTCCATCGGTGTGCTCATATTCGTCATTGGCAACATCATCCAGGTCACAGCGATGAACACCTGGGTCCACATGACTATCGGTCGGATCGTTGCTGGTCTCGGTGTCGGTATCCTGTCTATTGGTGTGCCGATGTACCAGTCTGAGGTCTGCCCACGAGAGATCCGTGGTGCCGTTGTCGCATCTTACCAGCTTATGATCACTGTTGGCATCCTGAGTAGGTCTGGCCCAGATGTGTGCTTACAATGTACTTACTATGTGTGCAGTTTCCAACATTATCAACTTTGGTGTCCGTGACAACCCGGGCCAAGACAGTGATGCTGCCTGGAGAATCGTCATTGGCCTCGGAATCGGCTTCTCGCTCCCTCTTGGTTTCGGTGTACTCTTCACGCCAGAATCGCCCAGATGGTTGGCCGGCAAAGGCCGTTGGGAAGAAGCGCGCATGTCAATGGCTCGTCTCCGAGGCCTGGCACACGACCCCAACCACGAGCTAGTCAACTCAGACTTCAAGGAGATGGAAGATTCCATTAACGAGCAAAAGAGCGCCGGGCAAGGTACTTGGGTAGAATGCTTCACTGGTCAGCCATCCGGTATCCCGCGTCTTGCATACCGCACTCTCATCGGATGTGCTATCCAATTCTTCCAGCAGTGGACTGGTGTCAACTACTTCTTCTACGTAAGTTCTTTCGGACAACAACCTCACATGCACGCCGCTAATCGTCACAGTATGGCGCGACTATCTTCCAATCCGCAGGCATTGATGACCCTCTCCAAGTTCAACTTATTCTTGGTGCTGTTAACGTGGCCATGACGATCCCCGGGTTGTATCTCATTGAGCGAGTCGGTCGCCGTGTGCCGCTCGTCATTGGCGGTCTCTGGCAAGCTACTTGGCTGCTCATCTTCGCCATCGTCGGTGTTGCGCTCCCACCGCAAGACAACCCCACTGCCGGTATCGTTATGATCGTCGCTGCTTGCATGTTCATTGCAAGTTTCGCCTCCACCTGGGGTCCTTTCATTTGGGTAATCATTGGCGAAACTTTCCCGCTCCGGACTCGCGCGAAGCAAGCCTCTTTGGCTACAGCGTTCAACTGGCTCGGTAAGCAAGATGCTTTCTTATGCTGACTTCGCTTGCTAACGACCATTCTTAGGCAACTTCCTGATCGGTTTCCTCACACCTTACGCTGATGACGGTATCGGATACGCCTTCGGTTTCGTTTTCTTTGCCTGCAACTTCGTCGCCGCCGGTGTCGTTTACTTCTTCGTCTTCGAGACCAAGTCGTTGTCTCTTGAGAACGTCGATATCATGTACTCCGACCCGAGCCTATCTGCCAGGACCAGTAAGAAGTGGGTTCCGGCTGGATACATCAGCCGTAACGAACGCGACGACTCATACTGGGAGCGACGTCACAGCGCTGTCGGTGCTACTGGTGCTGTTGGATCTGAGAAGTATGGCGACAAAGATGTCGATACTTCGCCCGAGAGGGGCATGTCAGTGCATCAGGAGCACATTGACGAGGAGCGCCGAGGTTAATCGGTTTCTCTCGATGTATACTCAGGTTCATACCCCTGTATTTGGGTCCAAGATGCATTTGCATAGCTTAGTGACCCGCTTCCTTTAAGCATGACGCCGCACTCTACTAAGCGGTATATATATAGTTCACAAACTATTCCATTCAACACGATGTCAACCACTGTTTTCAGAATCCAAGTCTGCTTTACATGTCTACTCTTCCGTAAACGTGATGACAAAATGCCGACACAGCCACATCCCTGCTAAATTTAGCGTGCTGCGTGGCGCATGTCACAAACAACGCGTCAGCTCCACGTCTTCTCTCCAGCCACTCTCCGCTTTCACTCACCAGAACAACAAAAACAGCATCTTCATTCCTCTGTACTTTGGCCGCTCACTACCCAGGCTTCCTCTCTGCCCACGCTCAAACACTTCATATCACAGAGACGTACAACTACACCGCCATGCCGCCAGCAGCGTCGCCTCGCAACACCAGCACGCTCGCCAAATTAGCGCGCCGGACCCTGGTCACAGCGGGGCCGGCTGTCGCCTCGCAGGCTTCGCATCACTTTGAGCGCCGTGGATTGAGTGTAAATCACACCCAAGGGGTTACGCTGGGTGTCATTGCTGCGTATGTTGTCGTTATTGCGTTGTTGTGGAACTTGCCGTATGTACGGTGGGTGTTGTGGCCGTTCAAGGTATGTAGCTAGCATGGGGCAATGAGAGATATCGATGGCTGACGAAACCCACAGATGCTCGTCATAGCCTTTCATGAATTCTCCCATGCAATAACATCCTGCTGTACCGGCGGGCGAGTGGAGTCCATTTCCCTCGATCCCCATGAAGGCGGTGTAACGCATATGCGCGGCGGCAAGCAATTCATAACTCTGCCTGCTGGCTACTTGGGCTCCTCTTTGATAGGTGCTCTGCTGACCTTCTGCGGCTTTAATATCGTGGCGTCCAAAGTAGCGAGTATAGTGCTAGGCGTTTGCTTCTTGCTGACACTTTGGTGGGCGAGAAAAGACTGGTTGACTATCGTCACGATTCTTCTCAGTGTAGGGCTACTGGTAGCCTTCTGGTTCATCGAACATGGCGAGGCATTGAGATTCATGGTCGTAAGTGTCTTTCCCTGTCCCTGGAAAAACAGTCCAACTAACACCGCTCCAGCTTTTCATCGGCGTCATGTCTTCTCTCTACAGCGTCTGGGATATCTGTGACGACCTCATCCTCCGCAAGGTCAACTCGTCTGATGCTAGCGTCTTCGCTAAGCGGTATGGCGGTTCGTCGCAATGCTGGGGTGTCATTTGGTCGCTTGTTTCGTTGGTGTTTATGGTATGCGGGATCCTCGCCGGGTTGGCAGCCTTTAAACAGAGCTTCGAACAGCAAGAGAAGGATAGTCAAGACTTTATTCCTACGGTACGGATGATGATGAGGGTGTGATTTGTCGTCTAATAAAAGACCTTTTCTGGATTGGCGTCTGGGGATTTGGCATGCGTAGTTGGTGATGGTTGATATACCCGTATAGCATTGAGTCTTGCAAAACTCAGATCATTTATGATAGCGGAATGACATTGATACTCATAGTTCACGGGCAACGAGGATTTTGTGCCGCGCAGTTTTGATTGGCCGACAAAGTATCTGTAAATGGAGTTGGCAATCATGTCTTCGTTGACCCGGAAGAAGAAAGTTATAGGTACAAGTTCCCAGCCATGCCATGCATGCAGCTTACAACCACCCGTCATGATAAAAGTAAGGAAGTCGTTACCATCGAAAAGAAAAAGGGTCTCACACTTTTGGTCCACGTCGTCACCAAATCCAATCTCCAATGTGCTCATCCCTAGACGCGCCTCTACCACCATCTCACTCGCTTCCAAAGAATCCACCAAACGCCTCCTCCAGAGCCCGCTTCACCCTCTCAAGCACAACCCTGTCTTCGCCATACTGTTCCTCGACTTGAACCAAAAGCATGTCATGTACTGCGCGTCCCATTCCTTAACTCTTCCCGAGCAAATACAACTTGTTCGTCAAGACTGTCCACTGCATGACCTCGTCTTCCTATGCTTCTTCCAACTGCTCCTTTACCAGCTTGTAATCTTCGTCTTGTTTCAGAATGGCCTTGTAGAAGATGTTGGCTTCCTTGCGAGACTCTTTGAGCTCTTCTCTAGTAAGTTCGAGGGCGCCTTTGTGTGCGCCTAGCTCGGACGTCAGGTCGCGATATGCGGCTTGAAGGGTGGCGTGGGAGGCGAGAACAGCGTTGGTACGGTTGGTCAGGGAGTAGTAATGACTAAGGAGAAGCTTAATCTGGCTGCGGTATTCGTTGCTGTTTTCGAGTGACTTGGCCTTCTCGGCCGCGAGCTCTTGGTCCTTTTCTTCGAGTTTGGCCTTCATGCGGAAGAACTCGCGCTGGACGGTAGGGTGTGCATAAAACTGGGGTTTCTAGGAGACGTCAGTGAGCAATTTGAAATTGGAAGTACAGATCACTTCGTCTCCAAGGCTTGAGTACGTACGGCGAGAGTCTCAGTGGTATGTTTGCTCTTCTTGAACGAGGGCTCGGATGATGGCTCCTCAGTGGGCCGCTTGCTTGTTTTTGGATCCGTGGTTGGTACCATTAGGCTGCGAGATCTCAGCAACGCAAGTCGTAGTTCGAGTTCGGTCATGTTGAGCCAGTCAGAACTTGGACTCGTTCGGTGGTGATGCTTTTGGTTCGTAGAGTAAAGAGGGAGTCGATGAGATGGAGACCAAAGTGCAGAGACGGCTTCTGCATCCATGGACAGGAGCTGACTCTCTCATCTCCAGTTGACGCAGAAAAATAACGCTAAAGAGAGGGTCGATAACGTTCACATGTGATTAGATGAAGATCCATATGGATTGCAATATCCCCCCTAACGCAATCCCACCCCCTTCACACTTTCGAAAAGCGCCTCCTCTCTGACGAGTACGGCGCGATTCAAATCCTTCTTTTGCACGCTCGGGATGCCGCTCAAATGCAATGTCAACTCGAGCTCACCCACCAGACTCTTGAGCACATGCTCCACGCCTTTCTCTCCTCCAAGCGCCAGACCATACACATACGGCCTACCAACCAGCACGCAGTCGGCTCCTAGCGCCATGGCCTTGGCAATGTCAGCACCCGATTGTATCCCGCTGTCGAAGAAAATTGTCATCTTATCCCCAACGGCATCAACAATATGTGGCAGCACGCCCAACGACGAATTCCCTCCATCGAGTTGCCTGCCCCCATGGTTGCTCACAACGACGCCCTGCACGCCAATTTCCACCGCCTTCTTCGCATCAGCCAAGCTCTGAATGCCCTTGAGCACAATCGGCCCATCCCAGTGTTTCTGAAGAAACTCGACATCCTCCCAACTATGGCTCTCGCCCGGGAAAATCGTCCTCATCCATTCTGGCGCCGCAGCCTCCATCTTGCGTTCCACATCCACGCCATGTCTCGCTTTGAACTGTTTCCGGAACACAGGATCCGTCATGCCAAGTTCTACGCCTGTGCGGTCGGCGCGCATGAAGGGGTTGTACCCGTTGTCCATGTCTTCGGGTCTCCATCCGAGGATGTACGTATCTAGAGTTACGAACAGAGCTGTAAAACCGGCGTTCTTTGCGCGTTCAAGTAGCGAAATGGTGATGTCGTCGTGTTCGCGTGACGGCCAGTAGAGTTGGTACCAGCGTTGACTGTTGGGGCCGTTGGCTGCAGCGGTATCTTCTATGCTCGTACTACTTGCCGTACTCAGGATGTACGGGATAGCTTCTTTGGCTGCTGCTTTTGCAGCCGCAACCTCGCCTTCTGGGTTGAAGATTTTGAGTACGCCGACGGGCGCCATGGCGATGGGTGCTACCATCTTCTCCCCAAAGATCTCGGTTGTCAGGTCAGGGAAGCCGTCGTACTTGACTAGGCGGTTGGGTACAATCGACCATCTTCTAAAGGCACCGCGGTTCTTGTCTGTGGTCTCCCGTACGCCGGCGGATCCATATACGTAGCCTTTTGAGTCGGCTGACATGCGACTGCAGGCCAGCTCTTCCCATTTGTCAGCCTGGAAGGTGAGCGGTGGGCGTTCAAAGTCCAGTCCGCGCGTATATGTCTGCATTTCGTAGTCGACGGCATCTTGCTCTGGCTTGCGATTTTGGAACTTGGGATGGTGTTGGGTTGCTGTAGGTTCGGACATGGTGGATTTGGGTCTCCAACGGGTTGAAGTGAGGATTCAGGTGAGAGCTCGCGAAGAAGAAACCTTTCGCGGGATGGTTCATGGCTAATGCACGTCACACCATGACAGCTTCGCGGAGACTTTCGGAAACGACGCCGTGCAGAGCCCAAGGGGCGTTCCGCATCCCTAGGAAGACTAGCTGCGAGTTAGTCGGCAGCTAGGCCGATATGCCTGGTCAATATGCAGGGTAGAACTATCTGTTCCAATGTGTTGCGTCAATGTCTCCAGTGAGGGGCCATGACAGTGGCGTGACGTCACGCACTGTCATGGCAAAGCACCTAGGTATGCCCAAGCATGCTGACGGATGGAGTACTTGCGGACACATGTCCGTGTGGTGATGCATTTCTACCCGTCTAATAAAGTGCCTCTATGTGTCGGCTCCGTGATGACAGCCTGCGCAAAACATGCAGCCTCGGCCTGTGAAGAAAGGCGGGCATCCCAAACTCCATCCATGCAAATGACGATCATGGCAGTACAACAAGCAAGGCTAAATGCAACGTCTAGACAGCGACACAGCCGCCGTCAATCTTCAAGTGTCCGCCCGTCATGAACTTGCTGTCTTCGCTGACGAGGAAAGCCACGACGCTGGCCACGTCGTCGGGGCTGCTGAAGCGGTCGAGGGCAGTCTCCTCCTTGAGCTCGGCCAGCTTCTCCTTGCTCCAGCCGTCCTTGTACCCGGGGGTCTGGATGATGCTGGTGTGGATGGTGTTGACGCGGATGTTGAGGGGGCCGAGCTCTTCGGCAGCGGTGAGGGCAATGCCGCGCAGGGCGAACTTGCTGGCGCTGTACGAGATGAGGTTGGGGAAGCCGCGCAGGCCGGCGATGGAGGAGCGGATGATGATGGAGCCGCCGGCGGCCGTCGTCTGCATGGCCGTGGCGGCGTACTTGACGCCGAGGAAAGCTGGCAGTGGTCAGCGAGTCACGTGCGGAGGGGGTGGTATGGAGGCGTACCAGACTTGGCGTTGATGGTCATGATGCGGTCAAAGTCGTCCTCGGTCACGTCGAAGATGCTCTTGGACTCGCCGCGGTGGCAGCAGTTGAGCAGGGCGGCGTCGAGCTTCTCGAAGCGCTGGACGACCTTCTTGGCGCAGGCCTCGACGTCGGGCTCCTTGGTGGCGTCGGCGACGATGGTCAGCAGCCGCGACTCAATGGGGATGCCCGTGGGGATGGCGGCCTTGAGCACGGGCACGGCCACCTCGAGGGCCGTCTGGTCGATGTCGATGAGGGCGACGTTGCAGCCCTCGATGAGCAGGCGGCCGGCCGACTCGACGCCCACCTTGCCGCCGCCGCCTGTGATCATGACGACCTTGCCCTCGAGGCGCTGGATGGGCAGTGGGCGTGTGAGGTTGGTCGACGTGGGCGCGCGCTCCATGCCCGGCCGCGGGGGCTTGTTAAGGTTGAGCGTCGAGATGGCGGCGCCGGGCGTGCGCAGGCTCTCGGTCGTGTTGGCGCGCTGCATCTTGTGTCGTCGTCGTCGTCGTCTTCGTCGTCGTCGTGCTGTGGGAGCGTCCGCGATGCTATTTCTACGTGTGGTGCTCCCCTCTCACCGGACCCTTCTTTTCCCTCAAGATGACGTAGCGCCGGGGTTCCCTAGGCGAAATCTTTTCTGCAGTCGGCGTTGATCAAACACATCCGTTGAGCCTCCTGCTGGCGGCCGGACCCACCGCCCCGCTCTTGCAGCCAATGCCGCCCGTTGACCGCATCACTTATCGCACCCCGTGTGCACCATAGTGGGTGCTGTGGGCAAGACACATGTCGTGCAATTTGCTCCTTTCCACCACTCAGTGACACGCACCCGACACTGCGTCCCCCAGGTGTTCGAACAAGGCGGTCAAGCACTGCGCTATACTGCCAAAGCGGCAGGTAGTCCGGCAGCGCATCCATTCGTCACTCTCAGCGCATCCATCCGTCAATCTATAGCGCACACGATGCGACAACCCTTCCCCAGCTGCCCCGTCGCGCCCGGGTAACGCGGAACTTAGGTACATGGACACGTTAACATGGAATGGCAAATGTCACCACCGCGGCTTCCCCTCCCCCTCCCCCTCCCTCCCCTCCCTTCTCCGATAAAACCCCTCGCAATCACCAGTCCAGGAAATAGTCGATGCCGTCCGCCAGGGCTGCCGCGCCTACTGCCGCATGGTCACTGAAAGGGTACTCGTGTATACTGATATCCCTCAACGCCGGGCTGTCCTCCAGCGTGCTGTACAGCTTTTGGCTCAGATCCGTCATGCGCTGCGGCACGAGGATGCTCTGCCTGAACGCAAACTCCTCGTCCGTCTCCGTCCGTCGCTTCACCAGGTTCTGTTCGAGCGCGCCATAGCTTATCTGGAAAGCAGGCTTGGTCGCATTGGCTGTGTCGTTGGCGGAAGGCGAGACCAGCGGTGCGAGGAAGTCCGTGTTGTTGAAGACGTAATCGTTGTTGAAGAAGAGGGCCGGAGAAGCGCTGAGGAATGTGTCAAAGAGATCAGGCCGTACCGTGAGAGCATACAGGACGAAGAGGCCACCGAAGGAGTGGCCGTAGAGCGCATCGCGGTCAAACTCAGCTTTTGGGAAAGCCGTCTCCTGAACCCATGGCCGGAGAGCACTGTCGATGAACTCGATGAACTCATTCGCATTGGACTGCACACCAGGCACTGCAGGTAAGGGGCAGCCATCGCAGACTGGAGGCTGGAAGTCGTAGCTCCGCTGCGTGCTGTATGGTGAATCTTCGATGGTCTCCGGGTAGCCTATGCTGACGACAATGCAGTCGGGCATGTTGAACTCGACGGGGCGGCGGCGGCGGAAGGCTTCTGTGGCAGTCATACCGAGAGCATTGCCATCGAGGACATACCTAGTAGTGGTGTCAGTCCGAATCCCCGTGATGCCGCTACAGCTGCTTAAGCCCTTACATTGTCTCCACAGTCGACGTCTCCTCCTGTGAGGTCCAGTTCAGCGGCCATGCCAGCTGAATCTGGTATTCCCAAGACCCACTGCAGAGGTAGAGGTACGAAGTCAGCATATGTCCCACATGCACTTCGTACAGTCAGAACTTACTTCGTCGCACTCCAGAATCCTAGGTTCGGCAACACATTGGTAGGAAACTCGGTCATGAGTGGCGTGAACTGCCAGGCACCCAGTGAACTCATCGTTGCGGTAGTAAAGACGGCCCGTTTCGCGTACTGTTCAAATGCAGGTCAGACTACCTTTCAACCGAAAAGTTGTTGGTTTTAGTACCTGACAACTAACAGAGTAGTCGTTCTAGAAGTATAGACCCGAGGCGCGGGGTGTCAGCTCGTGTTCTATGCACGCATCACGCCGCAATCGCAAGGATCCTGCACTAACTTTGCTGTGGTGGGTTAGTATGGACGCGGCATGGCATTCTAGTCCCGGTACCTGTACTCTGACATCCCAGCGCCTTATTGGGAGATGTATGTATTGCCAAGACGGGGGATCATCCTTGTTGTCTCCGGTCTCTGCAGTCTGTTTGCCTTTCATGATGATATCAAAGTGACTGGACATTTCGTGACGCGGTTCGTCGTATAGGAATCTCGCTTTGCTCAGGAGTCCGCTGCTACAGTCTCGAATTTGTGCGACGGAATTGCGAGTCAAGCAACTATCCAAGTGGAGGAGGCGGGTCAGAAGAGTTTGTCTGCGTTCTGGCTCTTGGAGAACGGCAGTTGTATGCGTGCAGCCAACGAGCCTCAATCCTACTCGACGGAACTAAAGAACGGCAAACCCATGAATGGTCAGCCAAGCTCGGTTGCGGAGATATTTGGCGCAAAGTCATGAGCCTAGCTACATCGCGTCAGTGCAAAAGTCGTGATTAGGTCGCGATACGCGATGAGTTCAATCGGGAGGATGACTCCGGTGCAGCTAGGTGTGCTGCGTCCACGTGCTCCCCACCATCTCAAACGCAGCCGCTTTCGCAATCACCTCGGCAGTCCAATCGAATGACCGGGATGTCGATATGAGATATAACCGTTGCGGTGGGACGTCCTTCGTCTGCGTTCTTGCAAACAGTCCGTTGGTGCAGTCCTGGCTTACGACAAAGTTCGTTGGTTGGCGTCAGCGCAACGGGCCGTAACCATAAACGTTAACGCCATCCGAACGAGGCCAGGTCCGGGGGACCCAAGTGCCGGGAACACGACCTCTTCTGACACAGACTCAACGCCGGGTTCAACGGCGAGTCATCCGAGATTTGGATTTGTGATCTTATGCGACCGATTTCGAAAGGATACAGCGATGCGAATTGCATGAACGCAGACGATGATGATTAGAACAAAGCAATGACAAACGTCACGAAGGTGTTGCGGGAGTAAATATGCTAGAAGAGTGTCTACTTGATACGAATGTAACTACGTCCCTTTAAAAGGCACCTCGTCCAGGCAACGGATCGTTTTTCGCGGGGCAAGATGCGTCATAGATCGTCGGATTGACAAACTTGGGCATAGCGTCGTTGTTATAAGCCAGCTCGACGAGTGTGGCATTATCTTTACACGTGTTAGCGAAGAAACAGGCGTTCGGATGTCCCCAGTGCTTACCCGAGTTATACATCGGCCATCCGTACTTGGTCAGTCCCTCCTGCGAATCACGGGCAAACGCAGCCCAGGCGCCCTGGACATACTTCATATACTGGCCCTCAGCAGGAGAATTGGGTAGACCAGAGATGTCTTGAGCGGTACCGAAGACCAGGCCTAGGTCAGAGCCGTGGTAGGCCGCACTTCCTCGAGGCCCGAGGCCTGCGCTGCCGTTGTAGAGGCGAAGGTTGTCCCAATCTCCATGGTATCTGTATCGCCAGGTCGGCACGTCGTACTGCACCCTGTAGGCAGCGGACAAGGAGGATGGGCATGTGAAGCCACGCTGGGTGAACAGATCCCATTGCGCGTTGGTAAAGTTCAGCTTGGCCGCCCACCCTGAAATGCGATACCAGCCGTCTTCGTGGTCAGCGTTGCCAACCAAAAGCGGAATCTTGGCGAAGGAACCGTCCGATGAGAGTTGCTGATAATCCGCGAAAACCGTCATGTTGTCGACAGTCGGATGGAAGGTTGCTTGAGTCAGGCCGACGCTGGGAAGACCAGGAACCTTTGCGGAGGCAGCCAGAAGAGTAGACATGTTTGCAGAACGTACGCAAGATACGACAGCGGCAGAATCATTGGCGGGACCCCCACAACCGATGGTCTGGGACACATTGAACCAGATAGACTGCGAGTACTCGACTGTGTTGGGAACGAAGCTCAGTGAGGTTCCAGACATGGGAATGAGACCCGAGACAATTGGGTCGTTCTTCCAGGCGTACGCCCAGTAGTCGACAGCGGCACCACCTGCACTTTGTCCAAAGATGACGATGCGCGAAGGGTCGCCTCCAAAGCCAGCGATGTTATCGCGCACCCATTCGACAGCGCTACGGTGGTCGCGCAGGGCGGCGTTCTTCTCAACACCAGGAGCACCAGCGAAGCCGAAGATGCCCAATCGGTAACTGACGCAGTCAGTAGGTGTAGGGTCGACCACAGCGAGTGTCTTACTTGAATGTCACGACGACGACATCCTCAGCGTCGGCCAGATACTGTCCGTTGTAGAAGGGAGAGTGAGGGCCGGGGATCTGGAAACCTAGCGTGGCTTTTAGAAGTCATCCATGACAGCCGAAGGGACCACGTACGTCCTCCGTGAAGAAACACTAGCACTGGTTTCTTTGCATCGGCATCGCCAGCACTCGCCGTCCAGACATTGAGCTTCAAGCAGTCCTCGGACACCGAATTGTTGTTCTGAGCCGCGAAGTTCTTCCACACACGCAAACCGGATGGCTGTGTGAAGTTGGGGAAAGCTGATACTGGCGGCTTGACAGCAGGGCAGTCACTGTAAAGTCATTAGACGTATCCTGCACGTTCGAACTCTCTACGTACGGAGACTACAGTCTGTCAGTGATTGAGCACTACCCAGTGACGTCGTGATTACTGACCCACTCGGACGCCTCGAAAACGGTCCCTTTTGGCGCGTCGAACTTCTTCGGCGCAGCAAATCTCAACTCGCCGACTGGCGCTTCTGCATATCGAATGCCCAAGAACTCAGTCACATGTGTCTTGTTAGACGATGGGTGACCGATCAAAATACCGCTCGACGTCTCGATGTTGGAACCATTCTTCGGCGCTGCGACGGCCGAACCGAATAGTGAAGCTACAGCTGCAGCGGTAAGGAGGAGGTGTTGCATAATTTCAATTCGAAACAGCAACAACCATGCGCTTGACGGAATAACTTCAAACAGCTGGAGGGCGACCAGCTGACTTTATTGGAGCGAGATGTAAATCACGGCTCGGTGGCAAGCTATTAGCTCCACGTTCCTGCGTTGCCGTCGACGCCAGCCGTCGTCGATGGGACAAACAGGGCTGCAACCAGACAAAGCTCCGACCACACAAAGTCCCGAGGCAGATGGCAGTGTTGCGAAGGACTCATGGCGAGTGCGCGCGGTCTTACGCCGGCGTCAAAAGCTTCGACGTTGTCAGACAGGACGGGTACGCACGAGGCCTCATCTCGGCTGCGGCCCTAGCAATTACAACGCTAGTTCCAATGCGCTACCCGTCTCCCAGTCGCACGGAACCGTTCGATCTGGCGAACCTGTCCATCATCGTGACATGCGACCCAGAACACTTGGGACTTTGATGTCATTCATTCCGCTCAAGCCTTTGCTTCTTCGATACAGCTCAATATCCAAACATGGCGGACGTAGGCGAAGAGTGCGATTTGCCTACATCCGGCACAATTCCGGGCACCGCTGATCTCCATCTGATGTCACCCACCCATACCTGTTCAGTACACTGCACCGAGCCGATTGGCAGTCAGCCCTGGCATTCACGGCAAACGCCTGGACTGTAGCAGGGAAAACCCTGAGCGCGCACGGCATTGTAGAGATCGACATGTGTGGTCCCCGAAAATTGGTACACCAGATCCAATCGCGTCGGATACGAATGTAGAGAAATTCGCCGTCAAAGTATTCCCGTGATGCCCCCACGGAAGGGTCATCAGCCGCTGCACACCCTTTACCCTGCATCGCCGTATCTTCAGGGCCGGGTACCTGGAAAGTCCCATGCTGCACGAGGCCCATTAATGATTATACCGTAGGCTCCCGCTGTTCATGGGTCATCCACAGGACTTGCTCTCCAAACCTTGAGTATACCCTCATGCGACATGGCTCCCAACGTCGGCCTTGGTACTCAAGGCTCAGTTGAGCGTGGATGGGGCCTCTGGCTCACCAGCGTCTTAGCCGTCATTGTCGCGGGTCTCTTTGTCGCCGCACGCCTTGCACAGCGATTGATCAAGCGAAGTGGTCTAGGAATGGACGACTATATGATCGTCGCGGCCTTGATATCATCGGTCGTGCTCTCTGTAACAGAATGTCAAGGTTAGTGGACTCGCATCACCTCGAGGGACACTCGTTAAATTCGAACAGCGGTAGTCTATGGCTACGGAAGACCATGGAAATCCTTACCCGCCGATTCCCGCATCATCGCTCGCCAATGGTTCTACGGAGCAAACAGTAAGTGGTTTCTCAACAACCGCACAATACTTCTGGAGAGCATGAGTGCTCTAGGAGTCCGGCCTGAATAGCTACGAAAGGATATTTGTTGCAGATGGTGCGAAGCGTCACTACGAAGCTTACTGACCGTTGCAGTCGTCTACAAAGTCGTTCTGATGTTCAACAAGATCTCTGTAGTGTGTCTATACTACCGAATCTTTGCCATAACTACCAAGTCTTTCCGTATTGCTTGTCACATCATGAGTAAGTCCT
Source organism: Alternaria rosae (assembly GCF_020736505.1). Classification (NCBI taxonomy): domain Eukaryota; kingdom Fungi; phylum Ascomycota; class Dothideomycetes; order Pleosporales; family Pleosporaceae; genus Alternaria; species Alternaria rosae. The sequence continues at coordinate 2,119,747 of NW_025763576.1, forward strand.
CTGACATGGACACCAGTTCATCGACTGACCTTGATGTAGACGCTTGGATCATCATCACCGGCTTCGCATTCACCATCGCGACCGTGTTTCAATGCACACCAATCGCGGCCTTCTGGGACAGGACTATACCTGGTGCCCGGTGTTTTAAAAATGAACCCTGGTGGATCTCCTATGCGACGGTTCAAATCACGACCGACTTTATGCTACTTGCGATGCCTTTTCGGCAGATCTTGAGTCTTTCTATGGGACGAGCTGAAAAGTTGGGCGTGGCGCTTGTATTTGGCACTGGAGGCTTGTACGTGTCTGAGAGTTCCGTCAAAGGCCCATTGCTAACTTGCTAGTGTCACTTTCGCGTCTATATATCGTGCCACCACAATCGCACGATCCGCAAACAACCCCGATCCAACCTGGGGTCCTGTACCCGCGACAATATGGTCGGTGATAGAAGCAAATGCGGGTATCGTATGTGCTTGCCTTCCTATGCTGCGCGCTCCCTTCGTTCGCTTTTTCGGGCCACTTTTCGGCTCAGGCATGGGTACCAAGAACACTACGAAGCGTCAATCATATCCCATGGGCTGGAAGAGCAACCATGGGCCGGCTGGAACCGGCAACAGGAGCAATGTGTCTGGCAAAAGTGCCTCTGAGCGAGAGAGCGAAGATGATGCACTGCCAGCAAGTAGGCTGGACGAGCTTGACCGCCGGGGCAGCGGTATATTTGTCACGAACGAGTTCAGTATTGAGCGCAACGAGTTACAAAAGCAAGAGACGGACACAAGGTCGTGCGATCAAGACGGCGATACGAACACGGCGGTGAGCGTCAACGAAGAGAAGCCGGGGGGGAAGAGCCCATTCTACCATGTTTGAGATGACCATGCTACTTGTTCGCGCCCAGCGCGGCAGTATTAGAGCTGGCTCTGCATCAGATACTGCAAATGCTGTCAAACAGACAGGCTGAGCCTTTTCGCCGACGTGCGCAGCCTGATCGCCAGCTCTTCCAATGGAAACAACTTAGTGTGTGTTTTTTTCGGTCCTATACTAGACGGCCGCTAGCGAAAGCGACGCGCGATTTTCAAGGGCCAATTCAGCAACCGCTTGCCTACTGACAGCCGGTCTACTCACATGACATGACCTCTCGACGAAACATGGCGCAGATGCTGGATATCATCCGTCTTCCACGCACACGGTGGTACAGATGGCTGCCGAGCGTCGCAATGGTTTCCTACCGTCCGGGCGACAAAGTAGGATGAGTTCAGGTACGACTGGACAGCCCGCGCGGCCTTGGGCGATGTCGTGCAGACCGCCAACAGCGCTGGTAGTGTTACGACGTCCTCCTGGCCCTCCCAAAACCCTAGAGAGCTAGATAGCAGATGCGATGCAACGCATACTAAATCCAAGACACTTCGCACCTCAGCAAGCAACGTTTTCCGCGTCGTGTTGCAGTGGAAAATCAGATATGCACCCAAGATGGCTACACGATCTAGATCGCGAGCTGCAGCAGAAGAGTGAAAATTTGGCAGCCGAATCTGCGGTCGCACGTTTATTCCCAACAAAGAGAGGCCGAGCAGTGCGGCATTTGTTTAACCCTGGCGACGTGTGGCGTCGAAGACACATTGGTGCAGCAGGCAAAGGCGTGGCATGGACTGTTGCAATGCTTGGTTGCGAACAGTGGGCGTGTTCGCGAATGAAGAGAGTGCAGAGAAAGCCAAGACAGGACAGAGGCTTGCCGATCAGTGCCCCGCTTCCTCTGCGCCACAGCTGGATATTGGTCTCTCCCCCAGACGTCATGCGCACATGCAGTGAATATCGACTTGACCGGATCCGTGATGTATCCTGATTTTCCTCCAGCTGGCGCGCGCGCTTCTGTGCTCTGCCATCGACATCTCTCGAGCTGAAGCCGCGACGAGCCCTGCCAACATGACGACTAAAAGTACCACCGACTTTGTCGAATCAACCGAGCCTGTCGGAGGCAAGACCAAGGCCCAGATCCTCACCGACGTCTTCTCTCTTGCGACCCAATTCAGCACTTGTGTTGAAGCTTTCAACCTCATTCATCCTTCCAAGGACCACGACCATGCGCAGAAGGTTGCGCTCGCAAAGCTCGGCCTTCAGCAGGGCAGGTTGCTGATCTTTGGCGATGCCGTGGGCATCTCTGCGCCGCCCGCGACGATTGCACGACACATGATCCCCAGCCATCCTGGCATCACAAACCCGGATCCGCATCTGCCAGTGAACTTTGGTGTCCGAGACCCGAGGCTTGACGACGAGGTTATCAATGCAAAGGTGCGCAGGGCGCTGCATGAGATCGCGGGTCGCCCTAGCACTATGTCGCGAGATGAACTGATGAACGTATACGGCCTAAAGAGTCCAAAGACGTTCTCGCGCCTAGAATACCCAGCACTCGACACCAACCGACTAGAAGGCTTCCGCGAAAAGTTTGCCCTCCTCAAGGATCTCCTCACACAGACGGGCGCGCGGGCGAGTCTGAAGCGCAACCTGAGCATGACCACCTCCCATTGGACCGTCAAGGACACCACGCGCTTCAGCGAGTATGTCAAGGTTGTCCGCACCGAAGTCGATGCGCTCATTGATCTCATGGGCGTCAAGGAGCAGGTTGACCGTGGAATCCGATCCGATCTCAAGAGCATGGGCTGGCACCCTGACCTCACAGGGCCAGCAGTGCGGCAAGACTGGGAGAAATTGCGTCTGATCCGGGAAGCCTGCGTCGTCGATTATCCAGAGTACATCGATGTCATCGACAAAGCCATGTCGTACATCACCGAAGAAGTCAAGGAATCCAATCTCGCTCGAAACCGCGCTGTACTGGGTCTTTCAGAATCCAATGTGGATGCAGCAGGCGCGCGCCGCAAGTCAGACTACGATGTCCGCTCCATTCCGGCTCCTTCGCAAGCCAACGTCGCCGGACTCAAGCCCTCAAAACCAGAAGCGAAATCCCACATCCAGCTTGCTGCCGAACGCGCCCTGAACCCAAACGCTGGCAAAGAAAAGCGCCCGGGTTGGCTCTCGGCTTTCAAATTCAAGTCGTGGTCCAAGAGCAGCAAAACCGTACACGACAAGCAGCGCTCAAACAGCGTTCCACATACGCCGACCGTTGATCCCCAGCGCTCCCTCTCAGCAGGCGAGGCGCCAAATCCCACCTCGGAAGACTCCAACACCCTCCAAGCCGTGCGCTCCAAGTCCCTTAGCGCAATCCCCAGCGACAGCACACCACAGCCTCCGCCGTCAAATCTAGACTCTCGCGTCCGCAAGCTCAGTCTAGATCACGGAGACATGGTGGGTATCCCGCCCATCCAGGAGAATGGCGGCGAAGTGACTAGTTTCCCGGCAAGAAGCGGGCTAGCTGAGTTCGACGGTGATATGGATAAGAACGCGCTGGTGCAGGTGGACACAGCCAAGAGTGAGGGGAGCAAAGATGAACTGGAGAACGTCAAGACGGTGAATAGTTATATTGATCGGCATGATATGTATCCAGCTATAGGCCGCATTGAAACTAAGGATATCAGAAATGTTGCACATACGCCGGGTCTTTGAGGCCTGGCGCGTGTGCTTACGAGGCCAGTCTAGCGAGAGACGAGGAGTAATTTGTAATCACTTAGTGCATTTTGGGTTCATAGGATGAGAAGATATAGTTCTAGGGTAACTCAGTGTCAGGCTGTAGATACTTGTTGTGTTTCAGATCGAGGGGCTCAGTACTTGGTCGGTTTGGTGGTTACGAATGCTTCACTACAGATTCATCACCATTTTCAAGTTCGACGAGTATGTTTAGAGCCATCATTCTATTGTTGAGCTCAACCATGATATCGCTTACCAAGGGCAGCATCCGAAAGCCGACCAAGTTGGATCCCAGCCCTAAACGCCGTACATCACTAGATCGAGCCTTCTCTGCTTACCATATACTTGAGGAGATGCTATGTGGAATGCTAAAGATGTTCACTTGTAACCACAACTCCATTTACACACCATCCTCAAAGTCAACATCACCAGACATATGCTCATACCAGCCTTGTTCTTCCATCCCCCACGTGTCTACTCATGAGTACCAGACAGGCTACTCGAGCGACCAGCTCTAGATACTCTGAAACATCTAATGGCGTCACTCGTCAACGCTTACATGCGTTTCATGAAGACGCTCTACCCTCCAAACATAGAGCCATGAGGCCTTAAAGATGAGGCCTCTCTCATACAATGACCTGAAGTACAAATAAATCTACGAAATGCATCAGACGGGAGTGTCAGGAGACTGTCACAGCTGAGGAAGTGGAGATGTTCATAGACACCAATTGCATTTGGAGATGGCTGAACGCGGGGCGATGCTATACATCTAACTCTGTATCAATCATGTAAAGACAGATGTTGACTCGCATGGATGAACCATCGTCGCCGCTGAGATAACCCGCTGCAACGGTCCCTCTGCGACCGACAATCGATGTCCACGTAATCAGTGCCTCACGTATCGACCTCGACCACACCTTTGCCGACACCACTACTGTCAACAAGCATATCGTATTAGTAGATGTCCAAATATAATTGAAGCGCTCAAAGAGTGGTAAAATCCAGACCTGCCACCGCCAGGGGAAAGGGCTAAGTGGTAGCCGACGTGAAGCTATGAAGGGAACAGGCTTCCGCAGAAAGAGCACGCATAGCTATGTCATACATGTGTTTGCATAATCCGAATAAACATTTCGTGTCCTTCAATGCTGGTAAGTCCTACTCAGCCACGTGATATGAAAACGTCGTTGACTTCTCTGTCTTGGTATAGGCTACATTGGCATTTTCCAGCACTCACGGTGAAGGTGAGTGCATGCTCTCGTCTTCACCTTCACCTCGAGTCGAGGCACATCGTTTGTTGACTTTGCTGCCTCACAACTTCCTCCCCATACTTTTGTCAACCTCGTCCCTCGCACCTTTCTACATTGCTCAAGTTTTTACATTGTAGCGTGAGAGTCAAGGTAGTCATGCCCCAGCTATTCTTCTGCGCGCTCGCTCTAACTGGATTTAGAAAAGTTATACGTCGTCGCGCGCTCTCGCGGGCTCGATCGTGTTTTGTTTGCGCCCAGTCAACCTGGCAACAACAATAAACTGCATCAACAAACACATTTCTGAAGCAGAATCCACCTGCCTCATACCAATAGCCGTAGAAACGATGCCGTCTAACGGTCTTTACCGCATGCCGCAGCATCACCTGACTGGTCAAGGCGCCTCAATGAAGCGTCCGTCTTACAACAGCATGGACTTCAAAGAGGACGAAGAGCCGGCACCTATCAGAACCAACGATGGTGCGACCGATGAAACCGCCGAGGAAGAGAAACATGAGCAGAAGCAGGAGAAGGCCGAGAGGAAGGAAGCCAAAAGACTGAAGAGGCTGTCGAAAGAAGTTAAAGTTACCAAGGAGCCCGAGAAGGTAGAAGGGAAGCAAAACACTCCACCAGTCGATGCGACACCTACTGTCAAGCTTGCTGGGACGCCCCTCAAGAATGGGAGATATGGTCCACGTGGTCCGTACAAGAAGAGGGAGATTGGGCCCGACGGCACACCAGTTTCTACTACAAAGAAGCGCAAGCGAGAGAGCGAGGCCGCAGTCCCTATGCCAGCTACCGTACCTACGGAGTCGCCTAAGAAAAGGCCCGGACGGCCAAAGGTTTCGGACAAGAAGGATGTTGTCGAGTCTAACAAGATCGCGAAGAAGATTGTCAAGCCTGGCGAGACCAAGGCTAAGAAGCAGAAACTGGAGAAAGCGCCCGCTGCCTCTGACTTGCACAAGAGTTCTAAAGTCGTCAAGACCCCGGTACCAGCGCCCTCCGTCGCAGCGGCTCTGTCCTCTCGTCCGAGGCAGACTCCAGTTCCGCTACCTCAAAAGACAACCGTCCCGCCTCCTCAAAAGACACCCGTCCCGCTTCCTCAGAAGATACGGGTTCCATTTCCTCAGAAGTCTCCCCAGACCCTGAAGGACGGCGTCAGTAAGTCGTCAGCCAAGAAGACCAAGGCAGTTTCCGCTCAGTCTGAAGTCCTTGTCACCGAGACCCCTCTTTCGCAGATGAGCCGCACTCCTACAACCACTCCTCGTGTGTCAGCGATTCCTTTCAGCCTTGCAGCGGTACAGTCGTCAGAAGTGACCACAGCCAAGAAAAACGAGAAAGCACTTACTTTCGACGAATCGTCTCCCGATATCCCTCTCATGACTATCGCAAAACTTGCCAAAGCCGACAAGCACGTGATCGGTAGCCAGGGCTCCGTCAATCCACTCACCAACAGCCAGATCGAGAGCTTCACGTCTGCGAACCCCATGAACTCCAAAGAGCCCCTGAATGATGCCCCCAAACCACGCCACCGAGGCCGTCGTGCTGTCAGCGAAGCAACCAGCACCACGTCAAGCACCTCTTCCTCCACAACCCAAAGCGTTCTGGAAATGTATCTGCGCCCTAACAAGCCATACACTCGGCCCAGCGAGGAGCTCTCTCCCTTTAACAACAACAAGAAGAAGAAGAAGCATATGGAGAAGCACATCGAAGCCAGCTTTGCCGTTTTCGCTACTGCCTTCACCACTTCCCAGCGTACCATCAACTTCACCGACGAAGCCGAGTACATGGAAGAGTATGACGAGTGGCTCTACGACAGCAAAGAAGCAGGTCCCCTTCCTTGCCTACCCCAAGTAACAGGCTGCTCCCCTAAGAGCGAACAGCTGCTACAACTGCAACACTCCGATGACACCGACACTGCCGCGCTCAGGGTGGTCGTCACAAACGCATTGGAAGTAGAAAAGGCCACAGCCGACATCAAGCGCGCCGAGACTGCATCCACCTTCCTCCGCTACAGTATCTTGACCCGCGTCCCCATGCCTCTTGGTGCGATTGAAGGCTCCTGGAAGCTGTACTGCCCCATGTACACCGAAACCCACGTCGACAACCACGGTTTCGGCCAGCGCACTCTCAGGATTTCCTCCATTATTGGTCTGAGCGCCGCATCCGGTGCCCATAGTGCCAGTCTCAGTATTCTACCTCGTTCCATGCCGTATGCCACACACGCGTTTCATGCTCCCCCCCACGCATCTTTCCGCACTGTCCAGGCCAAGACGGTTGCCGATGATCACAAGATATACATCATGTTTCTAGGCAACGGATACTTGAAGCTCAGGGTTGATCTGCATCTTTTGACTACGGGTAAGACGGCTACGGAGAAGAAAGCGGCCAAGATGGGTAAGCAGGCTAAGATCAAGGCGGGACAGGGTATCTGGGAGTTCCTTGGTGTGCATGAGAAGGCAGTTGATTGGGAGCCCGAGGTCGATGAGTTGGAGAAGGAGGGCAGGAGGCTGACGGCAAAGTACGATGGGCGCTAAGGTGAAGCGTGAGGTTGATGGATCGAGTTGATGATTGGTGGATGTAGGATATAAGGAACATGCATTGTCGGAGGACGGGTGGAAGGGTCAATGAGGTCTTCGCGTTGGGGGAAGCCTGAGGTAAGAGTTGGGCTTGCCTGTCGAAGGCTATTTGGGCTTCGCAAGAGCTTTGCAGACCTTGTCACTTACGGTTTTCATACGCCAGCCGATGAAGATATTCAGGACGGCAAGACTGCAGTATGGAGGCAGCAAATAGCTGGCGATCGTCCAAGCATGAACCGATGATGGCCTGTCTATTGCACCTCTTTCCTGTACAACACTCATAATAAACATACAAGACGCGTATACTCCGTTGACCGTGGCGTGACTGTTGCTCTATTCATACTGTTCGCATCTACGTCTACCACTTGTCATCGAACAAAGCAAAAACTCCTAGTCTCATGCAAAAGGTATCAAAACATCCCTTCCTCGCTGTCTCTGAAACCACCTACTCCCCCAATTTCTTGCTTCTATATGCAGGGTAACTATATTATGCGTTCCTTGACCAGATCAGAGCGGAGATGTGACCGTCCACTGACCCGTCTCAGCGAGCGAGAGGGAGAAGAAGAAGAGGAAGAAGACACCTAGTCCTTCTTCGCCCGGCCGTTTTGCTGTTCAGCAAGCTCCAGCTTCTCGTTGCCCTTTTGGATGAAGAACTTGCGTTCGAGGAATTTGAGACCTTCGTCGATGATGCTGGATTCGTGTTAGCCTTGCTCTTTCGGTGATTCTAACAAACTGTGTGAAGATGACTTACATGATAGGCGCACTGATGGCCATGACCGCCTTCCACTCGTTACCGTCTAGCGGAATGACACTGAAGAGCCCCTGCAAGAATGGAACGTAGAGGAGAGCAAAGTGCAAGGCCATGCTCAAACAGATGGCATAGACGAGCATCATGTTCTCCCAGAGCGGCAGTGTAAGCAGACTCTCTGAGCTGCTCAAAGCGTTCATGGCATTAAGCATCTCGATTACGACCAGGATGCTCAAGCTAACGGTTGACGCAGCTTGGGCAGACGAGTTGCTAAACATTTCGCAGCCAATCTCAGGGAACTGGGTAGAGCAGCGGTGGAAGTGGCGGAGCTGGTAGAACGAGATTTGAGGACCGTCGCTATTGAACATGAACCACCACGCATAGCCACCAACAGTTGCGGCGCCGACATAGGTACCAATAACCATGTAACGGAAGAATAACCAGCCGCTGATGAGAGGCTCGTCGCGCTTACGGGGCTGGCGCTTCATCACATCGTGGTCCGGAGGGTTGAAAGAGAGAGCGGTGGCTGGGAGACCGTCGGTAACGAGATTGACCCAGAGGAGTTGAACAGGAATCAAAGCTTCAGGCATACCCATAGCGGCAGTCAGGAAGATCGACACGACTTCTCCAATGTTGGACGAAATGAGGTAGCGGATGAACTGCTGAGTGTTGTTGTAGATAGAGCGGCCTTCTTCGACGGCGCCTTCGATGGTAGCGAAGTTGTCATCTACAAGGACCATATCGGCGGCGAGCTTGGCTACGTCGGTTCCGGAGCCCATGGCAACACCAATGTCGGCTTTCTTGAGTGCGGGAGCATCGTTGACACCGTCACCAGTCATAGCGACGACCTCACCGGCCTGCTGAAGGAGGTCGACGAGTTTGGACTTGTGTGTTGGCTCAGTGCGGGAGAAGAGGCTTGCGTGCTTGGCGGCTTCCATCTTTTCAGATTCGGAGAGATCATCGAATTGGCGACCTGTAAAAGACTTTCCAGTAAGATCCTCATTGGGTCCGAAGACGCCAATCTGACGGCAGATGGACTCGGCAGTGTTTTGGTTGTCCCCAGTGATGACTACGACGCGGATACCAGCAGAGCGGCACTTGGCGATGGAGGCGCGGACTTCAGGACGAGGAGGATCCAACATGCCGACGAGACCGATGAGAGTCATCTTCTGCTCTAGCTGAGTGTATTCCTTGGTGGTCTTCGCCTTCGCCAGAAGCGGGTTCGATTCAACGTCTTCAACAGACGCCACAGCAATGACACGCAGACCGCGGTTGCCGTACTCGACAATCTCCTTGTTGATAAGACTGGCCAGTTGCTTGCTCATTGGTATCTTCTTGCCGTTCTTGCCAACGACAACATTGGTGCAACGATCAAGAATTGACTCGGGGGCGCCCTTGACAAGAAGCTTCTGCGAGTTGCCCTTCTTTACAAGGACAGACATGCTCTTACGGTCGCGAGAGAATTCGTAGGTTGCTAGGCGGGAGTACTGGCTCTCGTAGTGCTTGGTGGCGAAATCGAGGCGTCCTTCAGGCGAGGTGCTGGCGCGGGTGGCATTGTGGGCAATGTCGGGAGTGCCAACCTTTTCTACTAGAACACGAAGGGCACCCTCAGTAGGCTCACCGACGAGGTTATACGTGCCATTCTTGGAGTCGTAGGCAAGGGCGGCATCGTTGCAAAGCGCCGTGACTTCACAGATCTGGCGTACAGTGTCGGATTGCGCCGCGAGGTTCTCAAGAGGATTGCCACGAAGTGAGATCTGGCCCTCGGGCGCAAAGCTAGTACCTTGGACGTCAAACTCTTCAAGGCCGTTGCCTTGTTCGTTAAGGAAGACCATCTTGTTGACGCTCATCTGGTTGGTGGTGAGGGTACCAGTCTTGTCGGAGCAGATGACGCTGCAGCTGCCGAGAGTCTCGACAGAAGGCAAGCTCCGCACGACGGCGTTCCTTGCAGCCATCTTGCGTGTACCCAGGGCCAAGCATGTTGTGATGACGACGGCCAGACCCTCAGGGATAGCAGCGACACCGAGCGATACGGCAATTTTGAGGTAGTAAATGGCACCCTTGGTGAAGCTGCCATGCGAGGGGTCGTTGAAGTTGCGGATGTTGATGAGCCAGACGAGGATGCAGATGGCCGTGATGACCTTTGCAAGCTGGTCGCCGAAGTCGTTGAGCTTCTCCTTGAGGGGTGTGGGTTGAGAGATCTGTGCCGTGATGCTTTCATGAATGTCTCCAATCGCAGTGTTGGCGCCCGTCAGGACAACCAGCGCAGTCGCGTGGCCCGTGACGACCGTGGTACCTGAGAAGAGCATGTTGACTTGGTCCTGCTTGACGGCGCTCTCATCTTTGACGGCCCGGGTGTCCTTGGATACACTCTCGCTCTCTCCGGTCAAGATGGACTGGTCAATGTTGAAGCTGTTGCTCTGGATAGACAAGATCCTGCAGTCGGCGGGTATCCTGTCGCCGATCGTAACGGAGATGACATCTCCAGGGACCAGCTCGTCGGCCTTGACGCGTTTGACGTGTCCATCACGCACGACCTTGGCCTCGTTGGCGGAGTATTCTTGCAGAGCCGCAATGGCCTTTTCAGCGCTAGTTTCTTGCGATACTCCGACGACGGCGTTGAGGACGAGGATGGTGAGGATCTATAGGGCATGTCAGCGCATGTGTGTGCATAGTCTGATCTAGTACGTACGACTGCCGGGTCGACGAATGCCGTCCAGCCTTCGTCCTCTTCAAAGAGGGCAAGTACGAACGACACTGCTGCGGAGCCCAGCAAGATGATGACCAGCTGGTCCTTGAACTGCTCCAGGATGAGCTCCCAGATGGGTGTCGGCGGGTCTTCTGGCAGCGCTGTCCCGCGTGTTAGTGGTGGGCGGCCTCTGCGACGACGCTGACATACCATTCTTTCCATGCTTCTCCCTTGCGCTCTGCACCTGCTGGGCGCTGAGGCCCTGTTGCTCCTCGACCTGGAAATGCCTCAGCGCCTCGGCAGGCGTCTTGGTGTACGCATTGTCCATGCCCACTGCTCTCTGTACCGGGTCTCTGTCTCGGTGCACTCCCTGTTCGATGGTCGGGCGTGTAGTGGCTCAGTCGTGGCGCAATGGTGGTGTTCGCAGAGATAGTTCGGCTCGCGGAGTGTATGGCCTTGAAGTCGCAGGCGTCTTTGCCTATGACGTTGAGATGAGATGAACTGAGACAACGTCCGCCTTATTACTAGGAGCGGCAAGGGAGGGACCGTGTTTCCTGGCACAAGCAGCGTCACAGGAGAAGAGGGTGGAAGGTTCTGCGATTGTCTACGGCAGCAACGGCAGTACTGGCGGCGCAACAGCACTTGTCTCGACTTCGGCGCATCCCAAGAAATCTGTCCTCTAAAATCGACCCGCATGCGCCACAGCACTAGTCCCTTTCCAGCCTCACCAGCCACGTTTCGCCCGCCAACACGTTTCGCGCCCCTCGTTGCAATTCGCTCACTCGTCCAACTGGACCTCGATGCGCGCCCGTTCCACTCGAGCGGAATGTGGCTGGTGAGAGTCGCCGTTCGCAGCGACTCTGAAAGGCTTGGGGTGCGGCCAGATTCCGAGACCAGGTGCCATGTTCGGCCATGCCCCGCGGCTCGAGCTCCCCACTTTGGACATTATGACTGCAGCTCACCAGGGCAAGACTGCCGTGCCTGCGGGTCGAGCTCGGCAATCCGGGTCTTAGCAGAGCCTCACCACCGAGTGCGTCGTCCTCTGATTAAAGCTCACGTTACCATCACTGCAGTGTCACTCGCAAAGGAAGCAACGACTCGAATCATATGGTAAACGTTTCGTTGTATAGTAGCCCGCATATGCTACTGCAGCCCATGTTCCAGGTCGTCCCAACATGCACAATTCATCAAAGGGTATTATGGCCTACCAAAGGCATCCCGCTCGCTAAACGCCACAAAAAGGCTCTTCAAAGGCCCGGTCAAATGCTATCGTGATCATCATGTACCCAGTCCGATCCAGTCATGCCCGCTCTCTAGCATCAGCACCTGTATGGTGTACGACTATAATGTATGTATCGTGAATAAATCCAGGCAGCCAAAGGGCCGTGGGAGAAGTAGAAATTGCAAGCTCATTGGCTTGCGCAGTATGTCCGAATCAATCGGGCAATGTCTCGGGTGATGAAGGGCTTGGTGACGAAGCCCTTCATTCCGCTCTTGACTGCTTTGTCCAGAGCGGCATCCGTAATGTCGGCGCTGACAGCCAGGACGGTCGGCTTTCTCACGAGCTCGGGCATCTTCAGAATCACCTCGGTAGCTTGGAAGCCGTCCAGCAGCGGCATCCACAGGTCCATGAGAACGACATCAAATGCTTCAGAAGCCGGCGCGAGCGCATTGCGACGAACAGTTTCGACGGCGTCGTTACCGTTGAATGCCGTGGTAATGTTCTTGTAGCCCAGTCTGCCGAGCATGCTCACCAAAACGCGTCGGTTGATAGCGTTGTCATCTACGACTAGAATGTTGAGGGGCAGCTGTTCGCCGAGATCGGTTGGCACGGCGTCCCGCTCCAAAGATAGAGCGCGAGTAGAGTGTTGTCGTGGGGGCGATGAGGTGCGGCGGGGAGTAGCAAGGCCAATGTCATCTCGCGATCTTGCAGAGGGGACGGTAATGACAGGTGTGATTGGTGGTCGACGTTCCCGCTCGTGTTTGAATGCATCAGAACTCAGCGGAGGGGTGACTGGGCCCCGGCCAAGGTCCAGACGAGGTACCTCGGGATCGATAGACATGCGAGACTTGATGGAAAGGGTAGGGGACCCAAATGGTGTGGCAGGACGACTGCATATTTCGCCTGGGGTAAGCGGGACTCGCATCTCAAATTCTGATCCTCTTCCGGGTCCGGACACATGCGAACGCAGGCAGAAGAGATCGCCACCGAGCTTCCTCGCGATACCCTTGGCGACCATGAGACCAAGGCCCAGCCCCTCACTCTGCCGAGTCATCGAGTCGTCTTCTCTTGAAAACGGCTTGAAGAGGTTAGGCAGAAACGCCGCTGGGATGCCGGAGCCAGTATCCTTGATGTTAATGACAATGTAGCGACCTTTTGCGCTGAGTGTTGCTTGGAGTGTGATGGATCCGTCCTGTGTAAACTTGATAGCGTTGAGAGCAAGGCAAGAGACCATCTTAGCAAGGTCCCGTTCGTCAATGACGATCGTCTCTGGCACATCGGCGGAAACAGTCCACTCGATCCATTTGGTGTGTGCCTCTCCATTCGAGCTACGTGTCCGAACTTCAATGCGCTCTCCCGTATCCGTGGCCTCGGCGATGGCGGAATCCGGTCGTCCTCCTACTTTGAGCGCATCGTTGATGACGTACTGGAGGACTTCTCGTAGGTTGGTGTGTCGGAGTCCAGGAACCTTGGAGTGCTCTGACGCGAAGATTGGCGAGGTGGTGGAGTCGCACTTGCCCAGCGATGTTCCATGTGAGCAGGTGTGGTCTAGTCGATCCAGTTCCAAAGCGCTTGCGTCTGGAGGACAGGACTTGGTGCCGCGCATGGGAGGCTCCTCTGAAAAGGTGTCTCGAACCCGTTGGCGGGCACTCTTGACCACGCGTGTCTTGTTAGCATGATCTGCCCAGGAGACTTCGTGTCGTCTTCTTTTGATGCCGCGTAGTGGAGCGCGCATGTCGTTGCCGGTAATCATCAGATCCGGCCGCATCTCGCGCCAGAAGGTGTTCCACTGGTCGGGCGTCTTGTCTAGTGGCGAAAGTGGGGTCTCTGGTACGCCCATGTTCATGTCATAGGCGTGGACAACATTGTCGGCTGCTTCGACTGCGCGTCTTGAGCTGTCTGATACGTAGTTAGTATGGCTCGGTTCAAGACTCGATGCTGGATTGGTGTTTCCCAGTAGGATCAAGCAGTGATTTTGCAGGATTGTTACACACCTTGGACCGCCTCAATGTTCTCCCTGAGTGTGTCGAGTATCTCACGGGTCCGCGATTCAAGTTGTAGGGATTCTGATGCTTCTTTTACGTTTGCCATCATGACGTCTAGCATACCAACGACACCCTGCATCGGCGTCCTCAACTCATGGGATAGACTCCGGGCGTAAGGCTTCAATGACTGGGCAACTGAGACGGCACTGTGCGGCACGATCCTGGGTATCTGAGCTCGGATTGGTTCAGCAGCCTCTGCGAAATCGTTGCCTTCCAACACGCGCTCTAGAATCATGTCTTCTAGGCTATGGAACAGCATCTCAAGAAACCCCCAGCTCAACACGCGCCGAGCAGCCCCCTCTTTACCCCACATGACACCGAAGTGGGCGAAGCACTTTCCTTCCGCAAACAAGGGGATTCCGAGATAGGCCTCGCCGGGGATGATGAGGTCGTTTGGGTTGTCGAGAATGAAGTCGTTTAGTCTTTCGGGAATGATGAAGACTTTGTCATGCTTCATGTAGGCACACGGACACTGGTAGGCATGGTACTTGAAGTTTCTCAGGTGGCCGGGTCCGTTGCCATGGTCGTCGTTGATGTAGAAAGCCTCGCCCATGAGGCAGGCTCCAGGCTCGCCAATGGGTGGCAGTTCGACGGCAACATTCTTGTCGTCGACGAGGATGCGCTTGGAGACGAAAGCGTACTGAGCATCAGCAATCTTGGCCAGGCCCTGGGTGAGCTGGATCCAGAAACTGTCAGTATCAGCCTTGCGGAGAGCATCCTTGAGTTTGACGAGCTGCTCGGCGGCGTTGCTCTCTGCTGGCACGTAGAGCTGCGACAGTCCCTCCCTGAAGCCATTCTCGCCTTGCTGTACGACCATGCCCGGCATTGGGCGGGAGAAGCAGAGCGACTGACGCTCGATTATATCAGGTGGGATGGTAGTAGGTCCCTCCATCGTTCAGATTTCCATGCGGGCAGTCGGCACGGGAGTCCAGGATGGGCACAGGGGTCTGGGTCAGACGAGGTGGGCAGCTGGAAGGAGGATATGCAGAGGCGACCAAGGCAGACGGAAACACATGCGGAAGCGGATTAGTAACGTGGGTGGGAAGGGCGAGGAAGGCGTGATGTGCGGGACTGAGAGAAGGAATGCGAGGAATGGCAGGCACGGCGGGCAGTCAGCGATATGGTTGGTCTTTTGCTAGAGTCGCACATAAGAGGGCTGGTGGACGATCTAGAACCTGTCCCGGAGCCGTGGCTTTGCGCGTCCTTGCACCTCGCGCCTGGCACCCTCCAGGCCCGCCGCTCGTTTTGGTGGTGACTCTGCCGGCGCTGCTAGCTGCCTGGCGCGCGTTCAAAAGGACAGCGGGCCCCGACCGGTGCTGCTGTCTCGACGTGAGGCTCGTCGTGCTGCGAGCTGGCCACATGCTCCCAAAGACGGTCCCGCCGCCTTTCGCCTTGGACGCTGGGGCAGAGTTTGAGCGTCGAGGAACCCTGGTGGCTTCGGTCAGCACGCTCGGTGGGCCGCGCCTGCTGGAACAGTCTAGACGCGCTCGGCTGCCGGTCGCTCCTGCACGATTTCCAGCGCTACCCCAGTAGCCCCTTCCGCTTCGGCCCCTATGCAAACCTCGCCCGCACAGTCGCCGCCGACGCTCACGCCTGGCCCTACGCCATGACGACTACAGTCGCCCGTACAAACATGCACATTACCCTTTCGCCGTCGTCTTTTCTTTTTGCCCATCCGCAAGTCCATGGCCAACATGCTTTATTGTGGCGCCCCAAAGCTGCCTGCCTGCTGCTCAACAATTACCACGCCGCTGCGCCCACCGACGTTCGCGCCCTCCAGCCTTCACCCAGCTTGACGTCAGCGGCTCCCGCTCTCACGCAGCGTACCGCGCCCGTTTGCTGCTCTCGCATTCCCCATGAAGCCGCACTGCCGTCGTGCAGCACAGCGTTTGTAGAGGGACAGCGCCGCACCGGGCTTAGCGCCGCCGCTTAATGGCACCAGATCGACGATCGGCCGAAACGGAAGCTAGCGCCCTTTGTTCTGCTGCCCAGCTGTCTGCTCGTGCTCGCGTCGTCCATCTCTGCCCTCACGCAGCTCCGACACCCGCCCACCAGTCGCCTGGCCCGACATTGCCCTCTTTTTCGACCCCGTTGATGCGGCCTCCGCTTCACTCTGTGACGCCGCCCCTCTGCATGTCGCCCAGACTCTCGGCCCTCGAGCAAACAGTAACGTGTCATCTTTCAAGC
Organism: Alternaria rosae; assembly: GCF_020736505.1. Classification (NCBI taxonomy): domain Eukaryota; kingdom Fungi; phylum Ascomycota; class Dothideomycetes; order Pleosporales; family Pleosporaceae; genus Alternaria; species Alternaria rosae. The sequence continues at coordinate 2,136,031 of NW_025763576.1, forward strand.
CCAGGCCTCAGGCTGCATGCTCGGCCTTTTGCTACCCTTATTCCCTGCGCTAGGGACAAACCATCTTCGTCTGACGAATCAGTCGCTGCCCTTCCGCTGTCCGTATTCAGTTCACAGCTTCGGTCTGCTGGCTCGGCTTCCGCCAACGTCCAAAGGCCCTCGAGAGGCCTGAGGTCAGAGTAACGTTACATGGTGTCTGCTTTGTGTCGTGACTTCTCCAGATCCGTGGGTGGGCTCCTGTTTGGGAACCCGTCGCACCAAGCATGCATCACCTAATCAGAACATGATCGACACGACATCGTGAACGGCGTCCTCCCATGCGAGTAATGATGTGCACCGTGTGCTGATCAGCTTCTCTAGCTGGGGCTCAGGCCATGTCAGCATTCATGCCCTTCTTCTTTTTATCTTCCCTTTTGGCCTCACCTGCATCACCATTACCCGTGAACATTCATTACTACCAAGCTGCCATCCAACGAGTGCTGTGGACATGTTCGACGCCTGGTATGCAGCTATCCAATTTTCCGGCGCTAGCTGCACCGGACTACTCCAGGGCTGCAGAAGGAGCAGCCACAAAACATGAAAGCTGCCAGTAAACGTCGGCGTCTTGGTTCTCACCGCAACTGCCTCGAGAGTGGAGAGGCGTTCTTCGAGCGACGACCGGCCGGCAGTAGCATCTAGATCGTGAGGCGAACATCGTCGAAATTTTACGGCGACTCCTCAAGATCTTGCTGCACCCACGACCCACTCACCGGGTCGAGATAATGCGCTTGCCAATCACACCTCTAAGCAGACGTCTTGACACTGATTGAGCGACGCTACCATCTGTTGGTTCATCACAGCTGGCGAGGTCAAGAGCATATGAACCATGGTACGTATCTGACATGCCGCGCTAGAAGCTCTACCCGCGGAGCCGTCGAGCTGTCTAGACCATTGGCCAGCCCAAGGTCTGCCTACTCCAAGCCTTTGCTGCACATCTGTTTCTACCTCGCTCCAGGTGTTGAGCAGAGGCGTTCACAACACATGCCACCTTGTACCAACGAAGACTCTCGATCTCTCGGGAATCTACTCCGCGATGATGACGACATGGACATCCATGTTTGCTGTCTATTCATTGCGCCCATCACTAGAATCCTTGGCAACGGTCTGGGCCTACCCATATCGGGTGCCTGGTCTGCCTCGTCGATATCAAAAGCCGCACGACCGTGCTCCTTAGGAGGCTTGCATCGACAGCTGACATCAAGTCCAGACAGCACTACAGGCTTAACGCGCGCTCAAAACAATCAAATGTCTTTGCTTTGAACGACGCCGCATCAGCCTGCAACATGGTGGAACGGCTCCGGCCCGCTCCAGAACAAGATGCTTCTTACTACGCCGCCGCTCAGGACATAAAACAAGCACGGTGAGCTCAGGGCGGCAGTGCGTCTCATTCGGCCGACCAATGTCAGATGGCAACGATGACAAGCCCAGGCTTTGACAGACCCTGAGTAGCTCCTGCATATCCCTTGCGCTTCTTACGTTGCACCGCGTCTCAGGCTCCGAACATGGCTATTGTGAAGCTTACAGAGAGCCCAGATCAGATCTATCTCATGGTGTGCGCTGTATTGTCTGCTCGGGGTATCGATGGCTTGTACATCCCAGGCCGCCAACGTGCCGAGTTCCGGGCCGTCTCTAGGCCAGGGCATGAGGTCGTTCGCGGCTCGATTCACACCTACCAATACCGAGATTTGGCCGAATACCTGCTCAACTGACTTTGTGAGAGGGTACGCAGAGCATCGCGAAGCCGGCGTGTTGCAAGCTTGATCATCGGCAGGCTCAACGAGTTTCCATCTATCAGCTAGGACTGTACAAACCATCAGTGTACATGTGTGACAGCTGGATGCCGGAAGAAGCGCACTCTGATCAACAGGCAGACAGTTAGCTCCAGTCACATCGTCCTTGTACCATTGAATTTCACGCCGTTCGTAGCAAACGCACACCAATACTACCATGAGTACCAAGGTACTTTGCCACTCAGTCTATCGGCTGGCAGTCCATACTACACGGTGTCCTCGACATTAGTTTCCAACTGCCCAGATATGAGCATCGCGTTACTTGAGTGGTTGTGTACCATTGATGCATGGGACAGGGTCATACATGTACACCATCTCAATGTACATACATTTCGGCACCTTGCTCAGAGATGTGATATCACACCATCACGGCCTAATCAATAGCCTGAGTATATGCGCTCTTTCGAACACTGTATCCTTCACATACCACTAGTTCAGATCCATGAGCAGCTGAAGGACTCCTCAAAAGCATCCGACCCACGCATCATTCTACACGATATCTCCATTCTCAAACTAACAAGTCAAAATCATGCCTCTCACAATGCCATCTCATCAACTCTCGACCAATCTGCTCCTCCTCCTCCTAATACCCCTCAACACCGCCTCCGCAGTCCTGCAATCCGCCTGCACCATCCCAAAAATAACAACAACAGTCGCCATCGACATGTCTTCATTCATTGCTCCAGCCGATGCAACCACCACGTCTCCGGCACCAGCGTCCACAACAACGCTGTGGCAGATCGACCCCGTGTGCCTGCCCGGCGTGGCTCAATGTCACCATTTCGGTGATCGCCTCCGGTACTGCAATGCCACAGGCTTCTGGGTCCCGAATTATTGTAGTGGGGATTGGATATGCTGTGCGTATAGTGCGAGAAACGGGGCTGGGCCTATGTGTGAGAGTAGGGAGCAGTGTGAGGTTGTTGGTGGGCCGGGGATGGCGCTGGGCCTGTGGGAATAGAACGGTAGACCGAAGCAGAGGCTGGATTTGAGATGGACGACAAAACATACGTGGGCAATGAAAATGAGACGGCAATGCGTAGGCGGTAGTAAAACGACTAATTGTACTTCCTCAGTCTTACGATCCATCTCATTGATCGTGTGGAACGAGCTCACTGAAGATTACTCGGTCATAGCATATCATTGTTCTTCTGTTACGTTCATCTTGGTATACTCTCTATTCATCAAGTGCATAGCCTTCGTTAGAAATGGCAGATACCCCACACACTATGATGCTGCCCGGAGAGACCGATGTCAATTTTCCATTGTTTTCAGGCAGACGGAAGTAAAGCCCTTTTGTAGTTACGATGACAGCAATGTGGTCTACATACAAAACCTTGATTTCTAACGAGCACAGCTACTCTAGACCGAAAGCTCCGCCAAGAGCGAACAAGGAGCATTTCGACACCAAGCACTAGCAGAAGCAAGAGACGCTGGCCCCTGGGCTTGTCGGAGATACTTTGAAGAAGTGTCAAGACTGGTAATGGCAGTGTGGCGGATCGATGAGGTGTAGCTTGGGCTTCGTCCGACTTGTAAGGGATCATGTCTTATCTCTACTGACAGGTCCGCGAAGAAAAGCTGCAGATGATGGGTTGTCCTACACACCGACCTCTCTCCGTTCGCGCTTCTTTTGTCCAGAAAGTGGATAGTTCACATTGCTGTAGCACCGTCACGGAAATCGTCGTGTCAGAATGAGTACTGCGTTAAGTACTTGTCTTCCCGAGGTGATATACAGTGCAGGAGTCAAAACATACACCTCCTCGGCCGATGCAGCTGCTGCCCCAACGGAAGAGAGTCCTGCAATAGCAAATTCGGGATCAGAGAGATATTGCTACGAAAGATGAGCAAATATCAAGTCAACATATGCGTCAGGCTGCAATGCCTAATTGGGGAGCGGAAATTTGTTGTGTAGGATATATCATTGCATTTCGCGTACATATTTCCCTTCGCTCTGAACTTCGTTATCGTCGCATATTCTCATGACTCTGAAATTACCGGACTCTGCAGATCAGTCGCTTACAAGTTGACGGCAGTCCTGAAGTTGTTGCCGGCATAGACGGCGTTGTCACCGAGTTCCTCCTCGATACGGAGGATCTGGTTGAGCTTGGCGAGGCGCTCAGATCGGGCCGGCGCACCAGTCTTGATCTGACCAGATCGTAGACCGACAACAATATCGGCGATGGTAACATCCTCGGTCTCTCCGGAGCGGTGAGAAACCATGACACCCCAACCAGCACCGAAAGCGTCTTTGGCAGCCTGGATGGCCTCGGTGATAGTGCCAATCTGGTTGACCTTGAGGAGAAGAGCATTGCAAGACTTGAGCTCGATGGCCTTCTTGATGAACTCGGGGTTGGTAACGGTCAAGTCGTCTCCGACAATCTGGCCATCGTAGGTCTTGAAGAAGTAAGACCAAGCCTCCCAGTCGTCCTCAGCGAAGGGGTCCTCGATGCTGACGATAGGGTACTTCTCGGCCAGAGACTTGTACATCTCGGCAAGTTGCTCGTATGTGAGCCACTTGCTCTTGTCGCTGTCGGGGTTCTTGAAGTCGAGGTCGTACTTCTTCTCGTCGGCCTTGTAGAATTCGCTGGACGCAACATCCATAGCAATCTTGATCTTGCCAGTGTAGCCAGCCTCCTCGATGGCCTTGGTGATGAGGTCAAGAGCCTCCTCAGCGGTTTGGATGTCTGGGGCGACACCACCCTCGTCACCAACGTTTCCGGCGGACTGTCCGTACGTCTTCTTGGCGAGAGCCTTGAGCTTCTGGTAGACTTCGGCTCCTTGGCGCATAGCCTCGGAGAAGGTGGGGGCTTCACTGGGAGTTGTTAGTGTCGAGTTTCACGGGCTGCACGGGTGTGAACTTACCAGGGAACGATCATGAACTCTTGGAAAGCAAGACGGCCACCGGCGTGCGAGCCACCGTTGAGGACGTTTTGAACTGCACAGTCAGTACGCAGTGACTGCATTACTCGATAGGGATTGCCTACAGGGTACGGGGAGAACATAGGGCTTCTTGGTGCCAGCCAAGTCGGAGATGTGTGCGTAGAGGGGGACACCCTTCTCAGCGGCAGCGGCCTTTGCGATGGCCATTGAGACACCGAGGATGGCGTTGGCGCCCAGATTGGTCTTGTTTGTTGTGCCATCGAGCTTGTTAAGGAACGCGTCTACGGCGGACTGGTCCTTGACGTCGAGCTTCTCCTTGATAAGGGCAGGGGCAATGGTGTCGTTGACGTTGGCGACGGCCTTGGTGACACCCTTGCCGCCCCATTTGGACTTGTCTCCATCGCGGAGTTCGCAGGCCTCGTGGGAGCCAGTGGAGGCGCCGGAGGGGACGATGGCGCGGTGAAGGCCGGTCTCGGTGACAATGTCGACCTCGACGGTCGGGTTACCCTAGAGCGGGTTAGCTGTGAAGCTCGGTGGTGGGGCATGCGTTGCTGGTGCACGACGTACCCGAGAGTCGTAGACGGAGCGGGCGTGGATCTTGGTGATGGTCATGGTGAAGGATTGCTGTTGGGAGAGTCAATTGGAGTGCTGGGGAGCCGCAGAAGTGCAGGGCAGGAGATATAGAAGCAGGTCGGATGCGCGGGCAGCAGAGTCCGGCCGCGGAGAGGATGCCGGCAGAAAATTCGACTTACTAGTTGTATGTGTAAGATCAAGTGTCGGTGTTGTTTTGTTTGGGTGGGGTGTTCCAGAGCTTAAGAGTCCAGCAAGGTTTTGGAGGGGTCGTTCAGCAGATTTCAGCCCCGCTATGACGCCGGCGCCTCATTGGCAGCCCACGCCCTCGTTTGTAAAAGCCATTATCGCAAGCCTTGGGTGGGACGACGCGCAAGCTGGTTTGGGCGAGCTGTGGGATGGACGTGACAGGCGTCCGTGATACATGCCCCTTGCGGGCCTGCCGATTATGCACGGGAGATCGTCGTCCAAGATAGCTTCTTTGGCAAAGGATTCAAAACTCCATGGTCGTCAGAGTCTTGCAAGCCAAGCCAGACGAAACAGCAGCTTTCATGGCATTGGCGACTGTCCGGAGACCGGCCAGCCCAGCAACGACAGACTCTGACCTGCCATGTCCATCACAGGTTTCATGGTGCCTTAAGGGTACTGGTAAAGTTATTCACGGCTGTCTGTCCAGCTCGTTGTATCATCTGAAGGGCGGCGGAGGGAAAGTCCAAGCACACTGAACCGTGGCTTATATTCGATCAGTTCACTATAGACGCTGCGACTGTGCAGGCCGACATATGGGCACAGCGGGGTTGCAAAGTACGTGTCGGCGCAGGTACCATACGGCGCGTCTGAGTACCGGTATGCGTCCTCGTCCTACGATGGTGAGGACTGAATTGAACACGACATATGGGACGGATGGATAGACGTAACTCAATCTGTACGCGCGCACAGCCCGACGTGGTTCACGACGAGTCCAGTCCTGCCAAGGCCGAGCTGGCCCAAGCTTCATGTGTACGGTAGCCGCGACGCTGGGAGCTGCCTTCGCGTGCGGCTTCAACATCACCATAGCTATTCCCACACCAAGACGGTCTTTGCCGCCATACCAACACGACTGTAGAATCCGGACGCTTACTTTACCTGATCTTACGCCTTCCCGCCCGCTTGTTCACGCCCGACGAAAGTCGCCTTCGCTCCCCACAACCACCACCCCAAGCTCATCACCATGTAAGTCGTTCACAAGGCGCGCTATCCGGATACTGACCTTTGCATAGGGAGGTCCTGCTAGGAATCACCGGCAAGGACTTTACCCTCATCGCCGCCTCCAAAGCCGCCATGCGTGGCGCCACCATCCTCAAGGCATCCGACGACAAGACCCGAGTACTCAACACACACACGCTGATGGCCTTCTCTGGAGAAGCCGGCGATACGGGTATGATAGGAGCGACCACGGCCACTAGCGGTAGCTGACGGTGGTGCAGTCCAATTCGCCGAATACATCCAGGCAAACGTACAATTATACTCCATGCGCAACAACATGGAGCTGTCACCCGCTGCAACTGCCAACTTCGTCCGAGGAGAACTGGCGTCGGCGCTGCGATCAAGAAAACCATACACGGTCAACTTGCTCCTGGGCGGATACGACACGATTGCCGACAAGCCAACTCTCTACTGGATCGACTACTTGGCGAGTCAAGCACCGCTCCCATACGCCGCACATGGATACGCACAGTACGTCCCGCCAGCTGCCCTCTCCAATGCAGCACCTCTGACTCCGTTCCTGCCACTCTCGCACATTCATGCTCATGCTAACACGGTACTACTAGGTACTACTGTCTCTCCCTGCTCGACAAACATCACCATCCTGACATCGACTACGAACAAGGCATGAAGATCCTGCGTATGTGCACTGAGGAGCTGAAGCGACGTCTTCCGATCGATTTCAAGGGCGTACTGGTCAAGGTCATAACAAAGGATGGTATCAAAGACGTGGAGTACGAAGAAGACGTAAAGGTTGCGATCCCATAGAAGACTATGGGTCAGCGGAGGCTAGACCATTCTACCAGATGATTTATGCACAGCAAATGGGTGCCATTACGATTATGACACTCGGGCATGATAGATAACGAAGCTAAGTAGTCAATTGACATTAATGACTGCCGTGTCGTGCTCTTGTCTCGGCTTCTCTCTTGCTTCTGAACCTTAAACAGGCCTCTTCGCCGACTCCATGCACGATGCCGTAGGGTTAATGGTCACAAGTCCGACAACTAACGACGAGGCCTTGAGATAGCTTAGAATACCGCGGGCGCAGGCATGGAAGCAAAGAGACAGAACAATCATTACAAACTTGTACATCGCACTCATGGCAACGCATGCATGAGACATGGGTATGTCCTCCAAATAAATCGACACCGCAGACTCATCGCCATCACTGAAGACGACCCAACGAGAAAGCAGCTTCCTACAGGAGTATCGCTCTCCGATCCCACGCCACCGTAGTGACTGGCAACTAAAAGACAGAGATGTTCTGATAGTCGTGGCTGGGATCGTTTGTATTTTTTGATCAAGGAGCGACAAAGGAGGACGAGGGGCGCAGGGTTTTTATACTGACGTGTGGGGGCTGCCAAGCCGGTGCACGGGCAGAAGGGTTTTTAGGGCACGGGCACCACCGCACGATGGAGCGGCGACAGCGACGAAGGTGACGAGGCGTGTGGCCCACGAACATCAACACTGCCGACATCATAATGCTGCAGAAAAGACCATGGCGCAACAGCAACACTCAATCGAGAACCGCGTAACGTATCTTCAGTATCCGCTTGATTCGACCGCACACGTCGACACTGCCGCGCACTCACCCATCCACGGGTCACAACATGTTGCACGAGGTCAAAGGTCATAGAGTAATGTGTAGAGTGAATTGTTTTTTTTCATTTTGGGGAAGCTGATGAGCTTGAAGCATGTCACGATCCACCACTGCGGCCTGAAGACAGTGCCGCCGCTTCAAAGAACAGCTTTCACGTTCTAGTCATCGCAACCATCGGACATGCGCTTGCCTAGTCGGACTTATTCGCAGCTATGTCGCTCCTAGTTCTTGTATCCGTTCTCGTACCCGTTGGCCATGACCTCCTGGAGACCTTGGGGAGGACCATTCGCCTGGCCCTTGGCGGTACCATTGACCGCGCCATTGCTCATGCCGTTCATGGTCTTCTTCGACTCGTGCATGGCATCCTCGATGGGCTTGTCGTTCATGGTATACCCAGTGTCGGAGGCGTCGACAAAGGCGTCGAGACCAGCGCCCTCGCGAGGGTACTCCTTCATCAGTTCCTTGTGTCGTCGCAGAGCCTTGTTCATCTCCTCGGGAGAGACGTCGTTCAGGAACACGCAGGTACCGATGGGGTTGGGTACGGCAGCACGGAGCAGACCGTCACGAGTCTTCAGGATAGCCTTGGTGGCCTTGTCGAGCATGTCCTCGTCGAACAGCTCGTGGTCCATGGACAAACCAGCCCTGGAGAACAGGTTCAACAGCCTCCTGTGCTCCTCGTCGCTGAGGAGACCGCGCTGGTTTGCCAATGTCGCTGAGTAGGCCATGTCGATAGAGATGGCATGCCCGTGGCGGAGTGGGACCTTGGGTGAAAGCTTCGGAAGAGTCAGCAAAGGCAACGTACTTAGGGTGCGGTAATATTACTTCGTGGAGCGGACTCCAGGTATGGCCGTAGGCAATGACACGGTCGAGACCGATCTCGTGGAGGTTGGGCGTCTCGAGCTTCAACATCTCGTGGATACCAGCACGGTTGATCTCATCCGCTGCCTGGAGGACCTCCTTGTCGTTACCCTCACGACCGAATCGAGAAGTGATTAGCTTCTCGCAGTACTTGTCCAGCAGGTCAAATGTTGGCTTGTGGGCGCAGGTCGAGATCTTGATCAACTCTGCGAAGCCGTTTCGTACTTGGCCCTCTGGCAAGGTCTTCAAGAAGGAGAAGTCGAGGAATGTGTGCATCGGGGCGTGGTACGCTCCGAGACGGTTCTTGTAGTTGCCGTAGTTGACGGCGACCTTGATGCTGACACTGGCATCGATCAGGCCAATCACGGTAGTCGGGATACGGATGAAGTTGGTGTTCCTTCGGTATGCCGCGCAAGCAAATCTAGGTCACGAGTTAACTCCATTCCTACAGCGCAGTCAGGCCAGAGTGCCTTAGAGCTATTTTTTACCCAGCAACGTCAGTCACCAAACCACCACCCTATGATAGATCAGCATTCTGCAACACTTCATTCGAGCGTCATAACGTACCACGACAAGTACTGGCTCCTTTCGGATGATGCCAAAGTCGGTCATCGAGTCAACGATGCTGAGGAGAGTCTCCATGGACTTGGCCTTTTCGCCGATCATAGTCTTGTGGATCGTCAGGGGCAAGTTGTAGTGGTCGAAGTACTTTTGCATCTCATCGCCATAGACGTTGTAGATGTTAAGATCCATGACAGCCAGGCAACGGCCCCAACGCTCGTAGCACTTGGCCAGGTTGTCGTTGGCAGGGTTGAAGACGCCATCGAGGAAGGTGAAGTCATATTCGATCTTCTCGTATCCCTCGACGTGGAAGCCGTTTTGGGTCTCGACGACGGAAGCTTTAAGGTCTGACATGGTGAAAAGAGTTGGAGAAAGGTGTGAATGAGATACGTTGAGTTCTGCGGTGTCAGCGTACACACGACTGCTCTATATAAATGGCGACAGACCGATATCGTCTGGGACTACTCACATAGCTCGCGGTACACGCTCCGCCTCCATTGGCTCTCAAAGGTCGGCAGCGCTCCAGACAACGTCAACCATACGCATTATTTTCGTTCATGATGCGGTCACTCGTGGATCCCTTGTTGTTTGGACTTGGTGCCACTTCACTTCGAGCCAGACTAGGCTCCTACTGGCCAGCCATGATGAAATGACTTCAACAACATTGCCCTCCCAGCGGTAAAACCCGGTTCCGGCACATGGGATATGCACTTTACTCATGCAACATGGGTTTTTGCGGGCTTGGGCACAGCAGAACCATCCTACTTGCCTTCGGCCAAGGACGAACTCGGCGTAGCACAAGCCGCGAACCCATCTAGTGCCAACAACGGAGTCTCTCCCGTTGTGGAGTGAATGAGATACACTACATACAACTGCGGGGCAGCCATCGAAATCACCTCATATCCACTTCAGGATTCACATCGTTCGATTGCTGACGCTCTGTGGCAGATGGTGGGAGAGTCCCCATTTGCCAGCGAGTCAGAAGATGTGCAGTGTGCGCGCAGGGCTGATAGTACGCTACCGGTAGCCATACAACGGCACTTTCTTACCCCTCAGTCCAGGGACAAGCTGGAAAATTGTGACATTCAGCGAGATCTTTTCGATTCTAGTTCCCGCTTCGGGTAGATATAGTTTGGCGGATCCAGGATCGTTGAGGTATATTGCCTGGTAGAGGTAAGCGTACGTTGTCATGGCAAGTCCTTGTGGCTCCGTAGTCGGTTAGCGGACACAGCGAGCTCTAGATCGTTGACGACAGCCACACCCAACTCAACGTCAACACTATACAGGACCGTGTATGCACCAATGAACCGCCCCACATGAGCGTCGCGTATCCGCATGGCATAGTGCGAACTCGCCTCAACCGGTGCCAAGGGCGCTTTGACGCGTACACGGGAGTGTGGCATGGAAAAGGCAGGATACGGCGTCACACGTACATTGGCATCCCACCCTCAATAATGGGGTTTTGCAGGAAAAGCAATTTGAGCGATGTCAATTGCTAATATGCTAACATAAAGAGTGACATCTAGACGCCTCCACGGAGGCAGATTGGGTGCTAAAGCGGTCGAATGGACTAAGCGCCACTCGTACATGTTCCTGCATGTATTTCGTCATCACTGATCACAGCCCCGCACTAGACCAGACGCGTTGAGGGGCAACTGTAGTAGCTTGGACGCGTCGAGCTTACGACTGTCCGCACAATTTCAGATTGCCATTGAACAACAACAACAATGGGCAGCTTTGATCAAAGCAAGGCATATGCAGCGCAAGAGGAGGAGGGTGCGTTTTTCGACGATGGGCGCGAAATCGAGCTCCTGCACTTCGTCTATTCACATCCCAACATCGAGAAGATACGAGGATCTCCAGAGAATGTTCTGGCAGCCATTGACGAGTATGGACGCACAAAGAAGTATCTCATGAACGTGGGAGAGGACAAGGGCCGCATTGTCACGGACTTGATCGCGGAAGTAAAGCCAAAAACCATGGTATGAATGTGCCTGCATTCGATTCTATATCCCTAACAGCACGCAGGTAGAGCTCGGCGGCTACGTAGGCTATTCCTGTATTCTCTTCGCAGATGCTGTACGAAAAGCAGGCGGCGAGCGATACTTCAGCTTCGAGCGCGATCCCGCCTTTGCGGCTGTCATCATGTCTTTGGTCGACCTTGCAGGCCTCACCGATCTTGTAAAGGTGATTGTGGGCTCAAGCGACGAAGGCATTGCGCGGCTGGCAGCATCGGGCCAACTGAAGCAAGTCGATCTCATGTTCCTGGACCACTACAAGCCTGCCTACACAACAGACCTGAAGCTCTGCGAGGAGCTTGGCCTGGTCAAAAAAGGCTCTGTGCTGGCAGCAGACAATGTCATCAAGCCAGGAAATCCGCCGTACTTGAAGTATGTCAGGTCGAGCGTTGAGGAGAAGGTCAAGGAGGCTGGAGAGGGTGGAGAGACAAACCTCAGCGGCATTGCTGAGACGAACGTTAAGATGTACGAGAAGAGATACGGCAAGGCCAAGTTCAGCGAGAGCAAAGGCAACCCGAATCTCAAGTACGAGAGCAAGCTGGTAAACAGCTACGAGCCAACGGGCGTACCTGTGAGTTCGAGCGCCGGCCGTCTCTCGCGCGCATTTACTGACAAGTACAGGACGGCATAGAAATCACACGATGCGTTGGCTAGAAGAAGGCATCATAACTTGGTAGATGACGCGTAGTAGTATTGTGAATCGCGAGTTTCAGTGCTGGTGGGTCCTGAGCGCCTCGACGCAGCGACGGTACCTGGCTACATGCCAGCACTACAGCTGCCAGCAATGCCTCAATGCTTGCACAAATGAATGTCATAAACAGATGAATCCATACTCTCATAAAGTCTGCGGAGCATTTCTGCGAGATCAACATTGACGGACTGTGGTGATGTTGTGATAACGGGATGACACGTCGCGGTCGAAGAAACAACCATGAGCCCTGCATCCGCCGCCCAAACTCCTCAACCCCCATCCGCCGATCGCGGCCAGATCGCAAACAGGATCTACTATGTCCAGATCGCAGATAGGATGGAGTCTAGTGTTCCACAATGTCGTGCATGAGTGAAGTAACGATGACGTCTAGACTAGCGAGCAAAGCCAGCATTCCAAGGCCAGCAACTTTGTCTGGGCGAACGCAGCCGCACGCACATCAATCACTTCGCCTATGCATGAACGCATTGCGTGACTACGAGCCGTCCGTCTGCACCACTAATTCCTACTTACTTGCAGCTCGCATTGCAGTGCAGCGCAGCTTGCAGGCTTTTGCAAGGGCATAGTTGAGACCACTCTCGGTCCTTTTTTTTGATAAGGTATCGCCGTTGGTGGTGTGTTGGGAAACGTCTGAACGGTGAAGACTGTGCGAGAACAAGTGCCGAGGTCACGAGCACCTCTCTTCCATCAACAGCAGCGGCGAAGACATGGCAGAGGGAAGGAAGGATGCCGTGGTGCCGTTTTACTATAGCCATGTGTGGAAGAATGTGCTTCTACTGGCTCTGAGCGCTGTTTGCGCGCCTGTGTCGGCAGCGCTGGTGTTGCTTGGTGTTGCAGTGTCGCGACTCCAGGGGCAGCACAACGCAACCTTTTCGAACGAGGATAAGCAGCATGTTGCGGCGGCACGAAGACGGAAAACTATCCTCGTCACTGGGGTGTCCATGACCAAAGGTCTGACGATTGCGCGCAATTTGTCGCAGCATACACCGCATCGCATCATTGGCGCCGACATCTCTTCTTTCTCGCCAGGTCGCTTCTCCAGCGCTATTGCGAAATACAACCGTCTGGACACACCGAGTGGCGACGATGCAGAGCCATACATTGACTCCATTCTCTCGATCATCCAGCGCGAGAAAGTGGACCTATGGATCAGTTGCTCCAGCGTTGTCGCAGCCGTAGAAGATGGCCAAGTCGTCCGCCTAGCAGAGAAGCAAGCAAGAGAACAAGGCCGCCATTTCGAAGCCATCCAGTTCCGGGAAGACGTTGTCGAAAAGTTCCATGAAAAGGACAAGTTCATCGACTACATCGAGTCGCTTGGTCTCCCGATCCCGGAATCGCACCGCTGCACCAACCCACATGAAGCGCTCGATGTACTCATGGGTGAGCTGCACAGAACGCCAACGAAACCAGGAAGAACGGTACCAAGACGACAGTTTATCATGAAACCCATCGGTGTGGACGACAAGGCCAGGAACAACATGATGACGCTGCTGCCATTCAATACCCCAGACGCCACAGCCAAATACATCCACTCGCTCAACATCACTAAAGAGAATCCGTTCCAGCTCCAGCAATTCATCAAGGGAAGCGAATACTGTACGCACGCCCTCGTCATCCGCGGAAAAGTAAAAGCCTTCACCAGCTGCCCCAGCCTGGAACTCCTCATGCACTACGAGCCGCTGCCTGCCTCGTCGCCCCTCAGCAAGAAGATGCTCGGCTTTACCGAGCGCGTGTGCAAGGACGGCGGCGAAAGCTTCACTGGCCACCTAAGCTTCGACTTCTTAGTCGAGAACGACGATAAAGGCGCAGCCGCCAAGTTCTACCCTATTGAATCCAATCCGCGCGCCCACACGGCCGTCGTGCTCTTTGAGCAAACTCCCGAAATGGCAGAAGCTTACCTCTCCATCTTCAACAGTCCTAACCCCTTGTCGTCGAAACACAAGACTGGCCCTGTCTTCCCTCGCTCCCCGACGTACAGCTACTACTGGATCGGCCATGACTTGGTGTCTCTTGTTATCCTGCCACTTCTTGATTTACTGTTCGGCGCCGCGACATTGCAGGGTGCTTTTAACGACTTAGCGACGTTTTGGAGTCATGTTGTCGGTTGGAAGGATGGGACGTATTTGTTTGAAGACCCTCTGCCGTTTTTCGTTTTGTATCACGTCTATTGGCCTGCGAAGTTTTTGGAGGCGTTGAGGACAGGGAAGGCGTGGAGCCGGATTAACGTTAGTACTACGAAGATGTTTGAGGGATGAGTATGGCGCGATGTGGGTCGGACTGTAGAAGAAAACGGGTTGATGAGGGGTTACTGACAGCGTAATGAGCGTTCCGAATGTGTTTGTAGACCGTTTGTGAAGAGAATTTGTGCCATTGTCTAGACGTCTTAGCTGGCATCACATCGCACTGCTATGCTATGCTGTCTCAAAAGTACGAATCTACGCGACCGCAACTCGTTATTCGTGAATCCCTCTTTACCAAGTACTCTCCTTCCCCCTCAGTCCAAACTCACATCAGTCTTCGTCTCCCAAACCCGGCCGATTTCCTTATCCCTAATGCTCGACCAGACTCTTTCCAACTCTGCAGAGGTAGAGGTACGAAGTCAGTATATGTCTCACATGCACTTCGTACAGTCAAAACTTACCTGCCGAATCCCTCCTAGCCTTCTTCCTCAGCTCCGCAACGGCAATGGCCATCCGTCGCTGCAGACGAGTCTGTTGGCCATGTAGCGCACGAGCCATAGCGCATCGAGTGTAGCAGTGAAATGCGATGCGATGCTTCCTACCAGAGAGACAGTGGAATGAGCCCTTTCGCGGCTGGGTTAGCGTTAGAAGCTTGACTTTCTTAGACGAGGACGAAGGAATGATGGCCGTGATACGGGATTGGCGAGACGTGGTGCTGGAATATGTGATGCGGTGGAATATCCCTTTTAGCTTGTTCCTGGTCTCCGTAGCTAATGACTCGCTCCCTAGGGATCCTGCGCCGCTGTGTTTGTTGTCATCGTTAATGGGTGCTGCGAGTGAGGTTGCGGCAGCAGTGCCCATAACCTGACAGATTTGCGCGCCCAAGGAATGGCGCTGGTCTGCTTTGGGAGCGATGGAAGTGGGGATGTGTTCATCCGCAGCAACTTCTACACAGGCGCCGTTCTGACCGCCTGAGTTGAGCAGGTGAACTGGGCGGTCCGCGGAGTCATGGCCCGGTTCATGTTTGCGCCTGATGTCATTCCTCTTGTCCTCCAAGTGTGACAGGACCTCCTCATCCTGGGTATCGATAGCGACATCAAGGACTTTTAGACTAGTAGGCTCGTCTAACCGGTTTTTGGTGTCGCACTGTGGATGTTCTTGTCCCAAGACTTCGGAGCCCAGCGTATACGTCGGACCATCTTCCGAGTCTCGATCTGCCTCGAACTTACGCTTGGCGCCGTTGTCGATGCCCAGCGGAGGCACAAGACCAGCCAAAGCACGGGAAACCTCAGGCACCACTTTGTCTTCTGATTCTGCTTGTGGAACGGTCTCCTCGACGCCAGAAGCCTCTTTCTCAGCTTCTTCAGCAGCATACGAAGCCTTGAGGTCCTCCCAATCCCCCTTGACCCGTAACTTGGCGTGCCTCAACTCCACATCACCCTTGGCAAGGGTCAAGTCATGCATCATCTCAGCGACACGTCGAATCTGCTTCAACGGTACGACTTTGGCTGAGATCTGCTGTCCAGCACCCTCCTCAGCTTCGACCTCTTCTTTCTTAGTCTTGGGCTCAATTCGAAGGTCGCGGAAGAGGTCAGTTATCAGCTGGAAGTTGTGGGGCTCAGGATTTGCATTCATGTCTTCAGCCCGGGAGCGCCGTACATCGTCGCTCATGAGAACTTCCTTGCGGAGGCGTAGAACGAGGCCGAAGGCGCGGCGATAGAAGGAGAGGAAGTCAAAGTTACTGCGTACTTCGTTCTCCTGCAGTTCTGACCTCATGGTACCTAGGAGGTTGGCGTGTGTCGTGTCCTGCTTGTCGAAATCGGGTTTGCGTACCTTGGCCTTGTCCTTGCCCTTTCGCCTTGGCTTCGAGGGCGTGATTTTGGTTGCTAGATCGGCAAATGTGCCTCGCAAGTCCTTTGACATCCGCCTAGCCTGTTTACAGTCATCGTCTGATGAGTCTCCAACAGCGTCTTTCCGTCGGTAGAGATGGTTGAAGACTACATGACGCCTCAACCAACGGTCATTGTCCGGATTCGGGCCATAGTAATCGGAAATCGTAGCCTCCAATGGCAAATCACTCCGTAAACCGCGTTCCACTCCAACTTCTTTCGACACCCGAGGGAGGTACTTGGAAGTGTGGCGGAAGTCCGTAGCCATAGCGCGACTACTAGTGCTACCCGAGAGGATATAGCGATTGAGGGATCGCCGTGAAACAAAGCTCTTGACCTAAGCGTTGAGCACAGAATCAGTGCATGTCTCAAATGTAGTTCATACGCCGAAAATCTTACCCATGCATCTTGATCAGATAGTCGAGGTCTGGCCATTGGATGTTCAGACCGCCGATTTGATAGGCGGCGTTGTAGAGGTGAGCGAGGCCATTGACGAACCACTGTATCTGGGCAATAGTAGTATGGTGGTAGATCATGTTGTAATGCCACATTGAAAGTCCCGCGAGCGTCGAATGAACGGTGATGAAGACGCTAGCAGCCATCGGCACTTCTCGCGAATTCAGGACATCTTGCAGCCAGTCCAACAGCCTGTCTAGAGGCTTCAAAAGGAGGGTACTGAACTTGATCTCTTCTTTGCACATGTAGTCAGGCTTTGTTCCCTTGGCCCACATGCGGTCTTCGTAGTCGACATGACAACGGATACACCTGGCGATGTCTAAGCCGTGCTCGGTGAGGTCGCGTAGCATCCGACGATAGTCGTCGCGCACTGCCTCTTGGATGTCGAGAACAATGGCAAGGCCGAAGGGTAGGTAGTCTTGTGATGTACTCTGATGCAACAGCATCTCTGCGGTGAAGTGATCCCACTTTGGAAGCTTGAGGTTGCCCTTGCGAATAATGTCGAAGAACCTCAAGAATATCATGAGAGGGTGCTCCTGGGTGTCATCGCCAACACTGTCCTTCGTCGGGCGCTTGTTCGTGACGTAGCTCTTGATCAAGACGGCAGCATCATCCAGACAAAACAGGTGGCGCAGTGCCTTTTCAGTAAGCGGTGTTACTGTCTTCTGTGCTCTAGTTCCAGGAGCTGCTGCGACCGCCATCATCCACGTCAACCTGGTCCCGCTTCCGCATCTTCTCAAGTAAATTGTCCTGTTCATGGCTTTTGTTGGACTCGGCGGGAAACTGGATGAAGACAAGGGTAGGCGTGTCAGTCTTGCCGTTTCGAGACTTGTTGATACCGGGGACAAGATCCTTCAGCACCGCCATGAGCGCTTGTAAGCTCCCATTGAAGTATTCATGACCCAGGTCCGCCGTGTCGTTGTGTTTGTGATATTGCGTTACCTCCTTCCTTGACCGGATAGCGTCTCCCAGGTCGTTGATACCACTGGTGTCCGCGAGCGGAATGCTCGTAGCGGCTATGGCGTTGACAAGCTGCTCCTGTTTCTGTAGCGGTATTCTGTAGCCCTTCTTTTCCTTTTTCTTCTTAGCCTAGTCTGTAACCACATTTGTGATCTCCACGCCGCGCTGGAATGCTGTCTGGAGCAACCACGCTTGGAATTGGTCGGTGTAGGTCTCGTAACGCTTGACCGTCTCGGGGAGTTGATTTTGTCGGTAGTAGTCCATTTCTTCAGTAGACTGGATCTGCAGCCGAGGAACTGAATACAGGCGACAGTAAAGGCGGGGAGGAGGACCGATGGCAGCAGACAAAGCTTGTGGGGCAGACTTGCAAATGCACCAGAGGAAAAATGACATGAAGACCTATGCTTTCTGACATAGGATGAATGACGAGTGTAGGTCGAAACATCAACGACAACTCACGCTCAAGCGGAGGACTCACACTCGTATATTGCGCAGGTTTCCAGCCAGAAAAGCGTAATTATGAGCCACCGAGATTTTGTTGCTGTGTCAAACCTGACGTTACCAGGTGGTGGCCTAGAGGCAGCAAGCTCAGCAGTCTATATCCCTGACTTGCTATCGTTCTAGCGGGCCGCGGGTCCAGGTCCAAAAGGGAAAGGAGCGCGAATCCCCCATACCATAGCCCCTGTCAGCTCTCGAATTGTCACGAGCATCTCGTTACAGCTAGCATGGTCAATGGGAGACAGTAGTTGTGATCGACTGGAATTCGTCGTGGAATACATAATCCGGGACTGTATGCATGGTCGTGTTGGCCGATGGTAAAGCTTTTCTTACAGCAATGAGCGCCATTCCTTACCAGACGGCCTCTCCAGACCCAAATGGTCACATAGCTGACCCATGTGATCGACGCCCCAGTACCCCTCAGTTTCTCCTCTCGCATTGGTAGCTGCCGGATATGGTCAACAAACACTTTCTGGTCATTTGACAGAGCACCAATTCTGCGCTTACCGACAAACCATGGCAGTCCAAAGGCGCCGTCTTCAAACGCCTTGGTAGTGTTTCCGCCTAGAACCTGCTTCACCTCCTCGGTCTTCGTCCTCGCGATCACCTTTTGCGCCTCTTCGTCACTGCCCAAAACAGTCCCAAGGATAGCCTGCAGATTCTCCGGCTTAGTCGGGTCGTTCCAGTGTGCCCAGAAATTGTCGTAGCAGAGCTCTATTGCGCGTTCAAGCTTTTGCGGGTGAGAGAGCGAGAGGGATACTAGGGCGCGCTGGATGGGCAATGTGTTGACAGGGAAGCCAGGCGGAGCATCTTGCAGGATGGGCACGTTGAACTGTTTCGACAAGCGCTGGCGCTCCGTGTTGATCCATTTGTCTTTGTCTGCATAATGTTAGAGACCAGGGTAGACAGTAGCAAGTCTGGGAACAAAACTTGGCATACTCTTAATCTTTAACGGCGGTGTGTTCCCACAGACCTTCATCAAACCCCCCAGCAGAATCGGCACATATTGCACCTCAACCTGTTTGAAGGCCTTCGAATTCTGCACAAACGCTTTGATTAGTGCCGCATTACACCTCTACGTCTCGAACGTGCTTCAACCTATACCACCCCCCAAACAAACTCACCTTTACGACGTGGAAAGCAATGTAGGCAAACGGGCTCACAATGTCTACATAGAATGTAATCTTCGGTTGAGACATGACAGGCTTTTTTTTAGAGAGCGAGTCTGGGGGAGCTGTTGTGGGGATAAGACAGGGGGTGGGACTTTATTCCTGGCACCATGCCCTATGTATGTAGGTGCTGGGTGAGGAGTCGGGACCGGTGATCTCATAGCCGGTCAGAATAACCGAGGCACGGGACGGCGATCTATCTATTCGCAGGCGTATCTACGTACCCCAATTTGGGAGCTGCAAGAGATGCTGGGCACTGTCAAAGAATATGCAAGATTCGAGACGTTGTTGCTTTGCGCCGAGTATTCCCTGCGACTGAAGGCTGGAGCATGCGCTGGCGACCATCATCGTCGGTGTCACGCAAAGCAAGTGCAACAGCAGGACATGTAGCTCGATACTGACAAACTTTGGTGTCTACACTGAACCTATAACACAAATACTCGCTTTGAAGTCATCACTGAACAGGCTTTCCTCAGAGTGCCTTCAATCAACCATTACAATGTCCCTCTCCAGGCCCAGCTGCGATGTGCCATTCGTGATGGCCTTGATCTCCCCAGCTACTTCGTCCATTTCCTTCAGAGTAAAGTCCAGCAAGTAGCTCTCGTCTACCAACTCCTCTACCCGTTTGTAGTGTCTCTCAGAGTACACCTTGATAGCATCTAGCACGTCCTTCAAACTGCCCTTCGCCCCTACTTTCCCCTGCGGCCTCAGACCGGCTAGCCGAGAAGCAGGGTAGGACTTGACTACAGTCCATAGGACTTTTTGAGCGATCGGCGCGGTGCGGACGTTGGTGTTCCAGTCACGGAGGCGGATGAGCAGTTTGTACAACTGCTCGTCAGCTAAAGAGGCGAGTACTTCGTCGACAGTATGGAGACCTGAGAGGCTGTCTGCATCTGGGCGCTCAGTCTCTACTACGGACTTGAAGAGGGAGAAGAGGCGGGCTGGCTGGTCCATTTGGAGGGCGAGTACAATAGCTTCGCGGTAGTTGCCGGCGTACGTGTAGTTTTGTAGTTTCTGATCGAGTTCGACGCGTTCTGTCTCTGCAGTCGTGGCAGCTTCCAGCGTGGAGCTTGTTGTATCCTCCCAGAATGTGATGACACTGTCTCCACCACCAGAAACCAAGGCGCCTGTTGTTGGATGCGCGGCGAGCGCCCAGACACGGTCGGTGTGGTTATCAAGTGTGGTCATGGCCTCACCCGAGAGTGAGTCCCAAATCTTGACAAGCCCATCACCAGCTGCAGAGGCTACTTGCGGACCGCGCTTGTCTCGTGCATCGACGGGTCGGTAGGGCAACCACGACAGCTTCAAAACGCTGTTGGAGTGGCCTTCCAGGGTGAGCAAACAGCTGTAGTCTGCTAGGCTCCATAACTTGACCGTTTTGTCGCCGCTGCCTGTTGCGATCAAACCCTTGTTTCCCGAGTTTGGCGCCTGCGACGCCTTGGGTGCGAACTTGACCGACCATACACCGCGTTTGTGGCCCCGAAGGACACCGATAGCCTCTCCTTCTGCGGCGGAATAAATCTTGACGGTGCGATCCTGCGATGCGGATGCGAAGAGACTGCCAGAGGGGTCGATGTCAATGGCGTTGATGTCTCTGTCGTGTGCTTTGCGGGTGTACTTGGCTCGCAGTTTGCCCTTCATCTCTTTGGTAGTATCCCACCGCTTGACGGTCCTGTCTTGCGATCCGGTCACAATGTATGCGGGTGGATGTGAGAGGGGGTCTGTGAACGCGGCTGACGATTCCTGAGGTATTGTGTGCGGCAATGCAATCGCGCCGAGTGACTCGGCGTGGCCAGTGAGGACTGCGGCGCAAGTGTAGGATTCGTTCTCGGGGTCGATTCGCCATAACCGTGCCGTATTGTCTTTGGCACCTGTAGCAAGCCAGTGGCCTGACCAGTCTACGTCCAGACAGATGACGATGTCCTCATGTCCTTTGAGTAAGCCGACATCCGCACCGAAGTATCTGCCCTGAGTTGCATCGTCTCCGTCGGACTCGTTCAACGTGATGATGCGGATGTCTTCCGAGTTGGTGTTGAGCGCCAGTAGAGACTTGTCTTTGCCAACGTAGGCAATGTCGATGACCTCGTCGTGTGTTCCCGAAACGCGGCGGAATATGGGTAGCGGGTCGATGGTGTCCTGCACACCGAGCGACTCGGCTGGTTTGAGGGTGTAGAAGTTGAGCACTTGGTCGGCATGGACCGAGACCAAGTAGGGTAACGAAGGGTAGTAGAGAATATTGACAATCTCGTCCGTCTCGGTTCCAGGCGCTTGCTCTCGGGTGAGCTCTCTTCCGCTGGACGCTGACCAGAGGCGCAGTCGGCCGTTCTCTCCACCCGAATACAACGTGTTGCCGTCTGGGAGGAAGCCTGCGCTCTCGATGCCTTCGAGAGCAGCAATTGTGCGCTGCGCCTTCCACGTGTGCGAGTCCCAGACAATCAGCGTCTTGTCTCGGCTGGCAGACACGAGGGCCTTTTCGTGCGGCGAGTACTGTAGTGAGCGCACAACGGAGACGTGCGAGTCGAGCACGGCGGCGCTCTTTCGCTTGTGCAGGTCCCAAATGCGTATCCTGCCGTCTTCGGCACCAGAGGCCAGTCGGAACTGCACCTGGCTCTCGCCCTGGGCGTGCTCCAGCTCGGCAGCTTCTGGGCGCGACTTCCTCTTCCTCTTTCTGTTGTTCTCGGGGGCGTCTGGGCGCTCCGCCACCTCTACCTCGAAGAAGTGCAGCGCCGAGACGACGCCGCCGTGGCCGTGGAAACTGTGCGTCGTGTAGCCACCGACAATGTCCCAGATCTTGACGACGCCGTCTGCGCCTCCGGTTGCGACCAGCGTGCCGGTGCGGTCTGTGGCCAGGGTGACTACGGGCGATGTGTGGGGCCGCAATGTGCGCAGAAGCTCGAGCTCGATGGTTTCGTCGTCCGTGGCCGGGGGGTGGAGGGCGAAGAAGCGCATCGACAGCGACCGCGAGCAGACGACGAGGTGGGATGCGGACGGCGTCAGCATGAGGGCCGTGATGGCCTCGCCGTCGCCCTCGACCCTCGCCAGCTCCTGGCCGTTGGTGAGGTCGGACAGAAGGACATCCTCGCCCAAGCTGGCGGCCAAGATGCGCCCGTCTTCGCTGAGGGCCAGGCTGCCGCCCGCGTAGATGGGCTGCAGGGTGCGAGCGACGCTGTACGTGGTCTTGACGGCAGCTCGTTGCGCCGACATGATGGGCCGTGTAGTGCAGAGACAGCAGCGAGCGTGTGCTGGCGGAGACGTGAGGCCGCAAGAAAAAAGTTTATCGATAAGGCGGTCGCACTACGCGCTGACGTCTGGCGGCGCGTCTCCCTCGCACCCACCACCACCACCGCCGCCGCCATGGGCCGCCAAGCCTACCTGGACAAGATGGCCTTTGTACGGACCCCGCCAGCGCCGCGCGCACATGCTGTCTAACACCGTGCTAGGGGCGGTCGGCCTTTGAGCCCACGCAGGCCGCATCGCAGTCGGCCGCGTACGTCCAGCTCGAGTCGGCGCAGGCTGACGTCCCGCCGCGCTACCACGAAGCGACCGCCAACAGCTACGTCCAGCTCTACGACGAGCGCGGCAACCCCATCAACCCCCGCTCCCACCAGTACGGCAAGAAGCTGCGAGGCGCCCAGAACGATGTGCTGGCCTCGGTCGGCGTCGTCGAGCGACGACACGCCCCGGCGGGAGCATTCCCTGGCTCCAGCCACGACCGCCTCGAGCTGCTCGAAGCCGAGGACACCGTTGGGAATGCGATCGCACTGGCTACCACGCTCACCGAGAACCTGTGTACATGGTGGATAGGCACAGTCAGGGAGAGGATTCTGGCACGTTCCCGTTGCCGCCCTCTCGTGGATCCACTAACCTGGGCAGACGTTCCGATATCCCCATGCCCTCACCTTTGCCCAAATCGCGGCCTCTGAGCGTGCCCTCTCTGGCGCCCCCATCGTCTATGCCGGCTTTGCCGCGCGTGTGTTTGCGACCATGAATATCCAAGCCATTGTCTACAGCACCTTTGTCTATCAGCCTGTGGAGCGCTTGCTCTATGCCACACGCGCAACCGCAAAGACACGAAACTTCTTCCGGCACGCCAGGAGAGCCCTCAAGTCTAGGTATGTCGCAGTGCTATCCTGCCCTCCTCTACTTACCCGGCTAGTCTTCGCCTGGGCCTCGAGATGCTGTGCTATCCCTTCTTTTACCACGCTGCTTTGCAACGCCTTGGACTAGTGCCCGCTCGCCCACTACTGCCAGCCTGGCGGTCCCTCATCCCCCTGTCAGACTCGTCGCCTCTGCTGCCGTTCTCTTTGCACTGCAATGCGTCTGATTCCATCGCGGACTGCATCGGTGCAATCTTGACCTCGCCCGTCATCCTCCTGTGCGTTGAACACTCCATCGAGCGCTGGATCTACGCCTGCGTCTACGAAGCTGTCGAGACGGCCATGATCCGTCCTGACGAGCCCGACATGCCCAGCCGGGACGCCAGTGGAAAAGACCGTGCTTTGACTGTTCTCGGGCTGCGACGGGAGTCACCGCCCCTGATTCGGAGCGCCGTTCGCAGCCTGCTCGCATTGCTTGGGTGGGCCCGGTCGGTGTCCCCTCCGAGCACACAAAGGAAGCAGGCCATGGAGCTTGCACCCGCGATCGCCTCCAGCGAGATCCAGACGTTAGAAGTTGGTGGCACTCAGGTCACCGGCGCTACCCCACTGAATCTCCCCGTCCTGCACTCGCGAGATCACCCTACTACAGAGCCGCTTGATGCAGATATCATCGCCATTCCGATCGATGCATTTGAGGACCTGGTACGATCTACCACCCCGCCAGGGTCGCCGACACGATCGGAGCAGAACGAGAACGATCCCCGGATACGCATAACGTCGAGGGAAGGAATCGTAGAGATGGAAGTCCGTCTCCCGCCTAGGATACTTTCCACGCACACGCATGTCGCAGAAGGCTCGGATCCATTGCAAGACGACGCAGCTGCTGAGCCGCGGAACCGTGCCCGCTCAATGGACGGTCATGTATACCACCGCGTCACGCAGCTCTCGTGTGAGCCGGCGCAGATGATCAGTGCAATGGTAAGAGCCCAGCTTGTCGGCCTTGTCATGCTCCCATGGAGAATGGCCACTTTGCAAGCGATTGCCTCACATTTTGTGGCCAGGCAAGAGGGGCATGCAGGGTCGTACCGCATTGTGGGTGGATTGGGTCTTTGGGAGGATGTGGGCTGGCGGAACATTGGCACCCAGCTCTCACGCGTAGCGCTCTGTGGTGCACTGGAGCTGACTGTCGATCTTGGCCTATGGGGATTGCAATATCTGGCCATTACAAGATTCGGGCAGAGTGTCTTCGGGTGGGGTGCACTTTAGTGTATCGCGCTTGGCAGACAATCTTACATTAATGATACCCCATTTTACTTCGTTAGTAGCGCAAGTAGCTGTTTTGAAATACGACGTCACATGTTAAAGATACGGGGAAGAGTACACGCGTGGCATGTCATCAAGAGAGTGGGAAATCGGAGACGTGTGGAAAGACGTGTTACGTGCACTCAATGGAAAGGTAAAGCCTGGGTCGAACGATGTTTTCTCACGGAGACACGTAGTATACTTGGTCCGCGTTCGCTTTCTCCCATACGTAATCTCACAGGAACTTGCTTATGTGAGTACTCGCAGCGGTAGACGTAGCTGGTAGTATTAATGCTTTCCTCCTTGAGATGAGACACTACCTCGCTTTGACAGGCCCAAGATCTGACATCAATATGGCCATTTCACGTCGATCCATTCAGTTTTGGTGCAGACATTGCATTCACGTTTACTCTACAGAACGCTATAATGCAGCATGGAAGTATCTACAGAGAGGTACGCTCTTACTGGTGTTATAACGCGACCTATGTATCCTACAAACCAACTTGCTGGGCGGCGAGCGCCATCCCACGCTGTTGCGTGTAACCCCAGTGTTCACACTCCCCTGCGATTAGCCGCGTATTCCTTCACCTCCTTGAAGTTGTCCAACGCTTCTGGGAACGCTTCGCGCAAGATTTGTAGTTCAGCAGGGTCATGCGGCTCCTGCTCAGCAATCTTGCTCATAAGCGCTGTGTCTTTCCTATAAACCCCCAACTTGGCCTTCCGTGCGGAAATGGCTCGTTCGAACGTAGCGGCTTGCAACGTCCTTCGCAGCTCACGCTCTCTGAGCTGGTTGGCGCGGTATGCGGTCTTGGCTGGGTTCTTCACCCACTCAATGTTTTCGTCCCAATAAGCCTTGCGCTTCTCGTCGGTCAGGTCCCTCATCTTGATACTAGCCATGCTTGCTCCGGCCTGGGCGATGCTGAACCCTCCTGCAAGGTAGTACGCACGGGCAAGTCGGGTAATAAGCATCTCAGCTACCGGGCCGTCCCACTCCTCGCTGATTAGACACACTGTGAACAGATCCACCTTCGGATCGTAACCCATGGCCAGAAGTACCGCGCGAGCGAAAATGCAAAGCCAGTTCGAGCTGTCTCCCATTTTGTCGTGCTGCTTGGATCGGACTTTGACGTTCTTTGCGTACCCGACATACTGCATCACCGGCATTGTTGTCCTGTTCCGACTGCGACATTCAAGGGCAATCTTCGCCAGCACTCGTGCAAAGGTCATCAAGCGTCGCTTTCGGGAAGGGTCTATGTCCTTCGTGGCCGTCCGAAGGAAGTGGCGATGCCCAGCGTCGCTTTTGCTTTTGTCGACTTTTGCCAGGCCAATGGCAGCTTTGTCGATCTTGTAGGCATTATCGGCATTGGAAGGTATTTGTTGAGCATAATACAACGCGTTCGATGAAAGTATCAACGCCTGATCAACCGTCAAGGGCTCGCGGGAGTCACCCAATGTGAGACAGCGGACGTACACGGTTGGCTGCTTCACGCCGCGGCCTTTATATCGATCTATCACGGCTGCGACAGAAGCATCGAGCTGGTAAAGTCGTGCCAGATTGCCGTCACGCGTAGAAATCGCTTTGAGGACATCGAGGTTCATGGTAGCCAACACTTCGTCCGCCGCAAACAGCCAGGCGCGATGGCTGCAACCGCCCATGAAAGTAGAGGCTGTCTTCGCTTCATCCTCGTAAGCAGCGTTGACTAGCGGTAGCCAGCCATCTTCGTCTAGCTTTTCGGAGAGCGCCCAATATTTTGCATGGTCGATCAGCTCTTGGTCTTGGTCTTGGCCAGGATCAACAATGGCCACATCCCCTTCGTCGTCTACGGCTGCATCGGGGGTTTTGATACGTGAAGAGGAAGAGCTTTTTGAGTCCGATTTGCTATCAGAGGTGGCTTGTGTGCCGTCCCCATCAGCGTCTTCCATCTCTTCATCTTTCTCTTCATCCTCTTCATCTTCTTCTGGTTCGGAGAGGTCGTCCAATGGTGGGGGTGCGGGCGTGTGTGCAATGAGACCCTTGTTGGCAGTACTATAGTAGATGGGTTGGAAGGCTGGCGACATTCTACCGGGTGTAGGAGTTCGACGTCCTGCTGAGTATGACGTCCCCGGTCTAGAAATGAAGGGGGACTGCGATCGTCCACTGGTGGCAGTCTGTGGCCGAGTACTGAAGGGGAATCCGGACGGAGCAGGGCGACCGCTTGGTCCACCAAGAGGACCTGCACCAGTGGTAGTCTGCGGCCGATTGCTGAAGGAGTACGCAGACGAAACGGGGCGACCGCTTGGTCCGCCAAGAGGACCTGCACCGGTGGCAGTCAGTGGCCGATTACTGAACGAATATGCAGACGAAGCAGGGCGACCGCCGGAAAGGCCTGCACTGGTATATGCTCCTAAGCCGCCAAAAGTAACCTTGGATTGTCCGCCGGATGTGGCAGGTCGGCTCGATGTTCCAGCTGAAAGGGAAGTTGCCGACTGAGCTACGATTGGAGCCGGCTGCACTTTCGACGCACTCTTGGAGCTTCCCAGGCTGGAAACGGCCTTCTTGAGACCTTGTATGAAGGATCTCTTCTTTGTGGGAGCCGACGTAGTCGCTGAGACGCCTTCATCGCGATCAGACTCGCCCTGGTAGTCGTCAAGGTCGCCCAGAGAATCTTGTGAATCTTGTACAACCCGGTCGCTCGCCATGTCTGGAGACGTCAGGGGTTGTCGCGCTTACACTGGAAAGCGACAGTTGGATACCTCAGGGGTCGACGCGTCTACACTAGAAGACGAAGGTTGGCTGTGGTCTGGATGCGAGCTGCGGGTGTGGAATAATATCGAGTCGGCTGGTCCTCTGCCGCGACTGTTATAAGGTAGTATTGCTCGTTGATTGTGGGCGGAATTTGCTGGAAAAGCCTGTGCGGTCAGAACCTGTGCAGCAAACAGCTTGCTCACGAGGGCCATACATTCACTATGACGCAATTCTGTCAAAGCCTTCCCTGGTCTTTGCGTACACATATTGTCTGGCTATCCAAACAAGACTTCCTTTGTCAGTCCACCCTACCAGTACGCCACCCCTGACTTTGTACCTTAGCCCCTGACGTATCCAGATCGCAACCAACTCTCGCCTTCTTGTAAGTGCGACACCTCCTGACATATCAAACCACAACGTCTCTGTCTAGTATGATCTAACCTCCGGCAGCGCCATGGTCAACAGTGACTTGTACGCCGACGACCGCGATGAGCCTATTGACGGCCCTGAAGCCTACCCGAAAGAGACTAGGGAAGAGTACAACGCTCTGATGGATCACGCAAGGCATCTTCCCTACGACAAGACCCAACTTAGTCTCAACTACTTCCTTCACGAAAACGCGAAGCTGTCACGGGAGCTCGAGCAGCATAGACAACTGGATCAGCTTACATCCGCGCAAAGGGAACAACGCAAGGTTCTTAGGGAGAGTCTAAAGCGCGCGAAGAAGATGCATCAGAAACGACCTGCAAGCGGTGGAGCAGAAGAGGCCCTCCGGACCAAGAAGATGTCACCGCCACCCGAAGAACCTCTTGAAAGGCCACAACGCACACCGACTTCCGAGCAAACTCGGGCCGGATTGCAAACTCCTGTTCGAACAGGTAGGTTATCGCCGTATGAAATGCATGCGAGACATATACTGACGTTGTATCTTCACTTTAGGCCGCGGTCCGAGGACTCTGAGCATTCGAAGCGCGAGGGATAGTTCTGCCGGAACAGGCCTCGACGCCAGCCACAATATTGCCCCAGACAATGACGATACAACCATGCCTGCCAGTCCCTCAGCATTATCTGCCATCGAGGAGGTCAATACACCCAGGGCGGCCAGTCACGCATTTGGAGAGGGAATGGACCTTGGCTTTGAACCGTCAGTCAACCCAAATCTCCAACAAGGTGATACTATGGGAGGTACCGGCGTCCCTACACCTGTGTTCCCGGCCCGTAGGTCCTCAATGGCGCTTGGTATTGACAACTCTCTCATCACATCTGGGGCAGCCACCAATATCTCCCAAACCTCGGCTCACGCCACATCAGACGTAGTACCACAAGATCCCGGCAGTCGAGAGAACTTGCCTCCACGCAAACGTGGCCGAGCCAAGGCCAAGAAGGAAGCGCCACCGCCGACTCCTGCTCTCGACTTCTTTGTGCTAAGCGAAGATGGCACTAGGTGGCGTGACCCTATGTACCTGAACGAAGATATCAGGGTTGTCATGTCGAATCAGATCAAAGGCATGGTCGAAGGCAACTCAAAGGATCAATACCAGAAGGCCGTCCAGAGAGGAGAAGCCGAGATCAACCACGAATCGCACTCCTGCTTCAATTGTCAGGTCACGAAGCGCAGCCGCAATTTGTGTCACAACGATTCGGCGACCGAGACATCTTGCTCACGGTGTTGCGAGCAGAACAACCAACCATGCGGCAAGCTAATCAAGCATCCTGGGAAAGACGACGCGTATGCCATTGGCTACCTGCCGGTACCGGCCAATCTACGCGGTTATGTCTTTTGGGAGGATATGCACAACTGGGTCCCTGTTGTACCGAACAAGAGAGCGCCCCGGGACCCGTCACCCGCCAAGACAGCTGCCATGGCTGCGACAGATGAGGTGAAGAAGCGATCGAGTATGCGCACCATAAAGGAGTCTGCCAAGAATGCGAGCGACAAGCTTCGAAAAGGACTACGTATGTAAAGCAGTTTGCAGGACATCTCCAAGGAGGTGAATGCTGGAGGAGCTCGCCCAACACATCTCTTTGTGAGATGAAAGGATGGAAACTGTAGACTTGAGCACTTGGCCGCCACCATACACTCACCCGCTTTAGATAGCTCCCTATGTACGATTCTAATGGAATGTGTCACCTTGACATACTACTCCGTAGTGCCTTTGAGCTGCGCATGTGCTACAGCCGTATTGGAGCGAATGAAGAGGTTTTCCAGAACAGCAGAACTTAAAAGCCCTTAATGTATTGCGTTGACGTCGTGTTTACCTAGGTATGCGCGCGACAGTGCCAGAGTGTATGGGATAAGCATGGCGGGAGACGTAATATACGTATCCAGGTATAAGCGCTTCGAAGATATGTCCGCGATAGGCGCCTGGGCAGGCAACAGCTTCGACACGTTTGTGACACAATGCATGTCGTCGTGCTCGGTCGTGGTGGGTGTACGCGATGTGATGGCGGCCCCACCCGGAATGTTAAGTGTGCATGGCCCGTACTGTATTGGGGATGGCATTCGCCGGGCCACCATCTAAGCAATTATGTGTTTGGTCTTCATATCGTTGCTATACTACCTAGGTATGTCAGGATAGTAGCTCTTTATAGCGGCTTGCAGTATGTGTACCTGAGTCTTTATAACCAACGTTAGAACTATCTAGTACCTTACTCACAAGTTTAGGTCTACTCCTGTAGCAAAAAGTCAATTATGCTGCGCATAGGTTGCGAATTGTAGCAAACCTTAGGAGGCTTTACTGCAAGACAAACCCCTACGCCGTTTAGCCGCACATACTGTTCAACGAGATGCATACGCAGTACGTTCAGTACCTAGGTATGCAATATGAGTTATAATTATAAGAGCTATTTCGGCTAGTAGGGATATAGAAGTCTAGCCTGCGAGCAATGAGCTCACGTAAGTGCTCGAACCCGTAGCCTCTAGGTAGGTATCTACACTCCAGATATGTTGAGCCCTTGATAAGAATATGAACAGATAGAATGACTTATTTGTCGTAGACATATTCTACTAGACAGGCCTGTGCTGCCAGAAAAAAAACAGATTGGTTGGAAGGGCTTTGCCCTCGCTATGACGCGATACCTAGGTACTGTCGCCTTCACCTAGTAAAAGTAACACAAATAATTTCACCTTCACTAATCCTTACCTTCCAAGGTTCCCTTGTCTTCTACGCTCAAATTAAATCACATCGACAACCTTGGAATCGATAGGCATTTGTTAGCCACCATGACATCTACATTCAGAAACCCAAGGCATGAGCAAGATGAAGTGCGAATGCGGCTCTACGCGCTTGCCCAGCCACATGAACCCACTGCGTACGAAGAACGCAGCGATACGGAGGTCAAGGATGCCCTTGCATTCTTCGAGACCGACGAGCAGCACCGCGAGCTTATGCTGAAGGCAGAGGCTCTCCCACAGATCATGAAACTCGTCAGAGCGTGCAAGACGCGTGAATACGATCTTGAAACCCGATTCGCTGAACGTCTACAGCAAAGTCTACGAGACAAGGAAGTCGAGCTCGAAAATAAGTATCAAGCGGAATTGAAAGACGCCAAGGACGAGTATGTACATCTTCTGCACATTAGCGACATTACCAAAAATACAAAGGTATGCTGACTTTGATAAAGTAATGAGAAGCAGCTCAATCAAAGGGCTCAAGTGTTTGTTGAGCAAGAGCAGAACCTCCGAAGGATACACGCTGCTGAACTGAAAAGCATCCACTCAGCCTTGTCTGGAGCAGCAGCCAGCAGAGGCATAATCATTCCTCCCGAGGGAGAGAGTTCGGCCATCGATCGACTGAAAGTGTACATCAAGGCTTTCGGATCAAGCAGCAAGCAGAGCGAGGCGCGCGAGCTGCAGCGGGTCGAAGAAATCTACCAAGCTACTGAGGACCGCGTCCGCGAACACATGACGCAGGCGCTTGTTGAGATGAAATTGACAGCCGCCTCCGGACAAGCCTTGGAAGCATTTACTGTCTCTTTCATTGGCCACATGTCGCGCATGCACCAGGATCTGAAATCGCTACGCGATTCACAACTCCTCATTGATGAAGATATCACAGATGCCTACAAGGAAAGTATGAACAAGGATTTCCGAAAAGGGTCTTCCTGCGAGACTAAAGTCTCCGTTTTCACCCGTTCGGTATCCGGCCTCGTCAGCGGAGGGATACAACAGACTCGCACAGCAATCGTTACGAGCATTCGCAATGCCTTCGGCCCTGTGTGCACCAAAGTTGGTATTGAAGTCAACCCTGGTACGCCGGAGGAGTGCATTCAACAGCTTGGCGTTGCGTTTGACAAATTGGTCGAAAACTACGGCAGGATGTTGCAAGACACGGCCGTGATACTTGACAATGGAACAGCGCTTCTTGATCTGGATCTGGATCTGTCAGAAAACAACCCCATCAACGTAAAGGTGGAGGAGTTCACAAAAGAAGTGTACGCTCAGCTCGAAAAGTCACGCAAGGACAGGGAGAAGGCTATCCGCAAATTCTGCGACCTTGATAACTGGGTGACGGGTTTTACGCAGAGCGCTCGCGATTCTTCCAATAGGCTGCGTCTCGCGATCAAAGAAGACGCCACAGGCCGAGAGCAGATATTGACGTCGTATATGACCAGCCTCGAGTTCTGGTACAGCAAGCATACCGCGATGCATAAGTCTGTACGCAAGCAGATCAACGACACCAGCACAACTCTTGGTATAGACATCTCAAGCAAGAGTAGCACGTCTCCAACCGAGAAGACGAAGCTATTGTTAGATGGCGTAACGAAGCTAGTGCGAGATAACGACACGAAAGCGAACGTTCGATTATCGTCGCTTGTCGAGGTCATGAGGTCTGCACTTTACGTCATGAAGGCCACCATACCATCGGATGTTACACCTGAAGCTTTCTTCAGCGCCTACCACGATCATGCCAACAGTCTTGTCGATCTTCTGTCTTCGGAAACGGGCAGTATAGAACACTCTGCGGACGAGGTTACGGGCGCACTCAGCGGTAAACGAATAATATTCCAAGACCGCATTGCCCAG
Organism: Alternaria rosae; assembly: GCF_020736505.1. NCBI lineage: Eukaryota > Fungi > Ascomycota > Dothideomycetes > Pleosporales > Pleosporaceae > Alternaria > Alternaria rosae. Next base: position 2,168,603 of record NW_025763576.1, read on the forward strand.
AACACCAGACTACATAACGAAAACCTCCAGAAGCTCCATGAGAATTACGGCGCCTGCATTGTGGAAATGATCAAGTCGATCCATTCCGACACACTCTCGTTCCAGGGCCTGGTATACCCTGAAGAGGACGTCCCAGATCTGGAATTACGACCGGACATGTCGCTTGAGGCGGCTTCGGCCAATGCCCACGCAGCCAAGACATGGGTTTTCGCCTGTGCAGGGACGATTGGAACCGCGCTCACCGGTAGGAAGGTCCAGGTCGAACAACTCGCGTTGGATCTTGCAGGGAGGATCAACAGCCAAAGGTCGCTATTGAAGGACTATATCGAGCTCAAGGGTGATTTGCAGGACAGTATGCAGTTGGCGAATGACCTGGGCGTTCAGGTAACCAGGCTGACGGGGGCTTAGTTGCCGAGGATGAGTGTCAACGAGAGATGGGATGACTGGTGCACGTAGTTAGGAGCACGCACAAGTAGCAATACAGCAGCGTCCGAATGCATCCAGACTGTCAATACGCACTGTTAGTGCCCATGAGCGGATTGTGAGTATGCGAAGATTATGCAAGGCCCTCCAGACGTGTACGTGAAGGGCGCAGGTACTGAGAGCAGTCACGGCAGGTTACAAGGTAAGGGGTGTGGTTTGAGCGAGCTGGGAGTACTGGATCTAGTTTTGGCGCCCGCGACAGCAAACTCATCGCCACAAGGTCACTATGCATACACAAAACACATGGACAACGTTGCCGCATACGGAGAACAGTACATCGGTGTCTAGGAGCGAGTTGAGAGCCTGGATCTGGTCCCGACGCCCGCGACAGCGAAACTAAGCGCAGACAGGCCCCCTAAACGCACAAATCACGTAAAAAAACGCGTCTATATACAAAGAACATTGTGGCTAACTTCAAAAGCAAGTGGATGTCGTTCGCACGAGTTCAACGTCCTTGAAATCCGCCATCGTGCCGCGACAGCAATAGAGAGTGCTCTGAGGACACTGGAGACTAGCAAACCACGCAAACGAAGCGGATAGATACAGAAGATGACACGCCACTGTCTAGGGGCAACTGGGCGTGTAGCGCGCGACTTGGATGCTGATTTCAGCATGGCACCGTGACCGCCAGATCAAGCGCCCAACAGTCACTACGGACTGGGAAAGCGAGGAAAGGAGGGACAGAAGTAGCAAGAATAGTATGCGAGCGTCTAGGAGCAAGGCAGTGTGACGTGCGCGGGTTATGCTCGGATTCCGCCGTAGAGCCGCCACCGCAAGATTAAGCGTCCGAAGATTGCCACATACCCGTCCCACACGCAGACAGAGTCTGTAGGTACATGGAATAGATTGTGAAAGTTTGAGAGTAATGGGGTGTGAACTGAATACGTGATAAGCCCTTGGATCTGTCTTGGGCTTACAAGACCAGATCTGAACGCTATATAGCTACAGCAGACTTCCCAGACAGACGGATGAAGCCTCAGAGCACAGGGAACGAATACAGTCGCTTTTGGGAATACTTGGGTGAGTCTGCGCGCGTGGGAGGTCATCCAGTCCGGTTTTGAGGTCAAAACGGAAATATGGGCTGATTGAAGCATTCCGAGCACCTAGAACGTTGTAAATAGACGAAATGAAACGTCAAGATGCGAGGAGTCGTTTGGAATACTCAGAAAGCAAAACAGACAAGGTGCCGAACCATTGGAAGCGATTTGAGTCGATTTTGGCGCCCCAAGAGCAAAATGGATGATTCCGATGCGCTATTGGTCGTGGAAGACGCCAAATACAGGGAATGAAGCGTACAGGCCTAGAGAACAGTTTACAATGAGCTCGAGTGAGTTGGGACGACAGTGGCGGCTGTTTTGAGCGGGTTGGTTACAAGCGGAATCGGATTTGGGCAAACTTCATGCGCTTTTGGTCGTACAGAGGCGAAAATATAGGAAATGACGCATAGGAACGTAAGAAACAACTCGGAGGGCGTTTGGGGGTGAATTCAATGCTGGTGCACGCTGTTTTGGGCGGGTTTGGTGACTTTGGGCGCAAGATGAGTATTCCCAATGCGCTATTGGTGCCAGAACACCAGAAACGCGCTCAATGAAGCGTGGAGACGGGAGGAACGATTTGGGACAAGATTGGAATGACTGGGCGATGTTCAGGCGTTTTGGTGCACTTTGCGGCGATTTTGGCGTCAAAGCAAGATTTTCGAGGCTACAGTCACGGTATCAACACCATAGATACGGCAGATGAAGCGTCGAGGCGTGAGGAACCATCAAGACAGGTTTGGACATGTGCGGATGAGGAGCGCACGAGTTGTGGGTGGTTCACGTAATGCAGACGCTCAGACTACCGAACGCGAACTGCACTCCATCGTAACCACACTATGGATGCTAGCTTTACCGCATCAGAGAACCCGGCAGTTGGCAACGCGGCAGCACGTGCAATGTGGCGCCCTCCCGCCAGCGCCAACGCCTTAGTCTCTGGCTTGGAGAGGACGATGCGACATTGGGGTTTGGTGCAGTGAGGCGGAGATTGCGAATGGTTCTGTATGTAGTCGGATCAGCAGGGATCGCCATCAGGTCTTTGGATAGCGTCACAGAAACGTCGCTACCAGAGGCGCTGTGAGATGCCGACAGAGCAGCGTGCGCACAGAGGGCAGAGGCAGGACGTGCAAAGGCTCGTCCCACGGGTGGTGGCATACAGGCGGAATGCTACGCGAACAGGCCGGGCCAGGGTCTGCAGATGGCAGCTGTGGGTGCGGATATCAGTGAACCCCTTTTCCCAGGTACACAGGGCCCTGCGTCTTTGGCCTTGTTGAGCCGTCTCCACAGAGTGCGTTCGCGCGTGCAGCCACGCCGCCCGCCCGTTCTGCTTGCACTGGCACGGCGTTTTCATCGGTCGGTCGTTCCTTCGTCGGGCCCCTGCACCTGCCTGCATCGAGTCCCAGGGGATGTCCACGCTTGGGCTTTTCCGCCGCCGCCATCCTGCCATCCATCCCATCACCGCTCCTTTTTCCCCACCACGCCAACACACTGCCGGCCGACCTCACGCTGAGAGACGCTGCGTGCTGCCGCATCCCATCGCCTCGCTGCCCCCCTCGGACGCGCCCACGACGTCCCCGCCTCGACGTCCCCGCCCCGACTACGACTACCCGACTGCGACTGCCCGCCTACGACTACCCGTCTCCGCTGCATTGCCTTTGCGCTTGCTTCCCGCGCCCAGGGCCCTGTACCTTGCTCAACCCCGTCGTCTTGCGAAACCCCGTCGCGTTGCTGGAGGGCCACGCCGGACATGTGCACAGCGGCATAGGCCACCTGCAAAAACAAAGCCTGTCGGGCCCAACACTGCAGCGCCAGCACCTCTGCCGCCCGCAGGAGCACTCGTACAGACGCGCCACCCCATCACCATGTCAGCCAACTCGCTGCCTCGCCCGTCGCGGCCCTCGATCGCTCCGCCAACCGGTCCCTTGCCCTCGCTGCCCGTCTCCAAGTCGCGGAGCTCCAATGTCGGTCCGACGACGCGCAGCTCGCTGCTCCCTGGCGCCGCCAGCACACGCGCTGTGTCTTCGTCGTCGCTACCCTACCGCCCGACGTCGAAGCATCTGACGTCTCCGTCGGTGCCATCGTTCCCGCCTGACGCTGGCGCTGCCGGCTCGCTGCCCGTGGGCAAGTCGCTGCGCAAGACCGTCAGCATCGGCTCCTTTCCCCAGCCGCCCAGGCATGGCGGACGCTCCAATCCCACCAGTCCGCTTTCCACCAGCTCGACGCCCGGCGGAGACATGGTCGATCGGAGGCTGTCCTCCATATCCAAGGGCCCAGCGCCCGCCCGGAGCAACAGTCTGAAGAAGCCGCGGAGCTCCAACATCGGCGGCGCGCGAGGCCTGCTCCCCAAGTCGCCCCTATCGCCCCCGAGCTTGCTCAACGGCAGCGCCGATTCCGTCACCGTCGAGACGGCCCATCTCAGCCTCCCCTCGCCGCCGCAGAGTCGCACCTCTTCGCCGCAGGGCTCCTACGCGACCAGCGCAACCACATTCGAAGACGGGGAAGACGGACGCGCCGACGGCAAGGCACTCAAGGACGGCAAAGGCAATGTCATTGTCAGCGTCCGTGTCCGACCCGATGCCGGAGCCAAGGAACACAAACACGACCTGGAGTGGGAAGTCAACAACAAGCAGGCCCTGATCGCCTACAAGGGCAAGGAGGGCGGAGACTACATTTACGGTATAGTTGCACACGGCGAGGGTCGCTGCACCGGAGCTAATTTGGCTTGACCTAGACAACGTATTCGATACCCAAGACAACAACGCGCGCGTGTACGATGCTGCAGCCAAGCGACTCGTCCGGAGAGTCATGGAGGGGTACCATGGCACCGTCTTTGCCTACGGCATGACGGGAACCGGCAAGACCTTCTCCATGCAAGGAACTGCGACGAACCCCGGTGTCATACCCCTGGCCATCACCGACATATTCTCCTACATCCGGGAGACGCCCCAGCGAGAGTTCCTCCTGAGGGTCAGCTACATCGAGATCTACAATGAGAAGATTATCGATCTGCTAGCGGGGCCCGCGGTCGGCATGAACGGCCAGACCGGGCCCGTTGAAGAGATCAAGCTGCGCGAGGACAGCAAGCGTGGCGTCTATGCGTCGCCGCTCAAGGAAGAGATTGTGCAGAGCCCGACACAGCTCCTGAGGGTCATCGCCCGGGGTGACAATTCGCGAAAGGTGGCGGGTACGCAGTTCAACGCGCGCAGTTCCCGGAGTCACGCTGTCGTCCAGATCGTCGTCGAGAGCAGGGAACGCGCTCCTGGCCCTGCAATGAACGGCGACAAACGCTCAGCTATTGTCCCGGGCGGCGTCCGTGTTTCGACACTCAGTCTGATCGATCTGGCTGGCTCTGAAAAGGCGGCGGACAACAAGGAGAGGAGGACCGAGGGCTCCCACATCAACAAGAGCCTGCTCACCTTGGGCACAGTCATTGGACGATTGGCTTCGGACAAGGACAAGTCGGAAAAGGACAAAGGAAAGGGCGACAAGCACTTGCCGTACCGAGACAGCAAGCTCACCAGACTTCTCCAGCCCGCCCTGTCTGGAAACTCGCTCGTCAGCATCCTCTGCACTATCCAGATCGGAGCTAGCGGGAGTCCTGCTGCTGTCAACAGCCACACAGGCGAGACGCTGAACACGCTCAAGTTCGCCTCTCGAGCCAAGAACAACATCGTCAGCCACGCCAAGAAGGCCGACGAGTCCATGGGCGCTGGTGGAGATGCCGGCAGTCGGGCACTTCTGGACCGCTACCGCCTGGAGATTGAGGATCTGAAAAAGCAGCTGGCAGAAGGCAAGAACAAGGAGCCCAAGGAAGAAGAAGACGACGAGCTGAAAAAGGACAAAGAGGAAGAGAAGGCGCGCGAGTTGGAAGACAAGCAGCGCCACGAGGAGCAGATGCTTGAAATGCAGCTCGCCCGGACTGCCCTGAAGGAGCGGATTGAGCATCTGAACAGGCTGATCTTGAGCTCCAAATCTCTCGGCGTGAACAATGGTCGGTCCTTCTCGTCAATGAGCTTCCAGCGCGGTTCCGTCATGAGCAACCACCCGCACGATATGCGCCCCAGCTCCATACGCTCCTCGGCAAGCCACGCCACCCTCGGAGTCCCAGGCAAAAGACAGAGCACACCGCATCTCCACATGGACGGCTCCGAGGAAGACGACTCGGTTGGGGAGAATGGAGACGGCATTGCGAGTCAGACCGTGCAGATCCAAGCACTGCAGGCTGACCTTGCGGATAAGAACCGCTACATCGCGACCCTTGAGAAGCGCCTTTTGCATGCCCGGCGCTCGAGCCATTCTCGAGTTTCCATGTCCTTGTCGCATAAACTCACAAACAGCGAGGAGGGTGGGATGATTGCGGCGCTTGCCGAGAGAGACAACGAGATAGTCAACTTGCGAGCGCAGCTGGAGGACAAGGAGCGCATGATTGGCGCCCTCACGTCAGCTCGTAAGAAGAACGACAACGCACACGAGATGGGTAGCGAGTCGCCCGGCAGCCGGCGTACTTCGGGCTACCAACGCAGCGGCAGCGACGGCAGTGGAGTCAGTCTTCTGCCCAAGGGTCCTACATCGCCTGTGCTCAGCGTGAAAGCGCCATTCCTGCCTCCACCAGCTTCCAATGGCTCAACCAAGAACATCGAGGAGATGACGCGTATGCTCGACGAGATGATAACCGGCCGCGTCGAGAAGACTGCAAGGCGAAGCAGTCTCCGGCCTGTCACCGAGGGACCATGATTTTGCCCAGGCGAACCGATGAATCAGCTCGATTGAGATGAAACGAAGTACGGTAATGAGGATGAGATGAGATGTCAGCACGAGCGGCGCGGGGCACAGTACTTCCAACTTTTCTTTCTCATTCAGCAACATCCTCAACTGCGAGGAACACATTAGCGACAGGCGTTTATTGGCAACGGAGTAATCATGGCCCAGGAATGGACTGGAAAATCGGATACAGCGTACGGGACACGTACGCATGCTATGGAGGGGCGGCTTTCTGCTTGTTTACTCATTGCGATGCGCCCCGAAGGATTGTACACTACCACTTTTCTTTCTTCATCTTCCTGTGCCGAGGGACTTTCGATCTGATACCCCCTTTACATAGCTTTCGCGAATCCTTCTTCCCTGCAATACGATATGGAGCCATGGAGAGTAGCTTCCACACCCTCTCGATGGAATTTGACCCCCAGCACTGATTGTTGGCAGCGTAGACTGGGACGCTGTTTATAGTACAATGCATCCGGCGCAGCACCTGACGTGCTGTGCCTCCGATCCCGAGCTCCCGAGGTCGTCTTACTTGCATGCGCATGACAGACTTCCTTTAATACACCTGCACACACACCATCTGACTACACACTGTCTATTTCAAACTCGCAGTAAACGAACCAGTCTACATGCCCAAGTCCCAAGCCACCATGAGTGTAAGCGACCAGTGGTGTCACTGTCATGTGGTTTTGGCTACTCGGCCCTAGCATTGAAGGCGTTTGGCGCCGGAGGACGGGTCGTCCAAGCAAGCACCAGTGCGTCAACAACGTTGCACTAAAAGGCCATTCTGAAACAACGACGTGGCCCGCGCACATGCGACAAATCGAGGCACCCTCCTGCGCCTTCCGCATTTACACTGCAACCTTCCTGGATCCAGCAAGTGCGATCTCCCGCAATCTTACCTTTGATCCTATCTTGGTCTCTGCCGTGCATCTTGAATCATCGCTTCTGTGCCCTTGGATCGCTTGCTGACCCTTCTCCTGCTAAGGACTCGGACGCTCCTGGATGGAGATCATTTCGTTGCGGGATCCTGCTCGGACGTCGGATTGTTTCTAGTTGTGAAACTCGTCTTGCGCCAGGAGGAGCCCTCGTCCAGACACCTTAGGTTGCCACCCTTTCGAATGGCTTCTTGAGCGGCTTCTTGAACGTCTGCTTCTTCCTCTCTGTTGATTCGTATCTTGAGGAAACGACGAGACCGAGTTACATTCTTGTACTTTTTTTTTTAACCCCTACCGGCTTGTTTTGCTTTGTTTGATAGGCGGTGCCTACGTCCCCTCCTTTGACTACTTACACCTTTACTTGCTTGTTGGAGCGTTCTCTGCAGGGTCAGTGACGTCTACCTACTGCATATACTAGCATTACAGCTTCGTCATCACAGTGGTACCGTACACTGCAGGAAGCCGCCCGACTTGGCTGATATCTTACACCGTCCTCTGAATCCAGCAGGTCTTTGGCAACCGACATGCTCAACCAGGCTGCGAAGAAGCTGTCCAAGATGCATGTTAGACGGAATCCGAATCTGTCGATACAGGCGACAGCGCACTACTCGCAATTGAGCCCGCCGCCCCAATCTGCCACCTCGAGTGCTTTCCTCTCTCCCACGGTTCCCTCGAGACGTGGGCTGCTAGCGAGATCCCCACCGCCGAGTCCGAGCCTTCCGAGCCTGCTACCGAAACACGGCAAGAAGACGACGCAGCCGAGTCATTCAAGATTGGTAAAGCGGATACTCATAGGGTGCTGTGGAGTAGCGTTTCTACTGTGGATTGTGCTGAGGCAGATATACGCACACTCACAAGGAGCGGCTACTTACGAGGATGGCAACGAAGAAGAATGGGAGATGGTTGGTGGCAGTCAGTTGCCCCACGAGCCAGTTGCTCTAGCCCTCCAGGATGCGAAAGGAAAGATGAGGTGGACCGTGTCGATACCGTCCGACTATGAGTTCCCGCTCCGACCGGCACAGTATCGCGACATCTGCCACCAGTCCATGGAAGTTTCAAAGGGTCTGAGGCAGGAGGCGCATGCATCGTCCGGGTTCGCGAAGAGGATGCTGAACTATTACCAGCAGGACCAGTATTACATCGATGTCCAAGAAGCGGAACAACAAGGCTTGTTGCCACCATCAAAGGCTGCAGGAAGGCCAAAGGGCTTTGTGGAAGACGAGGCTATCAAGGATGGCATTTCTACAGCGGGACTCAAGGTCTGTGACAGGACCTTGACCTATGCTATGGAGACGGAGGATGCAGGCTTTGGCAACACGCTGATGCGTATGTGGATGTCGTACGGCCTGGCGAAAGCTGAGAAGCGCGCCTTCTTCATCGATGACACCCGTTGGTATGTTCGTTCGTGTACCGCTGCTACTCGACACTGACACTAGCAGGCCCTATGGCAAATACTCGTCTTACTTCCAGCCTCCGCCTTCTGCGAACTGCCTCCCGCCTCCTCCATCTCACATCGTACCATGCCCACATACCGCCCGCCACATCGTCGTCAGTGGAGCGACATTAAAGTCCACGTTCGGCCACTCTTTCACAGACGAGTGGGAAGACGCAACAAAGATGCGCGTCCAACGTCAGTCCAAAATTTTCGGCCTGGCTAGGACTGGCTACGAAGCGCTCTTCAGACTTCGCCCAGACGACGAGACCTACGTCCTGCAACGGGCACTAGAAATGTACGGCGAAGTCAAGAGCGAAGGCGGCCTCAGCATCGCCATGCACGTCCGACACGGCGACAAGCACCCTATGGAATACCAATACCAGAAAGACTACATCCCACTAGCGCGATACGTGGACACGGCGCGCGACCTCTACATTGATATGGTAGAGGGCGGTCTCAAGAAGAAAGCCAAGCGCAGCCTGCTCTCCTCCCCCTTTTCTTCCTCCACCGACCCCCTCGTCCCTCGCCACACAACCTCCAAGATGGTACTAGCCTCGGACGACCCACTGGTCTACGACTCTCCCGAACTAGGTCCCAACAGCATCCGAGCCCAAGACCGCATCGTGCTCGCCACAAAAGCCGCTCTCGAAGCCGCACAATCGCAGCCCAAGAAGAATACGTGGATCGACGAGATTACGGGCTGGGAAGGCGGATTCTACCGCGACGTCTTCTTCTCTCTGGGCCAGCCTGTGGGCAACGCAGAGGACATGAAGAAGGTCAACGACGAAAGTGTCCATGTGCCTGATGGCGCTATGAAACTGCGCGAACTAGTTGGGCGCGCGTATTTGCTGGATTTGAGCGTACTGGGCAAGGCGGATACGGTGGTTTGCACCGTCAGTAGTACGAGCTGTAGGTTGTTGGCTATCATGATGGGGTGGAAGAGTGCGATTGTGGAGGAGAAGTGGCGGAATATTGATGGCACGTTTGAGTGGAAGGGGATCATGTGGTAGGGGGTGTTGCTTTTTTTTTTTTGGTTACTTAGGTGGAGGCATGGATGTAGGTGGGTGGACTGGCACCGGAGCCATGTGTAGGAATGAATATCAACGGCCGAAAATTGGCTTCTCCTTCCATCTTGTTTATTTCTACCGTTGGGCTTGAAATATGAGGTGAGTATTCGTAATCATTGCTGTAGACAGTACATGGCAACGATTCATGTGTCGACTGATGTATTAGCAAGTGTTAGTTAAGCTGCGCAACTCTTCACCTGTTGTCTCCTTATCAAGCCAGTGTGAAGCAAGTCGTCAGGTCTGACTCGAAACCGCCCCTCTTCTACATGTGGATTGTTGGAGGTTGGGAGTGAGACCAAATAGCCAGTAAGCGGAATCGCTCTCAGAACCGAAGCGAATCTAGGATATGCACTCGAGGTCACAGGAAAGACATCACGTGGTATTGAGAGCATTATACGAGAAACACAATGGGATGTCCAAGCAAGCACCTCCATTGCCTTTAGTATATTCCAAAGCACCCGGCAGACATCAATTCAAACACCCCACCGGAAACTACTCATACAAAGCCCTACTTCTTCCTTCCTACCTTGCCTTTGGTTTCTGCCCTCTTCTCCTCTCCCAGACCATTAGGTATGCTTCCTTGGTAAACAGCGTCTCACCCCTCTCCTTCTCGACGTACAAATCTTGGATGCCGTACCACTCCTCCCTCGCTCGGTCTTTGACCTGCACTCTCCACACCTTACTCTCTTGCTCACCCTCGACACTGTCGTCCTTCTTCTTGACAGCCTCATGGGTGATGTTGGCTACGAGATCATACCAGATGGGCTCGCCAGGTGGGTATTCTTTGGGGTTCGGCTCGACGTAGGGCGACATGTCGAGGGAGTGGACGGGAAAGGTGACGATAGTTGGGTTGCGCTCTGAGACGAACTTGTTCTTGGAGAAGCGCTTGATATTGAAGAGAAGGTACGGCGGTAAGGGGTGGAGAAGGCGGTAGCGAACCCGGTACTTGGACTTTTCTTGCGGCGTGACACCGTTGTATTTTGAGAGGATGTTGACGAGGGGGACTTGCGGGATGATGTTCTTCTCGAGCGCGTCTTGGAAGAGAGGGGCTGCGGGCAGGTCGAGGGTTAGCACGAGGAAACGTGATATCTCAGTCTGCACGGCTGCATCTTCAAAACGGAGACGGTCACCGGCATCTGCACGAGCGGTGATCTCTTGCTGCTCGATCTTCAGCTTGCCTTGGAATACTTTCTGGATTATGCTGCTGTTGGGTTTTGTTCGCGAGCCGCCAACGGCCAGATGGAGGTTGTTGAGAAACCACGAGAGGAAGTCGACAGGGTCGGACTGATCAGAAAGCGTGTACCGTTTTGACGACCGCAACGCAATCTCTTGGAGGAGTTCATGGGGCGAGACGTGAGTCTTGAACGCCCGCGGGTTCCAGATCTTGCGGACAAGCGTGCTGAAGCGCTGCGCGAGCTGCGGCCGACTCGACAGATCTTCCAACATGAAATAATTCCGCAAGGGGACAACGTGGGAGAGAGCTTGCACGACAACGTTGAAGTAGTCGTTCGCTTTGATATTGTTCATGCCGACGAAACCAGGTATATACTCTCGATTCGAGAGGTCCCATGACACTTTGGGCTCCCTGTCTAGCTTCGCGACCTCGTCCTTGGTCATGCGCGGATCCACGACAAATTTGATGTCATCCAACGACTTGGACGTGACTTCGTAGCCTTCGGGGAGCACATAGACCTTCTTCGTCTCCATGTTGACGTATACGTGGTGCCCCTCTTCCAGAGCATGGAAGTAAGCCTGTGACTTCGGGCCGCGACCTTGGTAGTATTTGCCGCATACGAGGCAGGCGTAGACGTTGATGTTGGAGAGGGTGACGGAACACAGCTTCTCAAAGTCGAAGTCGAGGACTTTGCGATTGATCGTGTCCAGGTATAGGTCGGTGTATCCAGCCTCTGGGGCGGTCTGGCGTCTCGGCGCAGCGACTGCGGGCTCGTTGTCGTCGTCGTCGAATGCGCCGGCTTCGTCCAGCTCCGCATGCTCCTCTTGGTATGCGCCTGCGATGTCTACCTGCTCCCGGTCGTGCTGGCGCGGAGACATGAGGCGGCCATTGCTGGTCGCGCCGTTGGCCTGGGGGCTTTCCATGTCTTCATCTTCGACCCTGGCGCGCTTTGGTGCTGGCGACGGCGCGTCGTAGACTTGTTCGAGAGGCTCCAGCGCGGGTCGCTTGGACATTCTGCGCGGCAGAAAGAGGTGCGGTGCTTCGAGAGGCGGGAGAGCGTGCGCAGCAAGGGCGCCTACAGCATCAGGTTTACGGCAGAGTCCGGTGCGGTTGTGAAGCAACAAAAGTGGTAGGCATCCAGACGGTCACGGGCTCCGGTGGAACCATTGGCCGGGGAAGCTCCGCAAACACCGCAAACACAGCTTCAACGCGGGCAGGCCGAGAAAAAAGTCGCGTTCAGGCACCACCCACCACCAACCGCACGCCTTCCCGAATACCCCTCTTTGCCTGTTTACGAGTGCGTGCAAGATGGTATGCCGCCCGCCGCACGCTAAGAGCCGCAAGAGTACTGACGCCCGTACAGTCCAACCCCACCCAGATCTTTGCGGAGGACGTCACGGAGGAGAAGGGCGAGAATGCGCGTCTCTCGGCCTTTGTAGGCGCCATCGCCGTCGGCGACCTGGTCAAGAGCACACTGGGCCCCAAGGGCATGGACAAGATATTACAGTCGGCGTAGGTGCACCCCGCCCCGTGTATAGTGTGCTGCAACTCATGTGTGCAGTTCTACCGGCGAGATCATGGTCACCAACGACGGCGCGACCATCCTCAAAGCGATTGCCCTCGACAACGCCGCCGCCAAGGTCTTGGTCAACATCTCAAAGGTCCAGGACGACGAGGTCGGCGACGGAACCACATCAGTGACTGTCCTTGCCGCCGAGCTGTTGCGAGAGGCCGAGAAGCTGGTCGACCAGAAGATCCACCCACAGACCATCATCGAGGGCTACAGGATAGCCAGCTCTGCGGCCCTCAAGGCGCTAGAGAAGATTGCCGTAGACCACAGCAGCGACGAGCAGGCTTTCAGGAAGGACCTCGAGGCCATCGCCCGGACGACCCTCAGCTCAAAGGTGCTCTCGCAGGACCGACAGCAGTTTGCCAAACTCGCCGTCGATGCCGTCCTCAAGCTCGGAGGCTCGACCGACCTCACGCACATCCAGATCATCAAGAAGGCTGGCGGAAAGCTCAAGGACTCGTACCTGGACGAGGGCTTCATCCTGGACAAGAAGTTCGGTGTGAACCAGCCCAAGCGCATAGAAAACGCAAAGATTCTGGTTGCCAACACAGCCATGGACACAGACAAGATCAAGATTTTCGGTGCACGCGTCAAGGTCGACTCGACAGGCAAGCTCGCGGAGCTGGAGAAGGCCGAGCGCGAGAAGATGAAGGCCAAGGTCGAGCGCATCAAGGCACACGGCATCAACTGCTTCGTCAACCGGCAGCTCATCTATAACTGGCCAGAGCAGCTCTTTGCGGACGCTGGCATCTGCTCCATCGAGCATGCCGACTTTGACGGCATTGAGCGCCTGGCACTGGTCACGGGCGGAGAAATCACATCAACATTCGACCACCCGGAGAACGTCAAGCTCGGCCACTGCGATCTGGTCGAAGAGGTCATTATCGGAGAGGATGTCTTGATCAGATTCTCGGGCATCAACGCTGGACGGGCATGCACCATCGTCCTCCGTGGCGCAACCGAGCAACTTCTGGACGAGGCTGAGCGGTCGCTACACGATGCCCTTGCCGTTCTGTCGCAAACAATCAAGGAGCCCAGGACAACGCTCGGTGGTGGCTGTGCCGAGATGAACATGGCCAAGGCGGTAGCGGAGGCTGCACAAAACGTGGCTGGCAAGAAGGCCATTGCCGTCGAGTCCTTCTCCAAGGCACTCCAGCAGCTACCCACGATCCTGGCCGACAATGCCGGTTTCGACTCAAGCGACCTCGTCACACGCCTCCGGAAAGCCGTCTACTCGGGCTTGACTAGCTCAGGCCTAGATCTGTTGTCTCCTGGAGGTGGCATCACGGACATGAGGGAGCTGGGCGTCATCGAGAGCTACAAGCTGAAGCGTGCGGTGGTGTCTTCGGCGTCGGAGGCTGCCGAGGTGAGTTTGCCCATTACTTGAATCGGAGATCCAACTAACACGATCTAGTTGCTGCTGCGCGTAGACAACATTATCCGAAGCGCGCCGCGGAGACGTGAGCGCATGTAGAGATGGGACGAGCAAGCGTGATGCCGTGAAGGGGTCGACACTAGATAGGTGTATACTACGGAAGTCATGAATGCAGTCAGACGAGCAGGCTAAGGACCATTTTTCTTTGCGTCATGCTCCATGTCCGAGCTGCTCCCAGGACATGGGTCGCGAACTATTCGGGTACGCGTGGGTCAGACTTGATGCGCGTTGGTGGTTGCTGGCAAATGACGAGTGAAGTAATCAGACCATGGCGCCAGGTGTCTCCACGGACTCGCGGGTATGCTCAGCCCTCGCAGCATGTCTTGTTCACTGTCAGCCACGTGTCGATTGGTGCTACTGAAGTGCTCACATCATCGGTTTCATGTTGGTGTCCGGAATGTGGTAGAATACGTGCAAGAAACATGAGAGTTGGACAGTCAACCAGACAAGAAGCACGACGACGACGACACGGGCTCCGTTGTCTCGCCGTGTTGCTGGTACCTGCGTGTGCAGCGACACAAGGGTGCCAAGGCTGGGACTAAAACGAGGGAAACAGGCGAGTGTGTCGGCAAGGTTAGTCGACGGCTGGCTGACGAGGCGCGGCGAGACCCCCAGTTTACACCAAGCCCCCGCAGATTAGTATCGAGTCCAAAATCACCGTTACGGCAGCGACACTGCTCCTTCTCCTGCCCACCCCCATCGGCGCCCACGGATGCTCCATCTCCCTCGCCCTCGCCGCCTTGCCTAGGCTTCCGCTCCATCGACGCAGGACCCACGACGCGCCATGCCGCGCCCGCGCCGGCCGCCCGGAGCTGGCTCGACACTCACGACGCTCGCCCTCGTCCTCGTCACGCTTGTGGCCGCTCAGCAGCAGCATCCACTCGACCACCATGTGCACCAGACGTCTCCCCGCGCCGACGTGCACGTGCAGCACGCACACATGCTTGCACCCCACCACGGACAGGCCAGCCGCAAAGACACGGTAGGCGACGCCCACGGACGTCATGCCTACACGCCCTTGAACGACCAGAACGTGCGCGCCGTAGCTACCAAAGTTCCTTCTGCTCCAGCCATCAGCGCTGTCAGAGCCCATCCTGCCAGATACGCTGCCTCGGGGGGCCTCGTCCCCAGTGCGCGCTCTCTGCACGATTGGGAAGTCGAGGACTTTGTTCTCCTGGCGACCGTCGACGGCCACATCCACGCACGCGACCGCTACAACGGAGAGGAGATCTGGGAGCTGAGCGGCCGCCCCATGCTCGAGACCATCTACAACGTCTCCGAAGACCGCCCCGGCCCCCAGCACCAGTCCTTTGTGTGGATCGTCGAGCCCCGCGAGGACGGCGCCCTCTACCTCCTCACCCCCGGGCCCCACCCCCAGCTCCAGCACCTGGGCGTCACCGTCAAGCAGCTCGCCGAGAGCGCCCCCTACTCGAGCGACGACCCGGAGCTCCCCGTCGTCTACAACGTCGAGAAGAAGACGTTTATGCTCCTCGTCGACGCCGCCTCGGGCATTGTCAAGCAGAGCTTCACCCCGGGCGGCAACTTCCCATACGACGACAGCTGCGCCCCCGACTCGAAGAACTTCTTCACCACCCGCGAACGCGATTGCCGCGGCGTCATCGACATTGGTCAGACCCAGTACACCATCACCATCCACAATAAGAAGACCAACGAGCTCATCTGCACCCTCAAGTATGCAGAGTGGAATCCCAACAGCAGAGACAAGGACCTGCAGTCCCAGTACGACCAGACCCTGGACAAGCAGTACATCTACACCATGTACAACGGCGAAGTCATCGCCTTCGACTACAAGCGCCCGCGATCCCACCAGCGCCCCCTCTACCGTCAACGTCTGCCCTACCCTGTCGCCCGTGTCTTCGACGTCGCCCGTCCCCTAAACGACCAATCCAGCGAGCCGCCCCTCGTTCTGCTCCCACAGCCAGCCGGCCCCATCTTCTCGGAAGACAAAGCCAACCACGTCCTGCTCAACACCACCGAGTCCGGGGCCTGGTATGCCCTGTCAGAAGTCAATTACCCCGCAGTCACCGACGGTGCACCGGACGCAGCTTGCTACAAGCAGGACCAAGTATCCTACGAGTGGGACTCGGCCTACCTGCTGCCGGACAAGAGAAGCCTCGTCGGTGTTCACAGGCTAGACTACCGGATTCCTAGCCAGCAGGCACAGCTGCCAGGCATTCCTGCCACGACGTACTATCCAACGTTGAACGACCAGGCCGTGTCCAATCAGCCTGAGGCGTCGCACCGTGAGCAGCACCAACCACCGACCATAGACGCGACATCCCAGACGCAGGACAGAATGGCTTCGATGAAGCTTTTGGTTCTTTTCCTTGCAGCTGGCCTATTCGTTGGGGCTTCCGTGAAACCAACACTACGCGAATCCTGTCTGAGCCACCTGAAAAGACTATTGCACTCGGCCAAGGCCAAGTTGCCTCCCGCTCCAGTGCCCGCCTCTGCCGAGCCGCAAGTACCATCTGTTGAAGAAGAGGCTCTACTTGTACCAGTCGGCGAGGACCCTGCTCCCGAGAAGCCGATCGTGGAAACTGTACCGAAAGCTGACATTGCCGCACTTGTTGCTGAAGAGGTCAAGGAGAAGAAAGTGACTTTTGACGTCCCGGATGACGAAGACGAGGATCTCGCGCCCCTTTCCAGGACCACAACTGTCGAACGTAACTCCCCTGCGGAAGACGAGGTCCCGGCTGGCACTACGCTCAACGTGGACGCTCAACCGATGACTAGCAGTACCGATGATGTTTCTCAGGATTCGTCAGCCGCGCCCACGACTCCCAAGAAGAAGAAAGCACACCGAGGCAGACGTGGCGGACGTAAACTCAGCAAGAATCAACAGAAGGAGGAAGACGAGGTCAATCGGATTGTGGATGCAGCCAAGCAGCTCGAGGTCGGACCGAGCCTGCAGCCAGATGAGCTCACTGTCAGCGGCGGCGACGTGCAGAACGTATCCGAGATCAAGCGGATCGGCAAGTTGACAATAGACCAAGACCGACTCCTTGGCAACGGGAGTGGAGGAACGTTTGTCTTTGAGGGTAAATGGAAGGTACGTCGAATTTCCGTTCGCTCTCGATGAGCTCATGTGTTAACGCCGCTTTCAGGAAGTCAAGGTGGCTGTCAAGCGCATGCTACCGCAGTACTTCGGACTCGCGGAGCAAGAAGTAAAGCTTCTACAGAACAGCGATCCCCACCCGAACGTCATCCGGTACTTTGACGACGAGAGGGATGAGAACTTCCTCTACATCGCCGTCGAACTCTGCCAGGCCAGCCTGTTCGACCTTTACAAAGACGGCCGTCCAGGCGAGGAACTCTCGGAAAGCCATCAGCGTCTGGTGAACAAGATCAGCGGCAAAGCTGCAGCTTGTCTGTACCAACTGGCCGCTGGATTGAATCATCTTCATCATCTCCGCATCATCCACCGCGACATCAAGCCACAGAACATACTCATCGCACAGCCGTTGATCACGTCCAAGGACGATGTACGGCTCGTCATCTCTGATTTCGGGCTCTGTAAGACGCTGCCCGATAACGTTAGTACCCTTGTCGGAACGACTGGCAATGCAGGCACTGTTGGCTGGAAAGCGCCTGAGCTTATCTCGCAGCCCAAGGAACTAGCCAACGGCAGCTCTCAGGGCTTCTCTCGCGACTCGTCAAGCTCCACGGACCCAGTCGCGCAAGGCGTGAAACGGGCCGTCGACATCTTCTCTCTCGGTTGCGTGTTTTACTACGTGCTCACCGGTGGCTGTCATCCCTTCGACGACGAGGAAGGCTGGATGCAGATCCGTGAATACAACATCAAGAAGGAGAAGTCGAACCTCGATCGCCTGCTTCTCGGTGCAGACTCTGTGGAGCCACATCGCCTCATCCATTGGATGCTGCGACCCAGGCCTGAAGACCGTCCCAACGCCTTCCAAGTCATGAATCATCCCTTTTTCTGGGATGATCAGAAGCGTCTTGATTTCTTGTGCGACTGCTCCGATCATTGGGAACGTGAACCTAGGGACCCGCCATCGGCCCACCTGTCAGTGCTAGAAGGATTCTCGCAAGACGTGCTCGACCATAGACGCAACTTTCTCGCCAAGCTCGATCAGGGCTTCATCAACTCGCTCGGGAAACAGCGCAAATACACAGGTGACAAGATGCTGGATCTGTTGAGGGCGCTCAGGAATAAGAAAAACCACTATGAGGATATGGACGATGCAATCAAAGCAAAGGTGGGGCCTTTGCCGAGCGGTTATCTCAGGTATTGGACGGTCAAATTCCCGCAACTGCTTATGGATTGTTACGAGGCGGTGTTGGCCTGTGACCTGGAGCATGAGCCGCGGTTCAGGAAGTATTTTGAGAGCATGAAGTAGCCAGTGGGTAGGTGGGGGCATTAGCAATCAACAAACGCTGGATTTAAACGTGACTCGTTTGCTCATGGATTGACTTTGATGGCTGCTGAATGTTTGGACGATGCTATTGCAAAGACGGGCGCTACCTCTTCAAACGACTACCATCCAGTTCTGCTAGACTCGCCCTGACCATGTTGGGGTTGTTCCTCAGCAGCTCTTGGACCCTCTTCTCGAAAGCCTTGATCATGAACTCTGCCACCTTGGGCGCGACGCCCCCACTCAGAGCGGCATACATTGGGTTCGCAAACGCAAACTCGACTGCCAGACTGACCTGTGTCTGGTCGTTCTGTATAGCCTCAACAGTCCACTTACTCCGCAGGTGGGTAAGCAGGCCGTTTTCGCCTTGCCTTCGCTCCGTCGCCTGTTCCTCGCCGTCGAGGTGATGCGCGATATCCTCCGTCTTCAAACTCGTTTCGGTATCTCCGCCCACACTCTCCACATAGCGCCCCGGTATGCAGTACACTCTGCTCACGAAACTCTCAGTTATGCCGCCAAAGCCGCTGGTCAGGGTGCCCTCGGATGGCCACCGCCGGCCGTAGACCTTGTCCGGTGCAGACCACTTGGTTATGTCGCTGCGCTGGCAGTAAGGCAGGAAGTGCTGGTAGTTGGGCACGTCGGCTATTATGGAGTAGACGGGGGCCGACGGGTAGGGCAGAGTTCGCACGGCGGTCAGGACTTGTGGCGGCGAAGACGAAGATGGGAGCGCGGAGTTCAGGGCTTCGAAGGGGTTGGGCAGGAAGGTTCGCCGCTGAGAGGGGTGTTGGCGTGGGCGCGCGCAGCGTGTCGTTGGACGGGTGAATCGCAGGGATGCCATTACGGTTTGGCCAAGCTTCGATATATGGTGGGGGTGTGTATGTGCAGAGTTTGATCGGTGTCACCTCGACATGGTGGCGGAGTGGTTCGAGAGCCCAGAGTCAATGAGCGCATCACGCTCCAGATGAACGCAGATTCGCGCTAGCCCTGGAGAAGATCAATTGATGCGGCTGCGGCTCTGCATGACGCTATCACATAGGATCTGCCAGGGACCTGAACCAAACTCCTTTGGACGCTAGCGCTCGAAATTTCCCCTCCATGAGTTCCAAGATTCCCCGCTTACGCGACTTTGTCAGAACTCCGAGATGGCTGCAAAGACGGACAGCATGAACGGTGCACACGCGGGAACTGCCAATGGCGCGAGTGTCCAAGATGCCGGCGACTCCAGATTCCAGACAGACAACACCATGTCCAGGAAGCCACAACCGAAACAGCAACTCTCCAAGGCAATGGAGCATATGCGCTTCGCAGTCACAGTCGATCCTGTTCCGCATACTTCAGCTTGCACGCCGCCACCAGAGGCTCTGAATGCCACATCGCCAGCCGCCCTCGAATCCACCGAGAACGACGCTTATGGAGTGCCTGCTTCTCTACAACCCGTGCGCGCCCCACCGTCTCGCTCCCACGACCCAGACAACAATCAGAAACGCAGCGATCCCTTCGCGTTCGGTTCGCGCTACCTAGAGGAAGGCGACAACATCTTCGAGTTCAATGCCTGGGACCACGTAGCCGTCGACTCCAACTACCTCGCCTTTTCAGAAGAACAGTATTCCAGACAACGGCAAGAACCGGTTTCCGAGTTTGATCGCAAACGCTACAACGCCCAGCCTGAGAAGTGGTGGAACCAGTTCTACAAAAACAACAAGACCAACTTCTTCAAGAACCGCAAATGGCTGGCACAAGAGTTTCCTATTCTAGAAGAACTGGGCGCCGAGGATGGACCAGAGGCTACGTTGTTGGAGGTCGGCGCTGGGGCAGGGAACAGCGCCTTTCCCATCCTGCAGAGAAGTCAGAACCAGCGGCTGAAGATACA
This sequence comes from Alternaria rosae, assembly GCF_020736505.1. Taxonomy (NCBI): domain Eukaryota; kingdom Fungi; phylum Ascomycota; class Dothideomycetes; order Pleosporales; family Pleosporaceae; genus Alternaria; species Alternaria rosae. The sequence continues at coordinate 2,188,767 of NW_025763576.1, forward strand.
CGCGTGCGACTTCTCCAAAAAGGCAGTCGAGCTCATCCGCAACCACGAACTCTACGACCCGGAGCGCATACAAGCCGACGTCTGGGACGTGGCCGCCTCCCCCGACTCGGAGAACGGCGGGCTCCCCCCAGGTCTGGCGGAAGGCAGCGTAGACGTTGTGCTCATGATCTTCATCTTCAGCGCGCTGAATCCCAAGCAGTGGGACCAAGCCGTCCGCAACATCTGGCGAGTTCTCAAGCCGGGCGGCCAAGTCCTCTTCCGCGACTACGGCCGCGGCGACCTAGCCCAAGTCCGCTTCAAAAAAGGCCGTTACATGGAGGAAAACTTCTACGTCCGCGGCGACGGTACGCGTGTCTACTTCTTCGAGCAGTCTGAACTCGAGGATATCTGGGGCGGCGCCAGAAAACGCGATACTACGATTGGTAACGTGGCGGATACAACCATATCCCAAACGGAGGCTGAGGGTGTCATCGCGGATAAGATGGAGAGTCTGTCTCTCCACGATCCTGGCATGCAGACGAGAGAGCAGAGCCACGAGGATGTCAATGATCTGGACACTCCCAGGCCGGGTTTTGAAATTGCGCACATTGGCGTCGACCGACGGATGCTGGTCAACAGGCAGAGGAGGCTGAAAATGTATAGGTGCTGGATGCAGGCTGTGTTTCGCAAGGCAGGCATGGAGAGCGAGGTGCCAACGAGCACGCTTAGGCAGGATAAAGAAGACGCAGCAGAGGAAGAGGAAGAGGGGCAGAGTGGCGTGAGAAAGGAGGATGCAGTGGAAGGAGGGGGCGTCAAGGTTTGAGGATCCGAATCGTGAGGGTGGAAATGCGAAGGTTACAGTGATGGCCTGTATTGGGGATGAATGATACCATGACATATGAGAGAGAAGACGATGTAGAAGTAGAGTATACGTACGATGCGTCAAACCGCTGCTGCAATTAAGAAGCAACGCTAGAGAGCGCACTCGGTTGACCCGTCATGTTCTCTGCCGCTTCTTGGACCTCATGGATCATACGAAACAGCAGATGCAAAAGCCTTTAGTTGAAAACGTACTGAATTGTGGTGTACTATGAGACAAAGACCGCTATGCGACGCTAAACTACCAGGCTCATGATACGAGCTATGATGCAAACCCAACACCCAATGCTGCGCTATTCAGAACCAACACATATAGAGCCTCAATCGAGGGTATCACAAGAACCAGTGCAAGGCCTACCCTCCAGTCCACGATCGTGACAAAACTTCCATACACACGCCTAGTTCCCCTCAAGAATCCCCTTGAGAATCCCTGCTCCAGGCCCTACGAGTGAATCCGCCAACTCCTTTTCTCCAACAACACTAGCAACCCTGCGATCCTCTACCGCAACACCGGGGAAGGCTTTGCCCCTGCCTCTCCGGCTCGGCGTGCCAGCGCCAACATCCAGTGACCCTGCTTTGCCCTCCACCGCCGAGACGAGCGAGAGTGTTTCCAGACTGCTCACGATGTCTCTGAACTCGGTGCTCGTCAGAGGATGCAGTATGTTTTCTCGTTTGCATAGCACGGTGTAGGCTTCGAAGAGTTCCTTGATGCTAGGGGATGTAGTGTGTGATCGGGAAGGTGTGGCCAAGATGCTATCGGCAGCGGTGGCGCGCTTCTTCTTCTCGATAGCAGAGAGCGAGCAGAGAACGGCTTTTTGTTGCAGGTTGAGGTTCCGCAGGCGTTGACTGGTGCCGTTGCTGAAGACCGCTGCTGTAATTCTGGCCATGTGGGCAATGGTGGCGCGCGGTGCAGTTTCGACGGTGAGCGAGGCGAGGGAGGCTGCGATGACGCTGTTTAGGTCCTTGGTCTTGGCGGGAGAGCGGATGGCCGGGGAGGAGAAGTTGATGTTTTCTACAAGCGGTGTTTTCGAGGGCGATGGCGTGGGAGATGGTGTGATTTCTGTGGCTTTTTTCGCGTGTCGGCCGCGCGTGTCGGCTTCGACGAGGTCGATTGCTCGCCGGCAGATGTCAAATGCTTTGCGCAGGTCGCCGGACTGGGCGGCTACCTTTTTGGAGAGGAACACAATGGCGGTTGGGTGGATGAAGGGCAGCTGTGTTGAGCCGGCTGGGAGAAGGGCTTTGAGTTTGGCAGTGATGACGGAGGAGATTTGGGCGGCGTTGTATGGGAGGAAGGGCAGTAGCTGTGGCTTGAGACCGCGGGCCTTGAGTCGCGGGAGGAAGCGATCCGTGAGATCCAGCGCGTTGGCAATGCCGACCAGCACCAGCCCCGACGCCTTTTGTAGTGACCACTCGAAGATGTTGTAGAAGAGCTCGACGTCGAGCTCGAGCAGGTGGTCCACTTCGTCGAGGGTAACAACATACGATGTCTCTTGCTGCATGAAGACGGCCCGCAGCGCTTCCATCTCGTCGCCCTCTGCAACCTCGGTGATGTCGACAAAGTCTTCGAGCAGTGTTCTGTACAGATCTGTAGCGTTCTTTACGCTCATGCAGTTGATGTAGCCGGTCCTGACAGACTCGTCCGCGGCGACTGTGCGGCAGACATCGTTGACGAAGGCGCTCTTGCCGGTGCCGGGCGGACCAGAGACGTAGATGCAGCCTGAGGTCTTGGCCTTGGTTCGGCTGGTGATGAAGGCCGCGAGCTCCCTCCTCTCGGTATCGCGGCCGAACAGCGCGGTGGGGGCAGAGCCTCTTGCGAAGACCTGGCGCGCTTCGTTGTAGATAGTGGGCGCGGTGCTGCGCGGGGTGCCTGGTGTGTGTGGGGTGCGAGGCGTCAGCGGCCGGCCGGCGATGATGAGTCGGTGTCTGGGTGTGACGGCCACTTTGCCGGCAAGCGCGTCGCGGTGCCGGGGCGTCGAGGGGGTAGGCGCGAACTTGTCTGGCAGGCCGACGAGCGCCTTCTGCGGAGAGTTTTCTTGGGCAGGACTTGTGCCCGCCTTCCTTCCGCGTCTCGGCGCCGCCTTGTCCGCGGGCTCGTCCACGTCCATTGCGTCGTCGTCGCGCACATTCTGCTTCTTCGGGGTGACGAAGGGGTTCTCAATCTCGCCCTCATCGTGTATCACGAACTGCGTCCTCCGTTTTGCGCGTGTTGCGACATGGAGCTTGGATTCTGCAGAGCGCGTTAGGGACGTCTCGGCTGGCGGAGCACGGCCGCAGCCTCGCTGGCTCGTACCTGAAGCGTCGATGCGTGCAGAGCTGCGCGTTCTCTTTCCAAGGACAGTAGACGCCATTGTGCTGTGCGGTGGGAAGGTGTGATGGGTGGTTGTGGAAGTCGTGGGCACAATGATGGAAGGAGCTACCCAGGTATGCGGCAGGTACGCGCCATCGACGCGACCGCGTTAAGTGCCCCAAGATTGGCCTAGTGCAGCCGCGCCCGCATTCAGCACCACATCCGGGCTGAGGCTTCACGGCAAGCACACACCAGGCGAGACCAGCAAGCAACCGGCAATCTTCCATCGTGTACTGCCGTAACGATCCAGCGTCAGTCGGACAGCGCTCAGTGTGTCACACCGACTCCGAACTTGTCGACTTGTTTGCTAAGAACCCCTGCGCCTCATGACGCTCTCCAACAACATCACCCCCGTTCAACGCTTGGTGCACATCTACTGATTCTGGAAAGATGCGCAGGAGATGACTACTACCGCTCGACTGCCACTGCGTTTGCGTGGTACGATTGGGTTGCTCTTGGCACTCCGCAGTCCTAGGGGTGGTGCAAGAAGCAGGGCTGGTACTAAGCGTACGACGTGGGCAATCAAAAAACTTGGTAGTATACAGGCCTCACATCCAGTGCACATCAAATGGCCAACTCTCCCTCTCCCCAGTCCCCGCATCACCCCTCCTGATCCAACCGCGCTGTGCGGGGCATCGCCAACAGAAGAACGTGAAATGCCATACCCAATATATCCGTCGTGGTCAAATGGCTTGGACTTCTTCCCAGAGGCTTATCAGTACCGCTATGCTAGTCGACGATCGTCTCGAAGGTCGCGAGTTTCTCGATGGGCATTTCCAGAGCTCGCAATAGGGCCATGTTGCGAGTTTTGTGTCTCTCATGACAACATTGTATGCTACACGCTGGCAACCTGACCCTTCACCACGCTCGTCTAACCATCTGCAGCCAAGTCTAGAGGAAGGTTTGTTTGAGCTGGGGATGATGGGGCCCCCCTACTTTGACCACGTCTTGGAAGCTTACCAGGACATCCACTACCACTACAAGCGTGGATTCGACCAGCATGGCCCTGAATCTTGCTACATCTCTCGCGAGATTAGACGGCTATCAAAGCTGCTACGCAAGCTGTACCTCGCAACAGGTATGCATGAGCTGGCTTCGTGGTCAAACCAACTGAAGTACATGGGAAGCGACGTACAATTGGGACCCAGACATCTTCGGCTGAGCACACCGCCGAAGCATCGGTATAATCGTGGGTTCCTGCTACAGCGGATTAGGTACTAGAGGCAGGCGCTTGGCCTGGCGGTGTCGTGCTCGACCAGCACTCATGCTGAACGCTGTAGTGTTCCGTAGACATTGCCTGCAATCCCCTCATGCAACTGATTGCGGTGTACGTAGGACTTTTTGCTGCTACCCGATGCTGCTGTTTTGGCGATACAGTCGTCATGACGTCAAAGTGAAAGACCGGCGAAAGGTCACTGGTGACCGTGAAATTGTTCCGCTTACTGTACTATAGTCGGCCTAAGCTTGTTATCTTGGTCTAAGAAAGCAAAGATTGCTCCCTACTTTTCGACCTTCTCTTCCAGATCTAATGCCCTCACAATCACAACGCCAATTGTAGGTTGGCTGAACACATTTGCGTACCTATATATTCGACTGCAAATCGAGCCTTCTCTTACCTACGGACATGGCCATCTCGCAAGACTCCGCCACTACGAATCGGCCATCAAAGCCGAAGGGTACACAGCTAGAACTCGCAGAAAATAGCGACTTCTTGCAAATCAGAAATCGTCTCCAAGGTGGCACAGACGCAGCCGAGGTCGCATCAGAAGGGCACCGCGTCTGTCGCATCAACGCCTTTTTTCGGCGCGACCTTCAACAAGCCCGCGATGAGGTTCGTAAGAACCGTATCGATAGACAAAGACAAGCTGTTCAAGAGGATGCTCTCAGGGAACTACGTGATGAGTTGCCCGCAACGTGCCAGATGCTCGAGCGCCTCTGGGTTTTACTCGAGCAGCGGAAGGTCAAGATACCCGACGACGTCAAGGCCGACTATCAAGCGCTGAAGGTCAAGGGCTCGCAGGGCAAGAAGATCGAAAACCCCAAAACGGAGACGGAGAGGAAGGCTGAAAGACTGCGGGTCGATAGATTGCACAAGGGACTCGAAGAAGGGAAAGCCAAGCAGACCACGTTTCTGTTACACACCCCAGACGGCGAAATGTACGACGCGCGGAAGTCTATCCTCATTGCAGACGAAGCTGGAGAGGAGGACGTTCCCGACGAGCAGATGACAGCGGAAGACGCTGCAGCTATCGAACATGCCGACTTCATGAAGAACGGCAGTTCGTATCAACCTCGGGCGCTTACTCTACCGTCTGGGCTTACTGCGAAGAACGTCGTTGCGGGAGTCAAACGCAGGTCAAACACCTCGAATCCCTTTGCCACACTCAAGAAGCCCAAGGTTGGTTATGACGACGGGGCCACTGCACTCGCGTCATGCAGCGGGTCGTCGACAGCCTCGTCAACATCTACCAGTCCTACCAGAAGATCGCTCTGCAAGCTGCAGAGGTGAACGAATACCTCCGCACCCTACGCGCAGACTCTATCACCAACGCTGCCCTGATAGGCGTATTGAAGAATGTCCAATCAGTTGCGAAACAATACCTGGCCGCCCGGAAAGTCCACGATATCGCCTTCAAAGCTGCTCTTCGCATCCCCGCTCATTCGGACCCTCTAGTCTTGGAAGAATTTGTAGCAACAGACGCAAAGGCATATATGACCATGACAACAGAGTGGAGCTCCAAAACGTTCATGGCTATGAAGTCGGCTCCAAATATGTCGGTTGCGATGGGAAAAGTCCTGGAGGACCAGATACAAGGAGTCAAGAAAAGCAACCCAGGACTTGCGGAAAGAATGAGCAAGTGAAACCAGGACCGCAAAGGCCATGGAAGCACCGGCAGCGAGGACCGCAAAACGCAGACTGGAGGAGAGAAGTAGAGGCCAGACAATCGAAGAAGGCGATGACAAGATGTTGCGATTTGGAACGGTGTAGAGTGGCGAAGGGCGGGACACGTGGAGACTGCAGGTGTCGCCTGTTGGGGGTGTGAGGAAACGCAGGCTGTTCTATTTGCAGCATTCCAGAAGCATGTATCAAGCATCTTGGTAGCATTGGCGACCACATCTTGGAACCGACAGGTAGGTAGAAAAAGCTTGTTTGCTTAATTACTTCTGCCCGGTATTGTTTCTGCGGGGTACCCTACTGCACCAAGCTTCCGGAAGGCAGGCTCCGCCCCTGAGCTACCAGTCGTGCGCGACACTTCAACCACATTCCAGCCACACCTTTTCGCTCAAGCAGCATGTTTTTTCCGGATGTTGCGTCTCCACTCGTGTTTCTTGTCGCGAGAATCTTTTCCGCAGCTGCATCATGCAAAGGAGGCGCCTCCGTTCGTGACGTGCGAATGTGGAGCTGAATCTCCCTTGCACAACATGCAGACAGCGACCCTGGCGCCGATCACTTCCTTTTTCGTCTACGGCGTGCGATAAAGCAACAGTGATGTGATTTTTTGAGGATGCTCAACAAACCAATGTCTGATGCATAGCTTCTCGTCGCTAAGGACGCGAGCCAGCTATGGGAATGCGCACGCAAAATGACAACACGAACGCCCCTAGACGTGTTGTGTTACCACAAAGGCATGGGCTAGTAGACGGGCATATAATCTGCAGAGGCCTGCTCGTCGGAACCAGCACGCTCGTTCTATTTCGTCTTACTCAACATGAAGTGGACTTCTTCTCTAACGTTCAGTGCTGCCGTCTTGGTCACCCTCTCAACAGCGCAGGATACTACGATCAACGACCGCCAGCCCACAGTGAGTGCACCGCATGAAAACCCGTGGAAGACCCTTTCCGAGGAGGAAGCTGCTAGTGTCAATGAACTTCTCCAAAAGCGAATGAGCTTGACTGGCAACCAAGGATCTAGCCGTGATAGCTACGTGTAAGTCGACCATTGCCAAATACCTCTCACTCGCCGGACACTAATGGAATATCAGAGTACAGCTCGCGCTTCTTCAACCCAACAAGACGGATACCCTTCCCTTTCTTGAAGGCAATGCTACGGCTCCAAAGCGCTATGCGCGAGCTACTGTTCAAAGTGGTACCACCAACTCGACAGACAAGCACTGGCAAGAGTACATGGTGGGACCATTGCCAGCCACGAATGCGACTGCGGTCGAGCCGTTGACTTTCCCGTTTCAAAACTCCCAACCAGGCCGAACACCAATGCATCCCATGTATTCACCCAACGATGCGACGAGTTTCTTTACGAGGTTTGCGAAAGAGACTGAGGATATCTCGATGCAATTGTACAACACCGTGAGTGGAAGCCAGCCGCAACATATAACAACAGAGGCTTACATGCATACAGACTTTCTTTACTGGCAGCATTGGTCTTAGGTTTGGAAGCCTCTTCCGGGATGAAGAGGGCCGAACCACCGTCTGGGCAGGAGCATTTGCGGACCCTGGTACCAATCTCAGCAGTGTTACCGTCGAGCCACTCGGATTCGCTGTGAAATTTGACGTGACCGGACCAAACTCGGATACCTGGAAAGACGTCGGGTGGTACTCGTATGGCAAGTTTTACGCCAGCACAGAAGAGTACCGTGCCGCAATCAACGCTCCCGATTATGAGATGCCACCGCCAAACGTACGAGGAAACTGGACGTCTACCGACAGGCAGGGAACGCCCATGCCGTTGGACAACCTACCACCGCCGGCTTCTGTCGCCCAGGGCGACCAGCGGTTCAAGATTGACACGGAAGAGGGATACATATCATGGATGGACTTCACTCTCTACCATGCCGTCTCTCAGGACCTCGGCCTGTCGTTGTTTGACATCAAATACAAAGGCAAACGCATCATCTACGAGTTGTCCTTGCAGGAAGCTCTGACATCATACTCCGGCACCGACCCTTTCCAATCGCAAGCGACCTTCTACGATACCGCGAGTGGTATGGGCTCGACGTTGCAGCCTCTTGTCAAAGGTTACGACTGCCCTAGTCATGCTACCTACCTACCTGCAACATGGACAGAAGGCGACACGGTCAAGACACAAGCCGATGCTATATGTTTGTTCGAATTTGACGCGAGCTACCCGATCCGTCGACATTCCTTTTCACCATCCGCACCACACACTAGCGTAGCAAAGAACATCCACTTCGTCATGCGTACGGTAGCCACAGTAGGCAACTACGACTTCCTCATCGATTACAGCTTCTTTTACGATGGCGGTATCGAAGTCTCTTCACGCTTTTCTGGATACATTGCCGCTGCTTACTGGGAGAATCAGCCCGAGTACGGCTTCCATATACACGACTTCCTTTCGGGTAGCTCGCACGACCACACTCTCAATTTCAAGGTCGATCTTGACATCAACGGCAGGAAGAACAGTGTACAGAAGCTAGAGTTTGTGCCGACTTCGACAGCGTATCCTTGGAGCCAGGGTCGCGTATACAATACATTCAAGGCTGAGCGATCTTGGGTAGCCGACGAGAGCGAGTCCATGATCAATTGGGCCGAGAATGATAACGCGTTGTACGCCATTGTCAACAGGGACACACCGAACCCGTACGGCGAGTACCCAGGTTACAGAATCAAAAGATCTGCCGGCACCATACACCTTACACAAACGAATTCGACATATACTGGCAAGACAGGTGCCCCTGTGACTCACGACTTCTACGTCACACAGCAAAAGGACACCGAGCCAAGGTCTGCGGATGCATACAACCAGTTCTCCAGGGACGATCCGCTTGTCAACTTTGGAACTTTCTTTGACGATGAGAGTCTGGATCAAGAAGATTTGTTCGTAACCCCACCTGCTTTCCCCACATATTGTTGATACTGCACCCCGTCATATATCATTTACTAACACATCACAGAGTGCTTTGGTTCAACCTCGGCATGCATCATCTCCCGCACACCGGTGACTTGCCCAATACCATGTTCAGCTCTGCTCATTCGGCCATGAGGTTCGAACCGTTCAACTACCTTGTAGGCGACCCCTCTGTCTCGAGCAACCAGCAGGTCAGGATTGAATACGATGCCGAAGGTACTGTCCTGAGTGTGGATGAGTTCGGTAAAATGGCTGCCAACACTACCTATACTTGATTCACTTCTAGGTGGATGTCTATATACTGTTGGGTGCGCAACATCCCGTCGTTACTGTTTATAATTCTCATTATTCAAAAGTTCTACTACGATCTGTTTCTAGCTCTATAAAGTGCTTGTGCCATGGTTCCGAGCTGTGATCAGATTTCCGAAAGCTGGCTTCTTATAGTTCTCTAGCTCTCGCCTCTGGATCCCAATCAGATCAAGATCGCTTCGCGTATCAGGGGTACAATCCTTCCTCGGAACGCCTTCTCGTAAATGTACATGCGAGAACAACTTGATGCGGGTAAAACGAAGTGTGCCGCCCACAGGATCCAGGCCCTCGAATTCCAACCCTTCGCCCTCAACAATGAGTCGGACTTGCTTTTGAGTCCTGCTACGACCATATGTAGTTTTCATTCCGCGGATAATGCCTTGTTGTACTTCCCAACGTGTCATCGCCGACTAAACCATAGAACCGATACGTAATACATGTGCAAGACCCGAGTTGGATAAGCGCAAAGTCCGCGCGGACGACGTGCCATGCGCATCCATGGTGTCCACAATCAGGCGTTTTCGATCGAAGCCGTGCACACTTCTACAATAACGAGACAGTTTTGTAAACTTCGTGAATGTCGCTACTAGCATTACAAAGTGATTTTCGTCTCTGTTACAATTCGTGCAGCTTTACAGTATCCAGTATGTACTGCCTGTACTTCACAATACGACGACATTCACTTTGGAGCCTTCCTCATCGCATACCTTTCGTTTCAAACATTGAGCTTCAGCAGCCCGTCCGCTTGGGAGGTTCGAATGCCCGATATATGTGCATTAAACTATAGTACAATACGATGCGCTCTTTACTTTCTATCTGCACGTTGTAATCATCAGGACACATTCAGCGGCTTGACGTACTGTTTCCAGATGTCTAAGAACGCCATCCTGTCCTTCCTGCTCTGGAACTTGATCTCTAACGCCGAATACCCAAACCGATTCAAATTAGCAGCCCTCGAGAAACCACCACCACCACCTCCCGATATATCTTTCAATCGGATCGGCGAGCCGTTCAGCGACCCTGAAGCACCGCTGTCTGATCGAGAAAATCGCGGCATTTCCATGGAGTCATTGCGCTTCTTCAGAGACGGATTCGCTGCTTCCGAACCAGCCTGTGTGGATGACTTGCGGCGTTTGAAAAGCTTGTCAGTCGCCCAACGCGATGCGTCTTTTGAGAAAAGAAGTGTGAGCTTGTCACTGTCTTTCTTGTAAACCGACTCCGTGAGCCATTCGAATGCGTAGTGCGGCTCCTCGACCCAATGCCCTTTCTCTTCCAATGCGCTTGTGTAAAACAGCAGGATCAGGACCTCAGACGTAACAAGCCCACCATCCGCCAGGTGCGTCTCGGTACGCCGCCACAGCCGCAGATTCCTACCACGACATTCAGTCGGGTTCTGATCCGAGGATATGCTCAATATGGGTCGATCAAATTCGAGATTAGCAGAGTCGGCACCGTTGTTGGTGTACAACAAAGTCTGGAATTTGTTTGCTGATTCGTGACTAATGAACGTGTACTTGATGTCAATGTACTGCTTGTTGAGTTTCCCGAACGACCCGCGCGGGAAATCAACAGAAACTGCACCGTCAACATACGTAGTAGTCAAGGGTATCGCTGGCCCGGTAGCAGGGAAGTGCTGTTCAGTCCATGTTCGAAACTTTCCGTCTTGGCTAGAGGGATAGCCTGTTCGCAGCGAGATGCCAGTGTCTTCTCGATATCGCCACCGAACCTCGCATTCGTGATTTTCGGATCCGTACTTCAGAGACTTTCGTTCGACCTGCACGTTGCGACATATTCGCTTCCAGTCGAGTGCAGCGTCACCTAATGCTATGGTTGCCAGGGATGTGCGCGAGCGACTGCGCCGCAAAGTAGGGGATAACGGCTTCTCCGAGGCAGTACCCGTTGATGACGGTGATGCGGGCGAAAAGCTTTCGCTACAGGCGACTGTGGAACTAGAGGGTGTCCCATTAGGTTCAAGTGATCTCGGCATAGGCGACTGCGTCCAGTCGACTGATGCAAAGTAATCTGGAGACGATGGCTGTAGATTCAAGCTCGGGCGGATGCTGCCCATGGAATCACTCCAATTTTCTTGGCCAAACATGGTGAAGTTGCCAGAGTGGTCTGTCTCGAGGGTATAGGTTCGCAATGGAGCTGGTGGCATGTTGCGGACCTGCTGCTTCATCGCATCGCTTGGGACCAAGTGTGAGCGTTTCTCCGCCGTGGCTCGCTTTGCGCGATTCTCCTCGATGAAAATCGCGTCATCAACCTGCCGTCTCAGATGGTATAGTACAGCAGCTGTCTGATCATCACCAGTAGAAAACGCAGCGGGTGTATCTCCTAGAGAGAGAGGCCGCGATAGTCCCGCTTCTTGAGCAACACGTTCGTCCTCACTTTGCAGCCATCGATCAAAAATTTTCCATTCGCTGAACAACGGGTGTTCGTCGGAAGACGCGAGTGCCAGTGGTGCGCGGTTGCTTGGAACACCAAGAGTGTTTGTGGAGTAAGAACGGCCGCCTAGATTTACTGTACGAGACGGCGCAGCGTCGAGAAGACGTTGGGTCTGCTTGGTTGCCTCGAGATGTAGCCGCCTAGCGACGGTCAGCGACTGTTGTTTCGAGTACGAAAGAGGCTTACAATTGCAGAAAGGAAATGCACATGTTCAGCGCTTGGTAATGACCACTGATCTGCTTCCTCAGCCCATCGATCTCCTTCTCCATCCCGATGTATCTGATCGTGAAGATGAACTTCTTGACGGTCATCTTCTTATCGACGAGATGTTCAGCGTATGGCTCCAGGGTCTTTTCACACTTCTTCAGCGTGTCTTCGAAATCTTTGACAGGGAATGCTGCGCGTTGGTTATTTCAAGTCAGTGCATGCCGCAAATGTAGTACACAAACACTAACGTAGCGGCTGGCCATATTGTTTCATTAGCTCGCCCAGCTCTTTGAGACAGCCATGGAATGTGGTGAACTCCTTAACAAGCCCACTAACTTGCGCTTCAGAATTTTCGTTGGCATCTAGTTGCGATGATGAGCGAGGTGGTCCCTGACGGTTGCCGCCAGAGGGGGGCAGCTGGCGCCATACCTTTGAACGCGAGGTATACACGGGTCGAGATCTCCAGCAATTTCAGAACATCGGACGGACTGCACCCAAAGGACATATTCGTAGGGTTGCGCCGCGCTCAAGCGCAACAGAATTTGCGTAAAGACTGCTCATGCGTTATAGAACTGTTGGCGCACAGTAGGGACAATCATCGTCCAAGCATGAGACTTCCATGAAAAGGACAAGCAGGTGCAGTAAGGACTACCTGAGCTTACGCTTGTCTCTTCGTCACGCGTCCAATAGAGCTAGCCTAAAGGTAGACCGCTCCGGCATCTGGGGGGTGGCTCACGGCGCTGCTGACACCCTGCTTCGGCTCAGGCACGTAAATTCGTCGAAGCCTTCTAATGTCGGCAGCAACCAGGGCAGCCCAGGGCAGCCATGAGCTTGTCCAAAAGTGGCGGACAGCTCGTGTTTGTGCATGTGGCGGTAATAGGATGGTACGCCCAATTCGGCATAGGAGCTTTTGGCGTTCAATGAGGTTGCGAAGATCAACACGTGGGGGAGCGAACGGCCATCGTCGACTGCCATATGGGTCAGCCAACTTCATTCAGCCACGCGTGGCTTTCCCTTGGAATCTTGGAAGATCTTGTGATTCAGCCTGCAGGAACTCACAAGGAATTGGAATTCATAAGATCAAGATGCAGCTGCCCACTCATCGCAGCGTTCGCAGCTGAACGAGCATCGCAGACGCGAGGAGCCGGAGGATGCACTATGATCTAGCCATCCGCAGCAATCACAGATTCCAAAGGACTCCAGAGATGAAGGCCCTGATGCTTGGATCGCGGCAGCGAACGCCACCAAGCCTGACTTCGGCGATCCAAACGAGATTGGATGCGATGATTCAGAACGCACGAATAGCGCCAGTTCGCATGCGCCCTCTTCTGTTGACCGGTTTGCCTTGTGGCATCGGGCTATGCACGCTGTCCTAAATCTGCCTTCGGTAGTTCGTGTCAGGGTGGAGGCTGAAGCTTTGCGCATTCGCAATATGAAGGATGCTGCCCCAAGGCGATTGTGTACGACAGACCCCATTACATACTGATTATTGCCGGAACCCTCGCACGTAGGTGCAACTACCATACTGTACAGTGCTGCCACCGCTATCGCTACAATGGGCCTCCGTAATTGGATCATGCGTCCTATGAAAGGCCACCATGTTGGGGTGGAGGATCTGACAGCAGGCGGGAGCGGTATACCCGTAGGTTTTCCCTCTTCCACTCGCAGTAATCTTACGGTCGGAGTTCTCTCGCTAATCATATAGACAGGAGATAAGGCGTCGACGGTGGACTCTCGCGACGATTGATTCAGCGCCCTTTCAGGTCTGGGTAGTAGTAGTAGCTGGGATCGGCTTCTTAACAGATTCGTTCGGCCTTTTTGCCTTGAATGTCGTTACTCCTATGCTCGGTTATGTCTACTGGCCTAACCACAACGAAGGCGGTATACCCTCGGTGCCGTCCTCTGTCAAGACAGCCATGATGTGTTCCACATTAGCGGGTACAATGGTCGGCCAGATAGGATTCGGCTTCGCAGCAGATATTTTGGGCCGACGAAAGATGTATGGATTGGAGCTGGTGATCGTCATCGTTGGCACAATGCTGCTGCTCATGAGTTCAAACGGAGAGAAGAACAGCATGGCAATTGGAGGATGGCTGGTCACCTGGCGGGCGATCATGGGTAAGAAGCAAATTGATCTACGAATGCATCGTAAGACTGATGATGACTAGGGATCGGTATCGGGGCGGACTATCCTTTGAGTGCTGTGGGTGTTGTTTCTAACGTGACTGTGCTGGTACTAATCGTGGGATCAGGTCATTACTGCCGAGTTCGCACCTCGCAAACATCGTGCGCGAATGCTAAGCTGGGTTTTCTTCGCCCAACCTGTTGGACAGCTGCTCGCCAATGTTTTGTCGCTTGCTGCAGTGGAGTCGTACAAGCCATGGATCAAAGAGAACACGCAGTCTTGTCGGCCTGCCGACTTGGAGTGCTTCCGAGCTATCGATCGACTTTGGAGGCTTGTAGTTGGGATCGGCATCGTGCCGGCTCTCATCGCTCTGCTTTTTCGATTTACGATACCAGAGAGCCCGAGGTATACGCTGGACATCTTGCAAAACACAAAAAGTACCCTCGAAGACACGGCGAACTACTTTGGTGCGCCCGGAACAGATCCCGAACATGGCGAGAGGGAACTGCTAAATTTGGCTGCAACACAGGAAGTTCCGAGGCCTGTATCGAGGCAATCGACCAACGATTCGGTGATTGAACCCGACGAGGAGATTGAGAGCGACAGTGACTCCGGACACCGACTTAGTGACGTACGTCTTCGTCCCGCCGCAGCGTCTCATGTCCAGCTTCCTCCAGGCGACCCGGATTTTGTTCCTCCACTCGCCTCGTGGGCCGACGCAAAACAATTCTTTATAGCAGAGAAGAACTGGCAGTACCTTCTAGGAACGTCGTTGGCTTGGCTGTTTCTCGATTTCGCATGTAGGTACACTGCCAGACCACTGTGGCAAAACCACTAACTTTGAGACAGTCTATGGACTGGGCCTCTCTTCACCAGAAATTGTCAGCCACATCTGGCAGGGAAACAACGACAGCAAATCTTCCGTCTATCAGACGTTGAGTGACAACAGCAAACACACCCTGGTGATGGTTTCCATAGGGACAGTTGTCGGCGGCCTGCTGATGATCAAGATTGTCAAGTATGTGTCGCCAAAAGTGATTCAGTTCTGGGGGTTCTTGGTTCTATTCGTTCTCTTCATCGTAACCGGAAGTGCCTGGACCAACCTACTCGATAGCAGTCGCTCAGGACTCATCGTACTTTACGTACTCAGCCACATTGCCTTCAACCTGGGACCGAATGTAACGACTTTCAGCAAGTAATATCCGTGTACGACCTGTTGTGAGACATTTACTGACTTTGTACATCAAGTTATCCCTGCCGAGATATTCCCTACGAGGTACCGGTGTACCTGCCACGGCATAGCTGCGGCTAGTGGCAAACTCGGGTAAGGAAAAGCCACGTACGAACCGCATATGAGACGTTTACTGACTTCGAATACTCGCACCTTAGGTCTTGGGTGGTGCAAGTCTTTCTAGCATATGCATTTCAATCCGACAAATCTGAACCCACGAATGATTTTGAATGGGAACGCCAGAACTTCGGACATATCCTGCAAGTAATGAGCGCTTTCATGGTAGCAGGTGCCGTAACAACATATTTCTTGGTTCCAGAGACAAGAGACCACGATAACAAGAGTCGGACACTGGAGGTTTTGGCGTGTGGCAAGAAGGTTATCGATGAGCTGAACCGCCAGCGGAAGAAGGAAGATGAAGACGACTGAGACAGATTGCACCAGACTGAATTTGATGAAGTTAGGGAAGATACGGTCATGGGTTGGATGAAGCAATGGATAAGCTGAGTAGCGTAGTCAGTTGAATGTTGATGATGCAGTACCCAGCCACCCGGCCCCACATCCATGGTCAATGACGCAGGCGGCACGTTTGGCGCTAATCTCGTCCGGCGCTACGCAGCTTCTTCTGACCTTCACGTGCTGCTATCTCGAGCACTCATCATTACGAAGCCTGGGCCCCGAAGACGATGGTGTGCTTCTTTCCATCCGATTCCATCGGAGGATGCTAGCAAAACGACACGGATATGTATCCTTCTCTCAATCAGGACGTTACGGGACCGTTCGGGAAGGGGATATAGGAGAAGGGGCTTGAGGGGCAACGTCCGAGATGTTGCATGATGAATGATGGTAGAACGATACGGAATGCCACATCTAAAGATAAATTTAGAGAACCGATAGCTGCCTGCCCCTGTCGTACAGCTCCTCAAAGCGCCTTCGCCTCTATTGCCAAAGTAAGGTAATTTTCTTCCACCATGGCCCTTTCATATTCATTGTTCGCGCCGGCACCTCCTCAGCAAGCACCTGATCCATACCCGTCTTCAGATCTACCTCTGCTGGATCATAAGCCCAGCTATCGCTCCAAGCCCAAATTCGATGCCCCCCGTAGAACAAGAAGAACATGGGAATACCCACGTACGCAGTAAAGAAAGAGCTAATGTCCCACTTCTCAGGCCAGAAGACGTCGAACCCGTTCACCAAACAGAGAATTGTGAAGCTGATGATGACGCACCAAGCGCCCCACTTGTTAACCGGTGAGCGATATGGAAGATCCGTGATGTTTTGCGTTTCGCAGGCTTTCCGGAAGCGCAGAAAGATGATGCCGCAGCAGATCCAGGAGATGAACCCAGACGTGTTTGTTAAATTCACGAACCAGTTAAAGACGACCGCACTCTCGCTGCCTACGTTTAGGTATGCTAGAGCGCAGAACAACGAAGAGGCAGTAACAGCCCAGTACGGCACACCGGACTTGGTGCATGCTTTGAAGATGGAAGGTGCGTTGCCAGACAGCGCAAGCGCGTATAGCGAGCGCGAGGACAAAAAGAGGAAGGAGTTTCCGGACGACCATGCACTGATGATGATACCTGCGTTGATGATGCTGTCCAGCACGGGGATGCCAGCGTTCTTGATTCCGGCAACGAAGGGGGACGAGCCAGCCCCAGAGCCACCAGACGTGATGATGGGGTCGTTGGAGGGGCAAATAATCCCGATAGCCAGTACGCTGCCAACGTAGAAGAAGAGGAGGCGGTATATGTATCTGCGTGCCGCAGTAGGCAAGTTGCGACGCGGTGACTGCATCTCGCCACCTGTTGCGACGAGAAGCTCTGGAGCAAATGTGAAGGGAAACTAGAGATGAGGGTCAGACAAGTAGATATAAAGCTTCGCCGGAAGCATACTTACAGCAGAGAGTACCATGGTGGATAAGAGGGCCACAAATCGCCCAGCATTCCCTTCTTCTAGATACGTATTTGCCGCGCCAGGATTCTTCCAGTACCGGAAGCCGAGTCGGTCATGCTGTGGGCCGCCGCCTTTAAGATAGATGTACAAAGTCAGTGGTTGTCTCACACGCAGTTTGTACAGAGATATTACTAACCCCAGAACAAAATAAAGGACAGAATCAGGAGCCCTAAAATCATGATGACCTTTGTTCCGGCAAACCAGAACTCTGTCTCGCCATAGAACTTGACTGGAAAGCAGTTCAGTCCAACAATGACAATGATCATGATTGTGATCCACACTGCGATGTTCACGGGCGGGTTCCAATACTCAATGACCAACCCGGCTGCTGTGATTTCGTAGGGCACAAGGATACCGAGCGAGTAGAAGTATAGCCAACCCAGCCCGAATCCCATAGAGCGCGACACATAGCGGTACCCGAAAAGGTTCTGAAGGTACAAAGTCAGTCATGTCTCACATGCCTTTGGTACAGCCACAAATTACCATGGAAGACCCTGGGGTCGGCAGATAGGCCGCGACTTCAATGATACCCGCAACGGTACAAAAGATCAAGAACGACATGGCGATATACGTGGACAGGATGAAGGCTGGGCCGCCGCGAGCGAGGGTTTGGCCTGATCCGACAAAGAGTCCAGTACCTATCGTGCCACCCAAAGCAATCATTTGAGCATGTCTACGTTCCGTCAGCCTTTGAAAATATAGGGTATCAAGAGGGGTCTACTGACCGTGACTTCAGACCACGCTGCGTAGTCTCATAACGCTCGTCGAATATCTCTCCCGCAATAATCTCTGGATCGACAGCGGAGCTCTTCCTGCGACTCGCCGTATGCGACTTGCGAACATGGCCAATGCCATAGTCCACGCTCTGTTCTCCGATAGCCGACTGTTCTGCCTTCTTCTCGGACATGATTTCCATTGGGACTCTGACGAATAAAGTAAATACTCAGTCAAGAAGTGTAAAAGGGAGTTGGATGGTAGATAAGAGTCTTGCATGCAGTCGGCTCAAGTGAGTCTGCTCAGCATGCTAGCCGTGTAAGCAGGGAATGCTTGTCCAGTTGCTATACGTAGTCCCACACGGATCCACCAAACCGGGCATGCTAGCCCCCAGATAAACGCCGATATAGGTTTCTCCATCCGCTCACGTCAAGCCGCGGACGATGGTCCGATGGAACGAGTCGAGACCGGCAAGGATACGAACAAGGGCTGAAGATAGGCGCCGATAAGGACAACGGCAAGAGAGTACAAGAGCTGATAAGGTTCTTCAGCGTTCATAAACGAGCTAGGCTACTTGTAGAGATGCTCGATTCCATCTGCACATCCATGTATGCAGCATTGAACTGCGCAGCTGCGTAGAAGTGCTTGTGTGGTCTCAGAAGGCGCGACAAACACGCTCGCACATGGAACATGCCCAGGTGTGCTTGGCCAAACATTCACACTATCAGTCCTTATATCCTGGTATCGAATCAGGAGCCGGAGTACGAGATATAGACCTACGAGAAGTGGTGATGCACCAGGGATGCCCACTAACACGGCGTGTTGTTATCGCAATCGTCCGAACAGCGCCGTCCAAGCCTCTTTCGGTTAGCAATCCGTCTAGCTGAGAGAGGCGGCTACGGTTGTCATCATCTCGCCATACGCATATCCCAAGCGTAGGCAATACGGTTAAATTTCGGAATATGAGTGATGTAGATCAGCTGTCGTAGACACGAACAGCGAGATTAGCGCATTTCTCGCCAAGGGCTTTTCGCATGTGGAGTAGACGGCCCAAGGTACGATGACTATTGAGCACCATATTTAAAAGGTATCACTGCGTAAAAACGGGAGTTGCTATAAGGTCTCTACCCAGCTACATCTCGGGTCAACGGGTAGTGCTGTAGAGGGCGAAATGCTCAAGTAAACTCCACCACGACATTCGGTAAGTTAGATGCTCCCAAAGACCGCATAACAGCCTCTCTCAAAGATCCTCATACCACAATCACAGTGACACTTCCCCCTGTTCCCATCAATCGAAACAATCTGCCTTCTCTGCACACTAAACCACTCTGTCTTGATCTCAGTCCGCCACGTCAGACCACAACCATTGCCACCGCCATGACAAACGTAGAGATAAAGCGGGGGCTATTGCGCGGATCCGAGCGAGGAGAGATAACTTTGAGGCCATGCTAGTGGAGTGAAAGATGAAAGAAGCGTACGCAGGTGTGCATTCTTATAGTATTCAAAATGGCATGGTGTCGGAATAGGCAGGCGCGTCTGAGACTGTGCGACCGATGCAACCCAAGTGTCTTTGGTGTATTCCCGTGAGACTATGACTTGTTTCACGACACAGCTTGGTGTCTTCTAACTACTGTAAATATCTCACTTTGCTGTCTGACCTCTACTGACAGCCTCCTGGGCTCACCATGTCAATTCCTTTTGCGGCCTCTTGACCATGCCTGGAGGTACACAACCCCACGAGCACACGCTAACCCGAAGTGGAAGAAAGTCACCTGAGCCCCGACTCCAGAATTCAACCCATTCGGCGCGTGCCACAACGTAGTGCTTGCGACAGACATGGCACTCGCGGAAGACACCATATCCGTCGGCAGCGTTCGCTTCTGCTCGGGAGAGAACGGCTTCGACAATGGGGAGAGCACACGGGCTGAGGTAGTCACGTACATTGTGGGGCTCCAAAGATTGAAGTGCCATATGCAAGGTCGTAGTAAAGAGGGAGGAAACTTTACTTGTGCACGGAGGGACGAACCACGGTGAGGAAGGTAGGCCGTATGTACCCTGATTCGTCTCGATGATGACGGGGTAATGTTCCTGGTTGGAAGTAGGGAGCTTTGGAGAGCCCTTGAGAAGCTTGCCATCCTGCTCATAGTAAGAAACCAGTGTCCTAGCAATGTACCGTGGCGCGTGGGTAATGGTATCGCCCTCTACTAAAGCCTCTAGGCGCAACGAAGGGTGGTGCGGATAGAAGCCAGCATCTTCAGCGGCGCACGTTCGGGCGTCGTCTCCACCGCCAAAAGAGTTGGCCCAGGACTCGAAATAGCGGATGCGCCAAACAGCCTGGTCGCGGTCTTTGCACGTTGCCAGGGTTCGATAGAGATGTGCCAGCTGCTTGTTTGCGTCTTCTCGTAAGTCATCGAGGTGGTGAAGGGGCCCTTGCTGTTGCTTCTGGTAGTCGGTGAGGGAGAAGCTGCGGAAGGACATTGGCTGGAGCAAATCTGTACCCATGAGAGTGAGGCGAGTCATGTTTCCATGTGGGGAAAGAAGAGTGACGATGTCGAAGGGGAGGTAGTGAAGCTTGTTGAGGGATACGTCCAGTGCCTCGAGCTTGCGCAGGCGGCTGATTTGCTGGGGAAGTTCGTCGATATCGTTCTGGCGCAGGTAGAGGCCAGTGAGATCGTCAAGGTTGAACAAAGCGGGCACGAGGCGACGGAGCTTGTTCTTGCCAAGGTTGACGTGGAGTCTGGGGAGCAGAGAGCGATACTGGCCCGCCGTGGGGAGCTCGTTGTCGTACACGGGAGGGTGGCTAATGACGGAATTGAGCTCGCCAATGCGTCTGATGTCGCTGTCGTCGAGGTCCAGGCCAACGAGGTCGTACGACTCCCGGTCTGCCGCAAGGCCGTCGTCGATGTGCCGGTTGAAGACGGACCCTGGAGTGGGGTGTCTTACCACGTCCATGTCCACGTCCATGGCTTCATCGTCGGTAGCTCGCGCGTGGAGCGGGCGGGGGAGCGAGACGGAGGCGCGGAGAGAGGCAGGCGGGATGTACGGGGGAGGGGGCAGTTCGTCAGAGCTGCTGGTCGCATCGCTGAGCATGTAGATGCCCGAATCCAAGTTGCGCGCGAACTTGGTCTTCTTGACTTGGGGGCTGGCGTGAGCAGACCCGTGCGTGTCCCACCACGCGCCTTTGCGCTTGTTCTTGTGTATGCGTGGGGACTCGTAGTTGGCCACGTCGATCGACTCGCGCGAGTCGTCGCTGGAGAAGACCGGGGGAGGGGAGCTCGACTTGGTGGTGAAGGCCGTGGGGTGCCGCTCGAAGAAGGGGCTGGGCGCGAGGTCCTCGGTGCCCGCGAATGGCGGCGGCGAAGAGGGCAGCGCCTCGTCGAAGTCCATGGCGAGCTGGTTGTCGGCGGCGTCTATTGCGCGTCGTGCGTTGTCGTCGCGCAGGAGAGATGCCGCCGCTGTGGGAGGAGGCTGCGCCGACGCGTGCTACGGCCTCGGCAGCCACGAACCAGGGTCTCGCCGCACGCCGTCATAGCGTCCTCCAGGGCTGCTGCTGGTGCCACCCCCATCACGTGATTCTCCTAGATGAGCGATAGGTCTTTGCCAAAATCTGGAGAAGAGCTGCATGACGTGTCCAAGGTGCGCGACTGGGGTACATGAAGCCGAGTGGACAAGCATATCAAGACGTGAAGGGCTTGGGTGAACATTCAACGGCCCCAGATATACCCTTTCAGCGCGGCCAACTGCTCTGAAAACCAAAAGCATACGACCAACATTGCGCATTAAATATCACCAGGCAGCAGACGTGCAGCTTGCGCTAGTCCCAGCACTCATCGTACTCCGCACGACAGCCGCCGTCCATGGGGCAAGGCAGTGTGCCCTCGCAGAAGGATACTGCCATAGTACCTGCAACTCGCTGCGGAAGAACCTCAACATCTGCCTGTGCAACACCAACGACGAACCCGAAGATGCATGCAACAGTGCCTTCACCCGTCATTGGCTAGCAGACCCTCACTGACACTGATCCAGAGCGTCGCGCCGAGGACGTGGGGGATGTGCCGCGGTGGATTCAGCTCGGAGGGCATGTCGTAATGGACGACGGAGACAAGGGAGCGAAGACGGTTGCCAAGTGATGAAGCTGGGAAGGTTGTGACGCAGGACAGCTGCGACTTGCAATGTGTGACGTTTGGTTGCTTGCCGTGTAGAGCGTTGAACTAGTCTTATGCGAGTCTTGAATGTTTTCTTAGTATGAGGTGAGGTTGAGGCGACGGTGTAAACCAAGCTGTCGGAACATGTCGGCCCGTCTGGAGCAGCTCATGGCATGATGGTCCTACCGCGTCGCACAGAATCGATGACGCGACGGTAAACAGGACCAGGAGGCGCAGCGATGCAAGGATGCGCACGCGAGGCTTGTCACAACTGGGCGTCGTCTGGGCGGATGCAGTCGCCGAGCCGCGTTCGAACAGCGTCCTCGCGCAGTGCCGGGCGTGTGTCGTTGCGAGACGGGCGCACCAACCGTGGTAGACAGGCGTCGAGACAGACATAAACCTGGACCCAGCTACGGGAGCAGGGTGAGGTAAGCCGGGCCGCTGGGCAGGCACGCAGCGTGTTTGCAGCTTCCAAGCTTGGCCTGCGCTCCACCGCTGCCGGCACAACATCAGTCCGCCCATGCGCCGCCCCACGTGCAATGCCCCATGTGGATCATGGCGACAAGGCAGGCGCGAGTCCAAGACGTCGGACAAGACGTCGTCTGCTCGGCGTCGTTCCGTATACGCTGGGTACGGGGCGAGGTATTGGCGTTGTCTTTTTGCCATCCAGGCTTCAAGACGCTCTCTCTGCGCCCTCTCTGCGCTCCCTCCTGTTCGTCTCTGGCCGACACCTTTCCAGTCTTTGAAGAGAAGCAGAATGCTTCCACGCGCGGCATTATAGCGACTGCAACTCGAGACGACGCCTGAACACTACAAAGCCACCATGGCGGGCGCAATAGTGAGCCAGACATGGATCCTCACCAAGAAGACGCTGCTCGTCGTCTTCGTGCGCCACTGGTTCTTCACGAGCGTCCGCGCATTCTGGGCTCCCATTATCTTTGTATGTCGACGCCTCGTCGCCCCCCGCACAACAATGGCTAACCAGGGCTCGACCGCAGATGTTTTTCATCTCTTACGCGAAAAACTTTTTTGTTCCGCCGTCAGAGTACGGCATCGGTGAGCCGTCCCTCATCCGCTCCTTTCCCGAGGCCCTCAGTGCTGCCCAAGGCGGCCGTGACAAGGTCGTCTTCGTCAACAACGGACACACTGGTGGCGATATTCAAGACGTTATTGCACAGCTATCTGCTCAGGTCCGCGACGCTGGCCTGCAGGCCGTGACCATTCAGCAGGACGTGCAACTGCTTTCAACGTGCGAGAGCTCGCTGCGGGGCGCCAGCACATGCTATGGTGCAGTGTCCTTCCTTTCCAGTCCGAGCCAAGGCCAGGGCGAGAGCTGGAACTACACCATTCGATCCGACGGAGCGCTGGGAGAGGAAATCTACGTGGGTCAGGACGACAACGATGTCCAGATCTATATTCTGCCCTTCCAGCGCGCCATCGACCAGGCCATCGCCTCCGTCGAGGGCTCTGCTGCCATCCCCGCCACCGACGAGTACCCGTACACGGAGCGTACGCAGCAAGAATATGACGATCGGATCAGGACTCTGTACATGGGCGCACTCATCAACATCATGGGCGTGGCTCTGTACATTGGCGTGTGCGGCGTCACCTATCAGCTCACGGGGCAAATGGCTGAGGAGAGAGAACGCGGCATATCCCAGCTAGTCGAGGCCATGTCGCCCGCCAAAAAGCCATGGCACACGCAATTTGCCCGTCTTCTGTCCATGCATATTGCTTTCGACATCATCTATTTCCCGGGCTGGGTCATTATGGGCGCCATCCTTTGGGCGCTGGCTTTCCAAACGTCCAATGCTGCCATATTGATCATCTTCCACGTCCTTGCTGGCCTGTCCTTGACCAGCTTCTCCATCTTCGGCGCAGCTTTCTTCCGCAAAGCTCAACTATCTGGCATCACCATCGTCATCGTCCCGATCCTCCTGGCCATCATCGCCCAAGTCGCTGGACCTTTCAGCACAGCTGTGGTATACGTTCTGAGCCTGCTCTTTCCGTCCATCAACTACGTCTTCTTCATCATTTGCGTCGCCCGTTTTGAGCGACAGCTCATTGGAATGAACCTCGTCCGAGCCGCGCCTGACTACCAGGATCACATCTGGACTACTCCCGGTATCGTCTTCTGCATATTTGCCATTATACAAACTTTTGTGTACCCTGTTTTGGGCGCGCTTGTCGAGCGCTGGCTCTACGGCACCGTGTCGGCCGACCGGAAGACTACAACGTCTTCGCCGGATCACAACATCATCCTGACAAGCTTTTGTAAGCACTGGGCTCCCAGTTGGTTCCGCAGCAACGTCCTCACCAAGTTCGGCGTCAAGCCACCAGAAACAGTCGTTGCCGTGCAAGACTTCAGCATGAAGGCGCGCAAAGGCCAGATTATGGTTTTGCTTGGTGCCAATGGTAGTGGCAAGTCCACCACGCTGGACGCCATTGCGGGTCTCAACTCCATCACTAGTGGAGCGATCGAGATTGATGGCACCGGAGGCCTTGGACTGTGCCCCCAGAAAAATGTCATGTGGGATGAGCTGACTGTCTACGAACACGTTCGTATCTTTAACCAATTAAAGTCAACCGGCACCTACGATACCAAAGATACTATCGAGAAACTGATCCGCGCTTGCGACCTGGGGCACAAGATCAGAGCACAGTCCTGCACACTTTCTGGGGGTCAAAAGCGCAAGCTTCAGCTGGCCATGATGTTCACTGGCGGTTCAAGAGTCTGCTGTGTCGATGAGGTGTCGTCCGGATTGGATCCACTCTCGCGAAGGAAGATCTGGGAGATTCTACTCGCTGAGCGGGGTGACCGCACCTTCTTGCTCACGACACATTTCCTCGACGAGGCAGATGTCCTTGCCGATTACGTTGCCATCCTTTCCCGCGGTATCCTCAAAACGAAGGGTACGTCGGTTCAGCTTAAACATGAAGTCGGTGCTGGATACCACGTTACGTATCCGAAAGACGCTCCTGTCAAGCCCCCAGTGGATGCCATCAAGAAACCGGCACCTTCCGAAGGCATGCTTCAGTACCAGTTTGAGAACGCACTGCCCGCCACCAAATTTGTTGATATCCTGAGACAACACGACGTCAAGAACTACGACATTGTTGGCCCGACACTAGAGGATGTCTTCCTGGCCAATGCCGAGGAAGTCAAGGAGTACAACCTAATGGACGCTGACCACGGTGAGCAAGCTGGAACCCCAGCGTCGGACAAGGATCGAGACGTACCTTCAGATCACAACTCTGACACCGACAAGACGCTAGAGATGAGCAAAGGTCATGGCACTAGTCTACTCAGGCAGATACTTATACTTGTACAGAAGCGTATCACCATTGTCAAACGCAACTTTTGGCCCTACATATTCGCTTTACTCCTTCCGATTGTGGCGGCGGGACTAGTCACACTGTTCCTAAAGGATTACGAGGCTGTGGGATGCGATCCTGGAGCTAGCGCTAATGATCCTACCATCTTCTCGCTTTCCAACGTGGACGACATCCCTCTCATCCCCATCGGTCCGGCAAGTACCGTCGGCCCTGCTATCGACACTATCATTCAACGAACAGGAGTCGCTGAGGACAGTTTTCACCTCGTGGACACACTCGATGAGTTCAACGACTACGTCAACACGCGTTTCCGCAACATCACACCCGGTGGCTTCTTTTTAAATGATAACGGCCCGCCACTCATGGCTTACCTGGCTAATGGCGGTGTCATCGGTGGCCTCATCACACTGAATACTCTCGACAACATCTTGACAAACATCACCATCTCCACGCAGTACCAGCAATTCGCCGTGCCGTTTGCTCCTAATATGGGCGACACGCTACAGCTGATTTTGTATTTTGGCCTGGCCATGTGTGTCTACCCAGCGTTATTTGCTCTATATCCGACACAAGAGCGGCTTAGGAATGTCCGAGCGCTGCACTACAGCAACGGTATCCGGGCTGTGCCACTGTGGCTGGCATACACGGCGTTCGATTTCCTGTTCGTGCTTGTGATCTCTGCCGTTACTACAGGGATCTTTGCAGCAGTAAGTCCCTACTGGCATATACGAATCTGCATGGCTAACGTTGTTACAGGCTTCCGATGCATGGTATGCACCAGGGTACCTCTTCGTGGTGTTCTTTCTCTACGGCCTGTGTGCAACGCTCTTTGCTTACCTGATCTCCATTGTCGTTACGTCGCAACTGGCAGCATTTGCCTTCGCCGCTGGAGGCATGGTGTCGCTCTACCTGATATACTTTATCGGTTACATGGCCATACTGACTTACGCACCTGCATACGCGATTGACTCTTACATTCAGTACTTCCACTGGACTGTCTCGTTGATCTCGCCCTCAGCAAGCCTGCTGAGGACGCAACTGCTCTCTCTCAACTCTTTCAGCGTGCTGTGCGATGGTAACCAAATTCCAAGCTATCCTGGCGCCTTGACTGTGTACGGAGGACCCATTTTGTATCTCATTGTACAAATCATCCTGCTTTTCACCGCTCTCGTATGGTGGGACTCGGGCTACCGACCGGCGTTTCTCAACCGAGAAAAAAGCCGTCAGCAGCACTCGGAAGAGAATGTGGACACCATCCCTCCTGCTGTCGCTGCCGAAATCGCACGCGCCGAGCAGAGCAAAGACAGCCTACGTGCGCTGCATCTACAGAAAACGTTCGGCTCCAATCACGCCGTGAACGACATCACCTTTGGCATTCCCCAAGGCCAGGTTTTCGCCCTTCTTGGTCCAAATGGTGCCGGAAAGTCCTCGACTATTTCACTCATCCGTGGAGACATTCATCCTACGACACACATCAACGGAGGTGGTGACGTTCTGATTGAGGACATCTCCATCATCAGCAAGCGTGCAGCCGCACGAGGTCATCTCGGTGTGTGTCCGCAATTCGATGCCATGGATTCAATGACAGTAACGGAGCATCTGTACTTCTACGCTCGCGCTCGCGGCGTCCCCGACCCAAAGACCAGTGTTGATGCGATCCTCCAGGCTACCAGTCTAGGGCGCTTTCACGACCGTCTCGCGTCCAAACTCTCGGGTGGTAACAAGCGGAAGCTCAGTCTGGGCATTGCTTTGATGGGCAATCCATCTGTTTTACTGTTGGACGAGCCATCCTCGGGTATGGATGCAGCTGCGAAGAGAGTCATGTGGCGCACACTCCTCGGTGTAGCGGCACCTGGGCGTGCCTTGTTGATCACCACTCACTCCATGGAAGAAGCGGACAAACTCGCCACCCGCGTGGGTATCATGAAGCGCAAAATGCTTGCGTTGGGGACAGTCAGTGATCTGGGGCAGCAATATGGCGACGCTTGGGTCGTACAGCTCGTGCTCAAATCTGCACCCGAAACCACAGAAGAAGAAATGGAGGCCGTAAAGCAATGGGTTCAGAGGAAGATTCCTGGCGTTCAGCTTGACAAGTGGGGTTCGCGAGGTGGAGGCCACGGACAACTCCGATTCAAAGTACTCAAGGCTGCTTCCCCCGAATCGACTGCATCGCCCGCGCATCTTGACAATGCTCAAGATGGCAAGGTCACCGAAGCAGAGGTTCATCAAGTCAACACTTCGTCCTCAGCTGCTTCAGCATCTGATCTAGGCGGCATTCCCGGCCTCATCCAGTTGCTAGAATCTAATCGCCAAGAGCTAGGCTTGGAATACTACTCGGTTTCGCCTACCACTTTGGACGAGGTGTTCCTTCGTGTTGTTGGCGAGGAAGAGGAGGAGACGAGTGGAAAGAAACCAAAAGGTACAAAGAGGAATGGATGGGGCCGCTTCATATGCTGTGGCTTGCTGCCTGCTTAGTGTGTAAGCACTGTAGCAGAGATAAGCTGCGAGGCAAGTAACGAGCAGTCAGGATAATGAGTGATTGGGAAACATTTCCCTAAGCTTTGACGTTATATGATACCACAGCATCTAGCTTTTGTATATAGCTTGTCTAGTAATCTCACTTTATAATAATCGGGCCAAAGTCTTCTGGCCTTTAAGCTTCTTGGACAAGTTCTGCAGTCCTCAAATGTCTTTTCCCTGGTCATCAGAATCGACTCGTGAAATCTAGGAGATGCTGATATGTTTATACTGGACTTCACAGTGAGTCCTCGATAGTCCTCAGTCCGTCTTTGTAGCGTCCCGCATCCGAAATAGCGCCATCGCCTACCTGCTTACTCAATAGGCCATCTTGTACCACACTACCTGGTAGATATACTTTTTCCGAATGAACTTGATCATACCTCTCGCCTGAGTCATTGTTTCTATTGCTGTCGAACAGTGTCTCGGTGTAGAATGAAATCCTCTCGGTACTGGGGCAGTGTTGCGAGATTGACTGCTCTTCCTTTTCTCTCAGATGCAGCCAGCTGTCCGAGATATCAAAGGTCATCGAGTAGATTTCATGTCTGGATCTTTTGTTCAAGCGACCGCGGTCGATGAGCGTTGCAGTTCGAATGCATGTTCATTAGACGGCTCTAGACGATGATATAGTCAAGTCCGACCCGTATTGCGAACGAGCGCTCCAGACATATCGAGGAAGACGCATATGTGTGGTAACTCTGGAGAAAGGGAACTGCGAAATGGATTTGAAGATTTATATACTTATGATTATTTAGACGATATAAGCTAGGCTGGCCTGCAGCTACTACAATAGAGGAGATATAGATATATAGCACATCATGTGAAGAAGAGTCTACAAACCGACATGGGGGTCTAAGAGATGAAGGACTTTGCTTGCACCGCTCGGGTGGCCCCCTTGGAAGCCCCCTTAGCAGTACCAGCACCTGCACCTGCACCTGCACCTGCTCCTGCTGCTGCTCCAGCCGCCGCGCCACCAGCTGCCATGTTGCTCATGACAAATCGAGCAGCCTGAGCCGCGTTAGCACCATACGACAGGTGAGGTGCCAATATGATAGGCTGGCCTGCACAGATGAGGTCGCCAGGTGCGCATATGATTTTAGTGTTTGCTGCTGCGACTTTGCCGACCGGTTTGCCGTTGTTTGGGTCACCGAATATGACTGCGCTAGACACAAATGCCGAGTCCTCGGCACTAAGCATATCGGCAGCATTGTGGACAAGCTGGCCACCTTGTCTAGTTCTTTTGTTAGACTTGCAAATCATGTGAAAGATATTGAAGGCAGTGTGTTACTTACGAGTAGCCTGCCATTACTAGTGTAGTGTCCGGGCATTGAGCCCGAACCTGTCCGACCATCTGTGCCATGAGCTGGCTGCCTCCTCTGTCTCCACCAACAAGGAAACCAGGCACATCTGCTGGATACTGGATGCCCTGAACAGCGACGTTACCAGCACCTCCCATCATCGCGCCAAGAGCGATGGCAAAAGGTGGTCCAGCAATTGAACCCATGTTGCCCAACTCAGTCGTTCCGCGGGCAAAGAGGACGGTCATGGGCTTGCAGCCGCCGCCGCTCTGCACATCATTTTGTGAGATTGAGGCGAGGGCGGCAAGTGTGACCGACGGTAGGAAAAAAATAAGGAATTTCATAATGATAGAGGTGTCTCGCTCTGTTCCGTCAAGGAAGGAGTATTAGGGTATTATAAAGTATTATGCGAATGTGGATTAAACAAGTACGGGTATTGGAAGATAAGATATGGAATGTCTCGACTGCTGTTCACCACAAGAAGCGTACGACAAGCCTCTTTATAGTATCATCCAGCAAGATGCAATGGTTAACGCTGTTTATTTAACCACCGCTTTTCAAGAGTTTGAACATGTAGTATACTCAGCTGTCATGTTTTCACTTGCTTTCCAAAAACACATCAAACGTCATGCCAGACCGCATATAGCACGCATACTGGCAGTCAAGAGTGTCGTGCGACATATTCTATGAGCCCTTCCATGTCGATTCAAGCTCGTCGGGAACGGGGTTGGGGCTAGAGCTACATGCCAGTAGCCGCTATCCCCACGCACCTGGCCAGGTCTGCGACAGCTGTTGCCGAGGTGGACGAGCGACGTGCATGAGTAGCATGAACGATCGAGGCGACGAGCTCCATATGGCGAAGCTGCCGTGAGATTTGTGGCGGTGTCTCCTGTCCCTGGGTTTAGTGCTCGATCGTTCGCGCGGCTTGTCGTCAACTCCCCTCTGGATTGCGCTCAAGGCTTCCGACTTTGCGCTTGGGCAACGCGCAGGGCCAATCGCATCCCATATAAGTATGTCTGAGCTAAATTAGAGTTCTCGACATCTCACAACGTCATCGGCAACCTGGTGTTCGGCCAAAACCATGTCTCATGACTTTGGGGGTTGTCGCATCGCGTCACATGCTGTGGCTGTTTCAGGAACCCGTTCCATGCCTCCACACCTCGAATCGTCGTGCGTTCCAGAGTCCGGGCCAAGCAACGTTCCAAGCTCACGGTAGCACAACATACCGGCGATGGAAACAACATGGTGCGCATGTGTCGTCGCGAAGATGCCGCGGTTCGCAAAAGCTTGGTGAAGTCTTCCAGTCAGCCAGGCGGCCAAGGACTCAGGGAACGGCGACGTCGAAGTAGCTGTGGGCCGACTGATCATGGCTCAACATTCTTGGCCACTGCTGTGAGTCAGCGCTAGTCAGGCCAATGCAACGTGTATCCATTTCGGACGTGTTGAAAAAGGCTGAACGCTGGTAGCAAGGCGAAATAAAGGGCGGCAGTGCCCCTTTGGTGTTGCGCGTTGGCCGTAGGAAGCGACAACCACCCCGCCTTCGCTTTAAGAGGAAGGTGCTAGCGACTGTGCAATATCCCGGTCTGTGGTGGTCCATTTTTATATCTGTCTACGACGCAGCCTCAGAGTCCAAGTGTTGGTAACATACAGAGCAACATGCCTCTTCAGGTCCACCGCATAACCTCGGCGGCCGACTTTGAAACCTTCGTCGCTATACAGATCGCCGCCTTTGCCAACGGCGGTGGTATCACTTCCCTCCTCACGCCTAATCCCATCACCGACGAGTACATCCAAAAGTCCATCGAAAAGCACGTCAAGTCTTGGCGCGAGGAGCCTGACGTTGTATATCTCAAAGTCATCGATACCGACGCCCATGGCAAGATGATCGCAGGCGCCAAATGGCGCATCAACGAGCAGGAGCGCAGTGAGGGAGAAGCCAGCAAGATGTATCCAGTGCCAGATGATGAAGCCAAAGGAAGACAGGGCTTGCTAGACTTCATGGTATTCCTGAGTCGAGTGAGAAAGGAGTACATGGGAACGAAGCCCTTTTACTGCTAGTATCCAGCGCACTACGTCGGAAGGTGTCGCTGACGGACAGCAGTTCTGCATATCCTCGTAACGCACCCAGACCACCACCGCCGAGGTGCAGGATCTATGTTACTTGAGTGGGGTACCAGGCAAGCGGACCGCGCGAGACTACCTGCCTTCTTGGAGTCGTCCCCGATGGGCAAGCCTTTGTACGAGAGAATGGGGTTCCAAGCTAAGGAAGGTAAGTCTTCAGCTTGAGAGCATGTCTGTGGCGAATGCTAACTTTATGCTCTCACTGCTACAGTGGTCACGTGGGACCTGTCAAAATATGGCTTGGAGGGGACAGATACTAGTACAGTGATGCTTCGTGAGCCCAGCATACACATGGTGTGAAGTGATATAGATGCGACATTGTGTGTGAGAGAAGCCGAAGGTTGTTGGAAATGGCGAGCAATGACACGGCTTCTCCAAGACGTGTGCGCCTGCACTATGCTCTCTAGCAGCCTCTCCACGAAAGAGACGTCGCAAATATACTCCTTCTACATGACAAATCTGTTCCGCACGCTGACTTGGACTTTCACGCCTCTTTTGCTCAAAGCCTCGACCCTTCTTGTAAACTCGTTCTGCTCTTCACTCTTTTCCAACGCCAGAGTCTCCCTGGTTTCCTCCAAAACAACTTCGGTCAACTGGTCCATCTTATCTAGCGCAGCCAGGAAGCGCTCCATCCTATCTCCGCTTTGTTTGCTTTTCGGAGTAGTGTAGGGTTGCACAAGAACGAAAGCTTTGATCTCGGAGATGGCTGGTCCCGCACACCAAAAGAAGAGATCCGCAGTCTGCAGGCCAAGGAACTTGAGGGAGAAATTGGCGCAAATGTAGGAGAGACATTCGGCCCGTATCTGGCGACAGATGCGAAAGGTAGAAAGATGCAGCACAGAAGCGGCGAGATGCTCTGGCTTAGTGCAATTTGCGATCACGAGCGAAGAAAGCTCTGGGTAGATGATCATGGAGTAAATCTGATTTCGTATCTCGCCTGGTAACTCGAGAAATGTACCGTGTATCTTCTGTGACTGCATTGGATTAGCTGTCCAAAGTGACTCAGTAACGACATGTTGGGTGTATGTTATGTACATGTGACGCTGCTCCACCAACACTGAGCTGTTTGTGTCGCAACCATCTGGTCCTCATTGTCTTCATCATGTGCCGGAGAGAGGTGTTTTTGATGACAGGACAGGGACGAGGGATTGATACAGCTTTCGCAATGATGGGGACTGCGGGCAGCTACCGCCTTACCCGATTAGGATAGCTCACCTTGATGATCGCAACGTGCCCGGGTAGCTCCAGATGTCTCTCATTTAGTATTAATGTGAACGGAAGTCAAGTGGGAATACAGACGATACGGCATAGCGCACATCGTCTCCTCCGTGACCATCGTATCTCTTCCACAAGTACCCCGTTTGCGGTCGCCTATCCAGGGCTTTTCTAGCTGTCTCTGGAGCTGAGGCGGACACAAGCTTATGCTTGAACACTTCGAAGTATCATTAGGAGCAGTTCCCGGTGAAAGAAGGTAGATGCCGAAATGGGGCCCATCTTCCACGGTTACGGATTGATGCTCGTTTCCCTTTGAGGTCCAGCATGCTTCAAGTGTCCATTGTGCGTATGGATCCGTCATTTGGCATGCCTTCGCCAAAAGGACCGTATGTATGAAACACTCGACTTGTTCTCGTCTGCCGGTTTTTCCAGGCGTGGCGGGGGCGCATGGTCACTCTTGTGTCCGAGGTCACTGGGTAGGACCAGCGTTTTCCAGGTCATAGATATGAAAAAAGATTTGTGGAGAAGGTCCTCGAAGCCCGAGGTGTCTTCACACTGTGTTGGATTCATCTGCTCTACTGTTGGCTCGAATACTTTAGTAAGAAAGGTGTTGGGAGCCCGCTGAGCAAAGTGGTCAACAACGGAAAGTAAGAACTACGGTAGCCAATCCATCTCCGTATGCGGACAAGTAAGAATCGAGGAGAGCATCACAGCGTACGGGCGCGGGAGAAATAGGCCTGGGTCGGCCCAACTGCGAGATTGTCGAGACCCCTATATCTATTTGCCTGATCTCACCTTGTGCAGCCATGCTTCAATTACCGTACTCGCGCAAGGTACTCAAGCTCATTTCATACAGGCTAAGATATGCTCATGTACACGACCATGGCAGACTACCTACCACGTTGACGCTGATTCTATCTCGTTACCTTTGGGGTCGCATTAATCGGGATTTCAGGCCGGCCGGTCGTCTTGATTATCTCCCTTGTGAGCCTCTCTGTGATTGTAAGAACTGCTGAAACTGTGATAGACATGGAAACAAATGTCTTTATGGTCGTTGGCTCCGGATATTCGCACATAGGATTGTAGTAGCTGTGAATAACTATATCGTCCACATCGCTACATGCCTCGTGGTAGATTACTCCACTCCCACGTCCTGCGCATGTGTATTGAATAGCGACACATTACATGGAGCAGGCCTCCCTGTCCGTAGAGCCCGCTTTGTGATGTGGACTTGTACAGTCTTGAGCCCGCAATGGCGTCCGTGGGCGAGTCGATAGAAGGAATCGACGAGCGAGCTGGTGGAAGGAAATCGATGCCGGCGCATATTGCCGCGTGGTGACGGCGCGCAAGACCAGCGGCCGCGGCGCCGGTATTGGTTCCTGCGGTGACGGTGGTGATGTTGGGGGTAGTGATGTGTCGATGGTGACGGTGTCGACAAGCAATTGCGGAGTTCTCGGAGGTGCCAAGACAACGTCACAAGTTTGGAGACAGCGACTTGGCACTCACGTTCCTCAATCAAGCTCGCCATGATGCTCTCACGCACGTGTACACGCTCAGGCGCTTTCCTGAGAGCTCATGCTACACCATGTTCTTTCGCTCGCCCCCCAACATTGCTGCTTCACCGCGGAAAACGCACCAAAGCCAGCAGTCCCGACGAGTCGGAGCACGATGCAACGACGAAATCCAAGCCTTCGCTACTAAGCCGGCTCAGAGGCTCACGCTCCATCTTCGAGGATGATGCGAAAATGGACCAGGCAATGCGTCCACTGTCCGATGCCGAACTCGAACGCGACGATCTGCCCGTCATCAACTGGTACGAGCAGGACTTGGACAAAGGCACGCCGCAGCGCCTCATTGAGCGCATAGCCACGCCCGAAGACCGCAAGAAGGACAGAGACATGTACCTGATGATAGAAGAGTCTCGGAAGAACCCCGACCATGACGACGCAACATTGAACCGACGGCTCATCGACAGCCTCCTGACAAATCCAAACTTCGCCGAACTGACAGATGAGCTCAAGGACATCAAAAAAAGCATCAAGTCGAGGGAGGAGCTCCAGCAAATGAAACAACAGGGTGCCGTCGAGGCAGAGGCAGAGAGCAAGCAGTTTAACGCCGGCTTGCGAATGGCGACACTTGAAATACTACAAGACGTCCTCAAGGACCCAGACATCGGAGACGCAAAGGCCGACCTGCAAGCTTGCATCGATCACATGCCCGAAGTGGAGAATATAGACAATCCCGAGTTCCAGGCTATGCTGAACAAGGCAATGAACAAGCTTGAGGGCAACGAAGCTATGCAGAACAAGGTCGCAGCTATGCGTAAACACCCCGACTCTGAATTGGAGCGCGAGTGGCAGACATATCAGAGAGATACCGAAGACGCGATTGCTGGAATGGAGACTCCAGACGAGGACCTGACTATGGCAACACCCGAAGACATGCAGGACGTGGACAAGCTCCTGCACCAGATGCGGGATGTCATGAAGTCGTTTGGTGGCGATGCCGGGCTTGAAGCCGAACTCGACGCAGTGATCAACGAAGACTCCACATCGAGTCAAGATGAGGAGAGTGTGTTCGAGCGTGAAATGGACCCCCAAGAATTGGCGGAAGAGTTGAAGAAGCTCGCCCAGTCCAAAGCATCGCAGCCCCGAGAGCTTGTGGAGGACGAAGAAGATGTTCCCGCTGAGCTTCAGGCCAAGGTTGACGAGATTATGAAAGACCCGAAGCTGATGGAGAAGCTAATGTACATACAAAAGCTCATTTCCGAGAATAAGCAACAGCAAGGCGATCTGACTTCAATCGCCCACGAAACTGCACCTGACCCCTACCAACTCGCAGACAGCCGCACTGCGACGCTCAGCGAGCGTATGGCTGCTGCTCTCCAAGATCCAGAGCACTCCGCCGCTCTCCAACGCCTCCGCGTCGACCTCCCCCCGCCGTTCAACATTGCGCCCGCCCTGAAATCGTTCAATAAAGCCATTGAGCTTGCATATGTCGGCGCAAACGATGATATCCGCCGGATACTCTGGCGCTCGTACCAGAAAGCGCGATCCTTGCCCACTTTCCTACAAAACATTGGTGACGAGGCGTGGGACATACTGTACTACTCGCAAGCGGTGACCTGGGGCAGTAATCAGAACCGAGAGAATCATCTCAGGATGCTGCTGGCCGACCTTGAGAGCATAGGAAGGGATGGGCCACCTACCCATCCTAGTTCGCTCGCTGACGGAGGTGTTGAGTAACTAGATACATGACCGGCCCGAAGACCAGGTGTTACTGTACGATATGACGATTGATATATGATACCCCACCCAATATATTCGCAATGGAATAGCCCTTTGCAAACGTTGCGCTGTCTTTACAACCCCCTCATTCGCCTTCGTTTGCTCCGCCATCTACCTTTGGCCTCTCATACCAGCTCTCATGCAAATAATCTTTCTTTGGTCCGTCCACTTTGTATCTGATCATGAACCGATCGATCTTTGCACCGCGAAACTTGAATTCGCAGTCATTTTGATACGTATCGGGATCGCACCAATGGCAGCCTGTAGCCATCCAGCCGCCAGCCTGGTCATCAGGCGCGTGGAAACGCCAGGTATTGAATAGCTTTCCGACGCTTTTTTCATCGTCTTCAACAAACCATGCGGTAATCTCATCGCTTGTTTCGTTGTACCGATAGACGTAACGACGGGTCGCAGGGAACGACAGACCAGTGTCCATGGTGAATGTGCCTTCTTCAATATACAAGTATTCGGAGGCGTAGGTCGCAGCATCCGTAGACTGACGCGGGTGGAAGTGGGCCGTACCCACGAATATGCCACCGGGTGTCTGAGTACGTGAATCAATCTTGCGCGTCATCTTCCAGACACCTTGCATGCCTGTAAACACGGCCGCTGCAACAAACCGAGCATCCTCTTGAGATGCCTCGAGTACTCCGGCAACTTCTCTGACTACTGCCTCGGCTTGCAGACTGCTATTTGTGTGTCGATAGCGCGATGGGAAAGCGGGACCCGATTGGCCACCGAATAGGGTGTCATCACGTGAGACGCCCGTTTCTCGTGCGAACTCTTCCATTAGTCCAACATAGTCCGCCATCCAGAACTGCGGCACTTGCAGGGACCTCTGACCCATGGCGTTTTGCATATGCCTCGTGTCATCATACTTGTACAAGGCGGAAGTCAGAGACGCCGACCGCTCAGGCTCTCGTTTGGCCCAGCGTTGAGCCAAAAGTCGAGCCTGCATTTCCATCACGCCCCAGTAAGGGCCTTCGTAAAAACCCACAAACCCAATTGTGGGTACGTGTTGTGAAAAGACCGAGCCACGTGACAGGAGATACGGTATGCGCGAATTCGGGGTGTCGTTGCGGTCAGCGAGAAGGGATTGGACACGGGCGTCGAGCCAATCGAGGTCGGCTTTGTAGCCTGTGGCTTCAATGATACCGACCACATCACTCACTCTGCTCTCGCCCTATAAAGTGTCAGCCTCTTCGATGCGCCTAGCCTCTCGAGTAGGCGGAGTACCACAGCTTTTGCGCCTGGCCCTTGGAACCAGGGCTCATATTGGCCAAGACTAATCTCTAGACAATCACCGTTGGCTGCCTGCTCGACACGTTCAACCCATCCCCGGACTGGCACAATGATGCCACTTCTGACAAACTCCATATACGTGTCGGTTATACCAGTGTAGCCAGGGTGTTGTGTCTGGCTCGCCTTGTACACAAGCTCTGAGAAGCCGACGTCGGCCTGATCACAGCCTATACTTGATCTTAAAAACTCGTGACCTTTCTTGGCTTTTTCTGGTGGAACGGTGCTGATAGCTGCAGAGATATCTCCATCACCGCGACGGGACAGATTGTAGAGAATCAAATCAAGGGGAAGGAATCTAGGTGCTGGCTTGAAATGCCCGTCGTGAGTCTGAGGGTCTTGTGGAAGGTAGCGAGGAAGGCAGTAGAAGGGACGATTGATGACGTGTAAAATCTTGCTATCGGCGTGGGAGGGTGTCATTCCTCCAGGCGAGTGCTTTGCGTTGGAGATCTGTGAAGCAGCCTGTGAAGCAGCCTCTGAGCCGCTGATGCCGCCTCCAATCACGACTATCTTGCCGGGGGTTTCCGTCAAGGCAGAGAGAGTCCGAAATCGTGAGGAGTGTTGGATGTTTGAGAGAGGTTTGGAGGGGACGGGATTGAAGGTGTGGGCTGGCTTGTTAAAGAAGCCGCTGGCGACGACGAGCCGATCAAAGGTACGGGATGTTAGCTGACAGGTGCTGTCGGCACTGACCACTCTCCAAGTATCATCTTTTTGCAGTGATGCGCTGACAACTCGGTGCTCGAGGAGTATGTCTTCAGTTATGCCAAGGGTCTTTGAATATGTTGCAAGATACCGGCCCACCTAAAGATGGATGTACGAAGTCAGTAAATGTCTCACAACATGTTGTTGTACACGGATATTACCTGCCACGCTTTGGGGAATATAGGCGGAACAGCTAGTGGATCGGCAGCAGGTTTCGAGATATCTACATGTGCCGATGTCCAAGCCAGATCAGAAAAGGCAACAGTATATCTGCTTAGGTTGGTCCGCATCTCTGGACTACACTTGTCACCAACCCCCCCGCGGTCATCTCTCCACATGCCGCCTACACGGTCTGCGGCCTCGTAGACGGTGACTGCGAAGCCGTACTGTTTGCAGATGTTTGCAGCAGCCAGACCTGCAGGCCCAGCGCCGACGACACAGATGGACTGTGGCTCGACAGGGGCATTCATGGCGAGGTTCGAAATTCGGGGCACGGTCAGGGTTGGCGGGGTGAGAATGACGACGAACAGATGTGCAGGCGGTATGTCATGGTGTAGACGTTTCTGATGCTGACATGCGATGCGCTAGGAAGATGCCCCTCGGAGGAGCAGCCAATAAGAACAAGGTGCAACGCAAGAGACTACGGCAGGTGCAGGAAGGCAGCGGCTGAACAATGTCATGTCTATTCGGAGAGTAGGCCGGAGTTGATCAGGGTGCCTTTGATAGTCTGGAACTGTGTCTTTCCATGCTGGGTGGGCGTTAGCAAACGGCCGGGGCAAGCCGCGGGGGTTCTAGGGGCGGCGCACTGAAATCAGATATCGAATGTGGCCCTGTGCAGCGGTCAGCCTGGGTGACGAAGGCGAGGGAGGCAGTGGAGATACAAGATCAGTGACGGAGCGGTGTTGGTCGAACTCGGACCTTGCGAAGCGGCGCATGTCTCGTCGTGCGCCTGCGTCGGGGATGCTGGCCGTGCTGCGGACAATGTCTCGCCACAGGGCCAGGGCGCGCTGCCGCTGTATGAACTGCAGGACCGTCAGCGGGCGTTGCACTGGGTCGATTGCATCGTGGGGACAGGTACGTGGTCCAGGCCCACGGGAGTCTTTCCTCGTGCGCGCAGCCGGGAGGGCGGCTTGGAGGCGGCCGTCGCATAGGCGCGCAGCATGGCGGCGGTGCGATGTGTCGACATGGCGGGTGCAGTTGGCGGGTGCAGTTGGCGGGTGCGGTTGGCGGTTGGCGGTTGGCGATGCGAGTCGTTGGCGCGTCGCCGTCACGGTGATCAAGACGCCACAGCCTCACCTCACCATGCACACGCCCCAGGCCCTCGCGCGCATGCAGACGGTGCAGACGCTGCTGCGCCAGGACGTCGGCCTCAGCGCCTACGAGGCTCCCGAGCGGCCGTGTCCCGTCTCGTTCCACTGGGTCCCCTCGGCCCTCGACCTCCGCCCGGGCGAGCTCGACGCCTGCCTCGGCCTCGTCCACGCCACGTCGGGCCACGACTACGCGGCTTCGGCCATGGGCTGGAACCCGCGCAGGAAGCGCGACGAGATGCTCGACGCCGACATGATGTATCTCCTGCTGCGCCCGGCCCCCGCTGTCCAGAGCTGCCACGACGCCATCCTCGGCTTCACCTCCTTCATGTTCACCCACGACGACCCCCCACACCAAGACCGCCCCGTCCTCTACATCTACGAGATCCACCTCGACGAGCGCCTGCGTGGACAAGGCCTCGGGCCCCGCCTCATCCAGTTCGTCGAGAACGTGGCGCGCGCATGCCACATTAGAAAGACGATGCTGACCGTCTTCACGGCAAACACGCGCGCAAAGGGCATGTACCACAGCTTGGGCTACATCAGGGACGAGTGCAGCCCCGACGACAGGACGACGAGGAACAAGGTCATCCCCGCCGAATATGTCATCATGAGCAAGTCAATTGACTGAGCATCGTGCCTTTCTCTCGCTTTGCCGTATCATGAATACATTGCTAGTCTCCATCAGCCCCACCCGCATGCCATCCAAGCTTTGTCGCCTGCGCCATCCTCAATCCACGGGAACAAACACCCTGTCAATGTCCGGCCCCCAGCCTTGATCCATCCCGCCAATTTTGACTTCGTTGACGCCCTGCTCCACGTTGACGTGTACCACTGAACTTGCCGGACCTCCTCCGCCGTCTGGCAAGAACGCTGCCCTCTGCGATTTCCCATTCACACTGATGACTGCATACCTTTGCTGCTTGTCGCCGTTGAGATGCTTGATTCTCACAGTCGTGCGGGTCGTTGCTGAAGATTCCACCTTGGAAAACGTGGCAGAGCCCGAGGGCACGCCGCCAATATATCCAATTGCCTTCGAGCCCGAGCAGGAGGAGCATGCTTGAGATTTGGCTCCGTTAGCAAGTTCTGCCGTCTCACCTTCGTACATGTTTTCTTTGGGTCCGGCTCTGCTGGCTCCGGTGCCGGGGTCCAGGATCCAGTTGACAGCGTTCTTCATGCTAGCCGTCGTTCCAGATATCTCAAGGGGTAGCCATACGTATGTGCTCCTCATCAGATTTTCACTGTGCCATCGGTCCCCCATGTACACGTACCCATTCCCCAAAGACAATACAAAGCTTGTTTGAGAAGCGTACGTGTTGGACCCAGAGTCGGCGAACCTTTTCCATGATGACCATGGACCCGAGAGAGACGTCGACGTGCTGTAGTAGTTGTCATTCGGGCTCCATCCCGTGAGCTGCGAGGCGAACATGAAGTAAACGCCTCCGTGTTTGATCATGGCCGGAGACTCGTATTTTTCTTTCCAGACGTAGACATTGCTGGCAACGCTGAGGTAATCATCAGACAGTGCGTTGATGCGTAAGCCGTTGCGGCGCTGGCTTCGTTAGAAACAAGTCTTCAGTGTGGTAAGAGGCAGTCATACGTCTTCGGTCAGTAGATAGCCCTTGCCGTCATCATCGACAAACACGCCAGAGTCTCTACTCTCGAAGCCCAGCGGTCGCTCGCTGCGTAGATACGTGTACTTTCCGCAAACACTGTCGCCTACTGCGACACCAATCTTCGCCTCACCATAGTCGGCGCTGTCAATGTGAGCCCACAGGACGTACTTGCCCGTTTGCTTATTGTGCATAACCTTTGGTCTCTCAATAACACGATTGGGCCCTGTGTCGCCAGATGCAGTCCGCGAGATCAGAGCGCCTTCATAAGACCATTCGACAAGGTTAGTAGACGAATAGCAGTTGATGTTCGTGAAAGCGGT
This sequence comes from Alternaria rosae, assembly GCF_020736505.1. Taxonomy (NCBI): domain Eukaryota; kingdom Fungi; phylum Ascomycota; class Dothideomycetes; order Pleosporales; family Pleosporaceae; genus Alternaria; species Alternaria rosae. The sequence continues at coordinate 2,229,943 of NW_025763576.1, forward strand.
TCCGTTTGTTTTATCTTCGCCAATCCTGTGGGCGCGTCAATACCGGTAGAGGCCGAACTTGCGCGTAGAGCTATTCACCAATACCACTTTTCGCCATCTTTGATGATGCCGGCGCCGTGAGCCTGAATGTGCTGACCTGTGTTGGTCTGGTGTAATGTCAGTTGCCATTTGCTCATGGGTACGACGAAACGCACTGCTGTCCAAGTCGCGCCAGGCACAATCTGGAGCGTCGCATTTACGATCAAGGCGGATAGGCCAAAGCCTACGAGACTGAGAAGGCGCATGGCGGTATTGTCAGATCAAGTCTCAGATGCCAACAAGAGCAATCGTCTATGCAGAATGCCTGGAATTTATAGTCGCATCAGCAGATTCTCCCGTATGTTCCTGACAACCTGCCGGCTGGGTCAACCGCAAAAGGCTCATCGCTCATTGACGGAAAAGGAGCACCGCGCTACATAATGTCACGAGCAGACACGAGTGTTTCAATAGTTCTGGTGGCGTATGGCCATTGGGACAAGGGTAATAGACGAGTTGTGGGGAAGCAGAGTTTAGTTCCGGAAGCTATGCTTGATCGAACGTTATCCGTGTACTGTACGTACTATACTGTAAACTGTGCACATGACGCTGCCTAGCTATGTATCGCCCGGATTGGCAATCACCCGATGTCCGTGGCTCTTTCAACATGGATACACACGCTTGACTGAATGGCAATGGAACAGGTCGGCCTTCTAAAGCGCAAATATTACTGGAAGGGGAAAGGATGCCGCGTCCAGTCGGCACAATACTGCGACCGAACCTTGGAAGCAATGGGAGATGTGGGCTAACGTGTGTATGCTTAACGTATAACTTGAAATGCCTGGCAACAGTACCTTGGTAGTTCGCGTCGGCCAAAAAAGTTACGTTGCTAGCTGCGGGGTCTCCGGATTGGACAAGATGTTTGCTGCACTAGTACCAACATTGCACCTGCGCAGGTAGCGTACGCAGCGCACCCACGACAGCATCGTTGGGCTTGCTCATGCTTCTCGCCCGCTGTTTGACCCGCTTCTCACCTTTGCGAAAGCTTACCGGCGCCACAATCACATCCCACTGGGCGCAATACTACCTCTACTAGACACGGCCCAGCAACCTCAGCAGTGATGTAGCGTTGTGTTAACGTTTACCGAATACGTATCTTCAGGGAATCTAGGTACCTGGATACTCTCTACAAGACATCAGAGATCGAACGTCAACACAGATGACCACTGTTTACCTGTCTGATTTAGGTCATTTGCAAGTACCTTTGATAATCGAATAATTGCGGGGGCCAAGGACTTCGACGCATTTTATACATTTTGACTATTCCAGTACAATGCATTCTAGGATATAAAGCACGTCGCGCTTTTATGTAGCACAACGACACATCTCCGAAACAGGAAAGCGTGTGTTTTGAAACCAGACGCCTAAAGTTCACAGTCAAGCAAATCCGTGTAAGGATACCTTAAAGACTCTATATCATATTGTTGAGCAGCAAGCAATATTCCACAGGCTTCAGAGGTAGCTTCTCTCGGTGGATCCATCCTACTACTCTTGTAACAACCTTCGCTCACGTTATCGTACAAAATCCTTCGTCACGCCGACATAGCCAGATCCATTCTCGATCCATACATCCTTCCAGATCTGCACCAGCTCTTGCGAAAGTCTTGTCATGTCGAGGTTTCTCTCACTTGAACTCGCTAGTACCTTCCAACCTTGTTCGTGCTCTGCGCTCACATCATCGATGATATATGTGTACTTGTCGAATTTGTCGGAGCCCGAAATGAGCATCTCATTCACACCATTCGCGAACCCAAATGCAGCGAGAACTTGGTTGTAGCTGACCCAAGCGGTGTCTGTCATGGGAATGCTGACCTTGTAAATGATATTGGGAAGGATGCCATCACGTTCGACAACAGTGTGTAACGAGTCGGCCATGTAACCGTCGATGAAACAATACAGTTTCTCCCGGTCATCCTCACAAAGGTGGACTCCTGCTCCGCGAATTATGCGGAGGGGTGCAATGAGAACAAGACGTTCCCTTGCCTGGGAAGCAGTCAGTCGCACAACTCAAGCAAGAAAAGACCTTTTGAAGCTTACATCAGGACCAGGAGTAACCGTACGGCAAGGTGGATCGAATATCTCGTATGGCTGCGCCGCAGGAGACGTCGAAGTGTAGGCTGGCGTCATGCTGTTGAGAGGTGAAGATGAAGAGAGCCCCGAAAGAGTAGCATGCGAATGTGATCTACTAGAAGGCGTGTCTCTGCCACCTACGGTATGGCCAGGGATATGATAGTCGAAGGGTGACCGGTATGATCCCTTCTCCCATCCATGTTTTGGCGCACCAGGCGGGATCAAGGCAGCCCGTCGAATCGAGTTGGCGACTTCAGACGCAATTGATCCTACAGCGGTTGTGTGTTCTGGACGAAGGGGAATGGAGGGTGTCTGCGTATGTACGAGGTTGCGCGCGTCGGCCAGCCGGTTGCCGAAGCCGACGTCCGCAAAGCGCGTATAGTTGCGGTTCTCCACCAGTCGCGGAATCGTTGGTGAGGACGCTGATGGGGAAGTAGAATTTGCGCGAGGGGGAGCCGACATAATTTCCTGATTGCTGGTGGCGGAGAGTGATTGTAACGCGTGTTTAAATTCGACTTGATGGTATGGAGCTGGAGCAGAAGCGAAAGGGGAGGCGAACATACCCCAAACACGCTCTCAATCCGCTAAAATGAGGTAAACAAGCCTGCGACTATTCGTGGTGACAAACAAAACTCCAGTGAAGGTGTAGCGCCATTCATTGGACATTCAATATGTGTTCTTCTCTGTAAGTGAGAGGCGACATCATCGATCTAGTTGCACAAGCAAATGTCGATGAATTTCATTGTCACTACAATTTGTTAATAGAATCCAGATTGCGATTCACGTTGTTCGGTCACTAGTACTAGCAAAAAGGACTCGACACCCGTGCTGCTACATCCCGTATAGTCCCGGTGTGAAATCTGGTACTCATCTACGCATTGCGGAAGCTTCTCTTCGCCTCCAGAGGAGAGAAATCGTATTGCATCGCAACTTGATGTCTATACTGCTTCCTAGACCATGCACTGGCGTCACCTCAAATGGCGAGCACCATGGCAAAAGCGCCATCTCTCGGTACTAGAGACTTTCAGGGCAGAAGAAGCAGCGAAGGAAAGCGCTGTCGCGGTCCGCAGAACTCAGGATGGGAATATTGAGGTACGTCCTGCGTTCTTTGACAGAGTTCAAGATATTCGCTTCTCTAACGCTAGCTAGTACGTCAATCGTGGCCGTCTTGAGGACCAAGCAAGCACCTGGAATCGTTGCAAACGCTCGATACGCTACCTCCGGAATAAGCCGTGGCGGGATCCATCTCAAGAGTGCTTTGAGCATTATTCGATGAAGAGTGGTGGAGAGACTGTAACAATCGCCATAAGAGCAGACGCGCACAACGAGGAAACACAAGAGTCTGGCAGTGAGCGCTGGGAGGGCGACTACACAAGCTTGCTGGCCGAGTATGGTATATGATAGTTGCCCCAGAGCCCCCTGATTTCTCGCTTCTATTGGGTTCTATGTCCTACCTAGGTAGTCACGTACGGCACCGTAATCTGTACTAGATAGACACTGCGAGATACACTAGTATTGTCAGATAGGAAAAGCGATATGATGAGGCGCCGAATCCCACCTAGGTACCCCCGAAGCAGCAACGAAGATAAGATGAACTACACTAGCATGAGTAGCTAGGAAATGGAATACAATTTCGTCTTCGATTAAAGGACTTCCAGTACTCCAATCACGTACGACTCTAGTCTGCTAGTATCAATGCTTGTCCGTAATGAAATTGATTCCAGGCCTGTCTCGTTCTGGCAACAGCACCGCATGTAGATGACGTATACTTTCCCTGGCCAAGATATTCTCGCCTTTGGACGTGGCCTTTGAAGTAAAGCTCTTGTTTATCCCGCTCCTTGAACAGTCGACTCAGCCCGTAGAGCCTTTACACCTGTCTTTAGCCACTTCCTCACTCAACTCGCGCATCCTGTCTACGATATGGACTCACGGCTATCACACCCTCGCCAAATACAAGCACAGCTCCAGGCACTCGGCGACGAAATACTGAGCATCCGTGAAGAACACGATGGTCACATTGTAGCGCTAAGCCAGCGTCTGCAACAAGCGGAGAGCCGCCAGCGACAACTCCTACATCAGCTCCCCATTGCTACGAACCGCTTTGCTGGACCTTCTGAGAGTAGCCATAGTGGTTACTCGAGTTCGACTGCCAACCTAGATAATCCTCTCCCTCTCCCGGAGTCTCTGATCGGTACTATTCGCATCGCAACGCCTCCACGAGCACATACCGGTGGCGCCACGAGTAACGATAGGTATGATCGTACCAGCTTCTTATCATCAGGGGAGGCTTCTTCTAGATACAACAATTGTTCTAGTCGCCCACCCCCTGCTCAGTTGGTGGATGCGAATGCTACACCACGCCCCCAAAAAGCCGCTCTCCCATTGAACCCAGTTCGCCCTCAGCAGCCGGTCATTGGTAGTAAAGACAACGCAGCTTATCTTCCTATGGTCATCGAGAATATCGTGGCCGAACACCGCCGCCACAAACGTGAGGGCACCTTGAGATCTTGGTGAGATGGTTTCTGAGCGAGCGCTCATGAATGAATGATGGTGACTAATGCATGTCAGCGGATTTGTTCTTACAGAAGGCCGGGCCAACGATGTCAAATGCTCTCAAGACTCTTTTCATATACCCTGCTTCCGTGCCAACCACTTTTACTATTGCCGACAACACATGCGTGTCATCCCCAGTGAGAAGACGGTTTGTAGTCATAGAAATAAGCAGGATTGCTTGGTGGTGGCATTTGGTACGTTGTCCAAACATGGCTCTTGTGCTCACATGTCAAGACTGTTAGTAACCATCCACAGAAGATCGCGATGACTGGGACCTGATCATGGATGCTGCACTCGCAGCAGGCAACCTTGGCAACAAAGGAGTGGATGCCGAGGATCTGATGGAGGCTTTCTTCCCTCCTCAGGACTACTCTCATCGATACATGAGCGCCCATGGCTGATTTGAAAGAAGATGCAGTACCAGGCGCTGTGAGAAGAGTTGTAAGGCGAGAAAGGGCAGAGGAACAGTTCCAGCGGTGGATCAGCTATTTGCGTAATTTGTGCCATTTTCCGTTTCAGTCCTCTTATGACCCTATCTGAGAAACTACATAGAGCGTAGTGTTGCACACAGCTTGAATGTACACCTAGAGACTACCATCGAGCGTATCGAGTGTCTTTTGCGGCATAGCCTCGGTGTCTTGGAAATGTTCATCTGTAAGGCAAGGTTTAGCATTGTTTGTGTTGTTGGCGACATGATAGTTGCGCCTCCGGGGCCATTGGTCCCACGTAAACCATGGATACCGAGTATGGTGACTTTGGGAAGGATGGCTGAGCCATGCTTGGTGTCGTTAAAATTGTAGGTTGTCACGCGCGCTGTGGTCCCGGTTTCGTTTTTGGCAACGCCAGTACGCGAGAAGAACACACATGGCTTCGCGACGCAACACGCGTAAGTGTTGTTGTTCAACGGTCGAGAGAAGCGCGCATCTTTGACACGCGCTAATGACGCTTGGGCATCGTTGCATGATCTGTCATCACTCAAGAAAAAATCAAAGGGTGTGCACAGAAGAATTTCCTCCACGTTGCAACCTGCATACAGACGCGCCTTGAATTCTTCTGCCAAGCGATCAACTATGGCTTCAGTATGCGACCGAACCATGTGCATGAGACCACGCTCTCGTCCCCCCCGTTCTCCCGAGGTCGTCTTTTCCGATGCAGCTCCCTCCCTCCATTACACCCCCTCAACCGAAGGTCGAGTTTAGTGGCCCGAACTTGATGTTACTGTAGACAACAGTGGCATCAGCATGTTGGCTCTCAATGTCTGCCGGCACACCGCTCGTCGTCTCGCATTCTCCCCTGCCGGTACCTAGATCCGTGTCTGGATTCTTGTCTGTGGGATACGTAGAGTCGAGCCAAAGCATATTGCTGTAATGGTCATCCCACAGGCTCATGACGAGGACCATTCCGTTTGCGAGAGCCTTTGCCATGTTCGCCATACCGCCCTTGTCTTTGAACGTGTATGTATCGTGGAACACAGCTTTCTGTTCGTCGCAGAACTTTGTTGTGATGGTGTTCCCGTCTACGCCAGGAATCGTAGATGCAGGCTGCGCAATGGTCTTGCCGTTCTGGACATAGAAACGCTTGATCTCCATAGCGTCGCCGGTGCCGACAAATTGTGTGACCACGGTGAACTTCTTTGAAGTGTCTACCGTCTTGCCCTTGCCATAGAAGTCTTTGACACCCATGCGGTAGCTGTTGAAGTCGCAGCCGTCAGGGTCGCAAACCCCAGCATAACGGTCGGCCGAATAGGTACCGCCACAACCGTCGCCGTCACAACGAGACTGCTCGATTGTGGAGCACGAGTGTGGGGTGACCGCTGTGCTGACAGAGTTCGCTTCCCAGATGTCCATCTCTGCGCAGCACGAGCCATGGCCACCAACCCCTGCATTCGCATCGTTGGGGGATGGCTGCCAGCCTTCGACATTTCCCTGCAGCATTCTGAGTAGCCGAAACCCAATTCTTAGGACCGAGCGTGACTTACCTCGCCGTTGATGAACTTCAAATCCCGTGGGCACTGGGCGTCGCAATACCCTGTGCCGTATTTGGCGCCAGCCTTGTTTGTCGAAAACTTCTTCAATCCGCCGTCTGCATCCATTGAAACAAAGTACAAAGCGCCATTGAACCCGCATGGCAGGTTCGACACGTCTACATCGAACGTGAACTCTTGGTTGCCGGTAAACTTGAACATCTGTTCAAATCAGTCTAGTCACTGTTTGTAGCTACGAGAACGTTACTTACCTCATAAGTAGTATCGTCCTTCATTAGATACGTCCGAGAACCGATGTTTGTGGAGTAGGAACCCTTCGTGATGAATTTCAACTTCAGGGAGTTACTGCCGGCGGTGATGCCGTATGTGCCACTGTAGTCTGCTCCATCAATGGCACAGTTGGCCGCACATGCCTTGTTGTCTGGGCAGGCAGTCGCGTTCCACTCGTTACCTGTGTAACAGTTGTCATAGCTAGTCATGTGTTAGCAGCTGAGTCGACCCAACAGATTGTATGCCATTACCCTCCTTTGACATGAAGCCATCGCCAATTGGCGTCGATGACAATTTTACCGTTCTTGGTTGTGCAGCTACCCTTGGCGGTGCAAGACTGCCATGTCATCCCTGGATGGGTTTCAGTTTGCTGAGTACCAACAAGCTGTGCGTGAACGACGTGGTAAAACCACGCGGCGATGACGAAGTAGTGATACATGGTGAGCAGTGTGGGCTTTGAGTTCTCAGTGATATCTTGGGCAGATACTGACAAAATTTTGAATGAAGATTGGGGCAAGTGGACTGCCAGACGTCTTTTATGCCCTTTTTCGTGGAGCCATCTAATTACCCTTCGGCGTGTGTACTCTATGTTCTATCTTTCAATTGATGAGATGTCAATAAATGCTAAACCACGCTTCAACTGCTGCAATTGGACGTTCAAAGCCTCTTCCCACAAATCAGCAATGCGCGGACCGTACATGCCATGTCGGAATTCATCTCACTGGAGGCTAGAACATGTCCGCCCATGGACGCGGACAGCGTATGGAATGAATTGACTGCTTAGTGCGATGCGAACACCCGTAGGTCTACAGAGCAATCTCCACGCAATGTAGGAATTATTGGATATTGTCATCAGAGCCAGAGGGTCACTCTGACGGGCGATGTGATGTAATAACCCTCTTGTTCGGCTGTCTACCCGGCTAAGCATACCAAGCATCTTGAAGCTCACTGCCGTGAGCTGGGCGCTGGGCACTACGAACTGGGTATATCAACACTCAAGCCAACAGCAGCTCCTACACAGATGCAAGCGCATCAGCACCTCGGAACCGCTCTCGTAACACCCTGTAAAACTACGACCAGAATGCATCTTAGGTCTTCGATGGGTCATGCTGTCACTGCACAGCGGAGAGTTCAAATGCCGAAGAGGAAATGAAGGCAAGTCAAGCTGATCATCAATTATATGAAAGATAAGTACCGAAGAGGGGTATGTCGACGATGCTATTGATACCACGAGACTGGTAATGAGACATGACCAGGATTCCCCGCTTTGGCACAAAGAGGATCCTAGGCACAAGACCCGATGAGTGCGTCGAAATGCCGGCGTCTCCACATATTGAAGCGTCAGCACTGGTGACGCTACACTATTGACAGGATGGGTGAATGCTATGGCGGCCTGAGCGTACGGCAATGGTTGACCGGGCGGTCTGTTGCATCTCCGTCTTATGTCCGAGTCTGTGCGCTCCAACCTATTGCCTCATCTCCATCTGATCTCCGCCTTGTCCGACCTGTTTCGCCATTGTCAACGCGCATCGCAGTCCCTAGTTGCTATCCGTCATATGCCATGTCCGCTCCCGGCGCCGAATGGATTAGCGACAGGTCTCGCGAGGAATCCCCAGAAGGTCATGATGGCTTGTCGCAGCGACGCACAAGCAAGAAGCGCAAAGTGTTGTCGTGCTACGCTTGTCGCAACCGCAAGATGAAGTGTGATCGCGTCTTTCCAGTATGCGGCCGGTGTCGGAAGAACGACAGAGGTCACGAGTGTACCTATGACCCCCGGCTACTTCAAGAGTCCCACCGTGACAGGGGCACTGCTGCGTCTTTTGCGCTTGCAGAGCTGCCAGCCGAGAGCGAGCCCTCTTCGGACGCACCGGATGCATTACAACGGAAACTCAAAATACAAGACAGACGAATCGCCATTCTGGAACAGAAACTCATCAATCGGGATGGCGGTAGTAATCCCTCCCAATATGAGGATTTTGTGCCCCATGAACCCAAGATCACAGAGGAAATCATGTTCAGGGGAAAGGGTTTCAGGTCACAGTTCAATGGCGCAACGAGCATCATGAGCGTGATCTCCATGGTAAATTCACAGGCCTGACATCAACGTGACAGAAACTGACCACTACCAAGTATCACGAACTACAAGCTTTTACGCGAGAGGCTTTGACCGTCGATCACTCCATCATGCGTGTCAAAACCGACTTCAAAGCCTTTCGCGATCAGAAGAAGAAGTCCGCAAAGAGGCAGACCACTAGATGCTCTGTCATCGACTCTGAGATACTCGCTATCCTTCCGGAGAAAAGCATAGTTGATGTGCAGGCGGCTCTCTACTTCCAGACGTGGGAAACAAGTTATAAAATCCTGCATGGACCGTCATTCTGGGAAGATTATCGGAATTACTGGGAATCAGATCGAGACGGAAAGGGACCGGTCAGCTTCGCCGTCTTGCTCGTCTTGCTCGTCGCAGCCACGAAGTGCCTTAACCCGAAAGATGATGTGTTTATTGGCGACACGACTGCCGACCGACAAGCGGCTCATGAGCTTATTGACACATGCGACAGCTGGATCGCTGATCAGCCGCGCAAGCGGGTTACTTTAGCTTTGTTCCAGCTACAGTGCCTGTCATTACTTGCGAAGCGTGTTAATTGCGTTCGACTGAAGCAGGACTGGGTCGCATCTGGTGACTTACTTAGACTCTCCCTTGCATCTGGGCTACACCGTGATCCTTCTCTGCTCGGACATGGTAAGATGACAGCTTTCGATGAGCAAATGAGGAAGCGTCTGTGGATTACCGTCATGGAGCTGGAGCTTCAGTCGTCCGTCGAGAGTGGCATCCAGTCTTCGCTCACCGGACTGTACTGGGACTCGCCTGTCCCTGATAATCTTGGCGATGAAGCCTTTTCGCCAGATATGCAACACATGCCGGCGGTATGTAGAACGAACCTCGGAAGAAAATGTTCCCTGTGAGACTAACATCCTGCAGTCCGACGAGAACTTCACATCAGCTTCATACCTCATCGCAACTACAAAGTCACTTCCACTCCGTATTCATCTGACACAAGTATTAAACACCCCTTCCAGTGTTCTCGATTACGACGACGTGCTGCAATACGACGCACAGATCCGCTCTGCATTGGCTGCACTACCCGTTTGGAATGATGATCGCGCACTCGTACCTTCTGCACTCCTCCAGGTGCAGTTGCGACAGTATCTCTTATTGCTGCACAAGTCCTACGCCAAATTAGCCTGCACAGACAATCGCTACCTATACTCGTTCACAACTTGCGTAGATACGTGCAGCTCTCTGGTCACCACGCACGATCGCTTGCTATCAAGAGGTGTTCTAGCGCTGAACAACTTTCGCAACGACATCATCAGGGCTGGTCTGATACTTTCGCAGATTGTCTACCACAACTGCACTCTTCGAAAAGTAAAATCGTCCCTTACCCCTGCAACAGATTCTACGAATCACAGTGCAGACCATGACGCTCATTTTGCAGACCTAACTAGGCCACGGCGCTTGGCAGCCTCCAATACATGTCTAGACCTATATCTCACAACACTACCGCAGGAGTCGTTCCTTGCAAGAACACTATGTGTATCCTCGATGGACATTCTAGAGCGAACGAGACAGATTTTCGAGATCAAGGTCTTCCGGCTTGGTACAGGGTACATGGAATGCTGGCTGTAAGTCCTTGTGTCAATAATTCACAGCAAAGGTTCGCTGATTGGTTCTCGTATGCACAGCATGTCCGCTGCAGTAGGCATGCTGCCTCCTCCTCCATCGTCTGCTACCTCCATAGCCTACAGCAACAACATTAACGATGACGTACTCTCAAGATGTCACAAAACGCTCGACTGGTTTACCTCGTTGGCTTTCAGAGTACTAGCACTACAACAAGATCCCCTGAGTCGCTTGGCGTCTTCTCTTCGCAATACTATGAGTACTAGGGAAGAAATAGTTTCAACGCCAATGACAGCTGAGAGTGCGCTTACCACGTCACTAGATGGGGTTTGCGTGGAACCCAACACAAGTAATAGCACGAAGGAAGCGTATGGATCATTTGATGCACTACAGGACATGCAGTCAGATATGAGCGGCTGGTCGTTTCCTGACTTCTGGGAGTTCGACCTTGGCGGAGACTTTTGATATTCATATATGCAATGACATCAGGTAGATACCGGAGCTACGGCTACGTCTTCACAGATGTTAGCAGGTGTATACCATCAAAAACATTTCATCGCTCTATCTCCTACCACCCGATGCTATTCCGGCGCCATGACTCTTCTAAGTCTGCTTGTCTTCGATTCCACGCATACTGCCCTAGTTCTTTATTCCAAGGTTATGAGGAGTCTCTTCGCAGCTCCTCCTGTTGAGTAGTGCTTTTCGACCCGCTCTAGTATCCCATTACCATCTTCAAGAGGTATAACAAGCAGTTCCCTAAGAGGCTTACAATGCCAACTATTTAGTATTTCCTTCGTTAGAGGAAGCTTCATTGTTGCATCTCAGAGAGCTGTATTACGTTGTACTAACAATAACTAGTGCTGCGAGCTGGATAGAGCAGTACCCATAGAAAAGACACACTCTTTTTTGAGGCGCACTACATAGACCGATTTTGGAATGTACAATGATATCAAACGCCTAGACAGACTTGTGTAGGGCTATCAGAGTTTGCTTCGATATTTCCGTAGGCAGTAGTTTCGCTCTAGAGCGCATGGGACTCGGCTTTGTACGCGTCACTGTGTCCGCAATACGCAGTCCTATACCGTATCTAGTTTGACAAGTTTTCTACGATTATAGTTACTTGGCCCTTCTAGTTTCATCAAACCTCTAGGAAGGGAGTTCCGTGTCAAGACAAAGTGACATGTAACAAGCTAAGCGTTTTGCACTACATCCTAGAGAATCTTATCTAATCCTGCCACAAAGGCACAGCAATCGACTCGACACATATCATCTTAATATGCATTTCAGGTTTCTATTTCATCCAGAGCGCTCTCGTCTTGTCTAGATGTTCTCGTGTCTTTGTAATTGCGGGTATCTGTCTTGCGCCAGGCAGGTACTTGGAGGCACCCAACGACTGAGCGTGTACTTCGAGCTTCTATCCTTTCTGTTTTCTCGCGCAGGACGAAGAAAGACCCTGATCGTTCGAACAGAAGATCTTCTATTTTCACACCACTCGGTCGAGGTGTCGGCGGCCAAAGCACAACATTCGGCACATCTGAACGGTCAAACCCCTCGATTAGTATCTTGTGTGGCAGCGGCCGTGAGGCTTTATTGCTCTTCTGACTATGGCCGTATCCTCGCACAAGGTGCGGCACAAAATCATCACTTGCTAGACTTGCCTTCTTTTCCTGGCCTCGTTTTGAGATCAAGTCCTTGAATGACTTCATTTTCTCGACTGCGTCGTAGGTAATGGTATTGCAAGCTTGAACAAGAGAGCTTAGACGAGGCAATTTAATACTGTTGATGATGTGTTACTGTTTTAGAACAGTGTAATGCATAAGTGCATGCGCAACGTTACAGAACACTTGACAGACTGCTTACAATGCTAGTAGTGAAAGTGGGGTCGCGAAAACAGAAGGGGTGGGTTGAGTAAAGTGCATGAAGAGGACCAGTCCAAGTGTTGGTCTTGGGACACTGTATAGATGAAATTTATTGCCATTACTCGTAAGACATGTCCAAGACTACCGGCTCCAGATGTCCGCTTACAATGTTCACCATCACTTCAAATTACTTGTGTACGCCTGTTTCATTGTGCGCGTCCTTGAGACCCGTGCAATCGGTGCAGTTGGAGCAACTATTGCCGTCAGTCTTTCCACCTATCACATGCTTCATGCAGGGAATGCGTTGCTTACTTTGTGCAGTCGTTGCAATCTACACAGTTGTTACAGTCTTCACAGTTATCACATCCGGTACAGTTGTGGCAGCTGCTACTATCATTGCAGTCGGTGCAGTTTCGACACCCTGTGCAGTCTATATCATGGTTAGCAGATGTTTGAAGTCTGTCACATCCTCCAAAAATATCGAGTGTACGAATGCAAAAGTCGCCATTGCCTGGTTCGTGGTATCGAAGGATGAAGAAGCACTCTGTGTGCAGTCCGCAACATCGTCTGCCGGGAGCTGACCTTTGCAATCCGTGCAGTTTTGGCCTGAATGTGAGAAGGAAAAGTCAGTGTCATTACCCTCGAGATCTGATTTCAAACCTACAATCCTTGCAACCTGTACAGTTGGTATTGTTACGGTTACCATTGTTTTCGTCGCCGTGTACGCAAAACGATGATTGACCACAGCCCATGTTGAACGTACTCGGTGGGCGAGACGACAAATGCGTGTGTAGGTAGCAAGATTCCGAATGTGAATGCGGAAGCAAAGTGCACATGTATGTATTGTAAGATCAGCTTCTTGGTTTTCATGGCGGGGGCAATGAGACGGCAAGAGTATGCAGCCACGACGTCATTTCTGACGCACCTGGGAACGCGGTTATTAATCCGAGTAAGACAGGCTAGAAGTACATAATCATGCATGATGTAGACGCATGGAAGCTTGGTGGCATTCGAATTGGTTTCCGGCATCCATCCTCCAATAAGTCTTCACACTGTAGAGATAAGACTTAATATAGTACATAGCTGCTCTGGTTTTATAGAGAGTATATAAAAGAATAGTGTTTAGCTAACATTGCTACTATAACCTAGAACTTCTACAGCTACATTGAGAGTAGTGCTTACTAACCACAACGCGACTAGACTCCACCCAATTCTCTTGTCCATTCGCCACTTGCGCAAAGGCACCGCAAGGAGAAGTCCAGCTAGCGTCACGAGCAGAGTGCCTCCGGAAATGACCAAGGTGGTACTCACGGCAATATGGTAAGGTCTGAAATGAACCGACTGGTCTGGATGCTTCTCATGGCGGTGCTCGCCCTTGGTGATGATCATGTAACATCCACTAAGCCCTACGCCGAGCAGGATATTAAGCATTGGACCACCGAAGCAGGCTGAAAGTGCCATGATAGGGAACCCGAGCCGCGCAACGGTGATGTCGGCAACAAGATCACCAAGCGAATTGCCAACTGCGAAGATGGTCAAGCCGAGAATCGCGTCGGACATGTTAAGTATAACGCCCAAGGTACGCAAAACACCGACAACTTCGTTGGCAATAGTGCTGATCCATGCGATAGCAACGGCAAATCCAAGAAAGCACAGCGCGGGCCGCCAATTTGGTGCTTGATTCGAGGCAGTGGTCAAGAGGAGGAAGGCAAGAAGGCAGAGTGAGACAAGAATGCTGTAAAGCGAGTGACGAAGCAACACAACTGGGTTGTCGGGTTCGACATTTACCCAGACGACTAGTACCAAGAAAAAGGGCGCCGTAAAGATCTGGACGATCACCAGCCAGCGGTTCCATTGCGTTGGCCCGATGGATGTTGAGGTTGCCGGGAGCTGCTCGGGCGATTGCGCTACGTTGTCGGAGCTTGTAATGTACACTTGCGGTGGTTGGCTGGTGGTGGTGCTGAAGGATCCACTGTCCAGCTGTCGAGGAAGGCTCGTAGACGATTTCGAATTCGACAAGCCCGGATTGGTGGGATCGTCTCGTGGCAAGACGAGGGATACACTGGGGGTTTGCGATCTCATGCTTGCATCACCCGGTGTAGCTGCGGGTGGCATACCGAAATCCAGGGAAAGCTGGGCATGACCTCCGTCGTTCTCGTCTTTTTGCGGCTCGACCACCGGAAGCGTTATGGTAAGCAGGAATACAGGCAGACTTGCCACTAGCCCCAAAAGCTTATCGAAAACGTTCTTATCACGCCAGTTGGTCAAAGTGGGAAAGAGGGTAGCAACCAGACTATGCGGGGTCGGCAGAAGTCCCGAGGGCCACCACGTGGGAATTTTTGTTGGTTCGAGCTGCCCAAAGGAATCTCGTGGGAAGTAGGTAGATTCGAGTGACACACTTGGCGAAGGCGGACGTAGACTCTGAGGTCTGGAAGTGGATTGTGCTGACCAAGGGTAATCGGTGTAAGGTGGGAATGGTATCGGTGGGGACGTCGCATCTGGTACGGCCAGCTTCAGACTAGGCTGTTCGACGCCATGGCCGGGTTTTGATGCCGGGCTTGATCGTAGATTCGGCGATGGCAGGACTACACGAAGGGGCGCTCCATCCTCAGCACCTGGAGGCGCCAAATTGTTGGGTGAAAGCAGTCTATCTCTCGGTGCCGTAGGACTTGGGGCTCTAGAAGAGTGGGAGACTGGCGAAGATAACGAGATAGTTGGCGAGGGCGGCGCTTCCAACAATCCGTTACGCTCGCTGGGAGTGGCAGACGCGAATGTTATGTCAGGAACGCATTGTCCTTGCAGGGTGCTTGGCTGCAGTTGGACATTGTCAATGTCATTCGTGGAGACAGCTCGCGCTCGGTTGCCTAGACTCTGCTGGATCTCGAGATTCGGTCGGCTCAGGTGGGGTGAGGTGGAGTTGTTGGAGGCAGAAGAAGGCAGGTCAAATGGAGGCCGAGTCGCTGGACCTGTAGTCTGTCCGATGTAGGATTGCTGCTGGGCAGTAGTGTAGGTAGGGTCGTCGGAATACCGTCGCAGGCTGATTGGCATAGACTGGATGTTGCGCGACTTTTGCAGTGAGGAAAGTACCGCTCGGAACTCCAGAGCTCCTACTAAACTGGGTCGGATCGGGGTATGAGTGTTGCGCCGCGACACACTTGGGCGGTTGACGCGCATATTGTTGGTCAACTCGCCCATCCAGCGCTCACGTTCCTCCTCGTTGTCATCGTCATGTATAGTATTGTCGCCTCCTGCGCGTTCGAGCATGGAAAAGTCGTCAGCGGAGGCGCCGTAAGCAGGGGTCCCAGGACCAGCGCTGATTTCGTCGTCGTGGTACTCTGGAAACTCCTCCTCTTCACCACCAGGTGTTACGTAGTGGCTCCTGACAGCGGCAGCTCTCGCGCGCCGCGCTTTTCGTAGGTTGAGCCACCAGTGCCAGGCCACAACAAAGGCGACGTAGAAGATGTAAAAGGCCACCATGGTCACAGACTCCCAGAGGTGGAGTTTGCCGTCGACAATGAAGCCCATGCTGAAGGCAGCAGCCACAAGAAAGAAGCCGACGTCACGAACAAAGCTTTTGCGCGCAACCTGAAAAGGGCGGATCAGGGCCATGGAGCCCGAGACAACAGCTGTGATGAAGCAGGCAGCACCGATAAGCTCGCCGACAGCCAGACTGGCAGCGTGGGTGCGGAAGGCGGCAAAAGTGGAGAAGACATCGGGACTGCCATTGCCAAAGGCGAGCAGCGTCACGCCGGCCAAGCTCTCGCTCATGCCCAGCATGCGCGCTATGGTGTTGAGGTTGATACAGAAGAAGTCGCTTGCGGCAATGCCAATGGTGCTGAAGAGGAGGGCGAGCCAGAGCGTCATCAGGATAAAGGCGACGGGCTTCGCATGCGGGAGGCGGCAGTAGTAGAGGGTAAGGTAGGATATGACGCCAGCTTCCTCATCGGGGCAGTTTGCGCGCACAAAGTCGCATTGGTCCAGAGCGTGGTGGACGAGGCGGCACTCGGCGTCCTTGGTCGAGACGGCCTCCCTCGTGCGCAGAGCACGCCCGGCTGGGGCTTGCGACCGGGCCCATGCCAGCAGCGAGATGAGGGAGATGGCGAGTATGGTGAGGGCGAAGGGGCGCGCCGAGTAGCGTGGGCGGCGCAATCGCTGGGCGTTGGTGAGGATGGTCAGGTCGTCCATGGCCGAGGCATGTTCTTGGAGGAGTCGAGGAGAGGGCGCGGGCGGCGCGAGGGCGAGTTTTAAGCGGTGCGAGGCGTGAAGGCACAGCAGGCGGCGAGCCAGCGGAGGGCGGTGCGTGAAGCGTTTGGGGCTGGCTGGTCCGGGGAAATGCCGTCACTGCGCTAGCGTGTGGCGGTGCTGCCTGTCATGAGCGGCGGGCATCTGTGGCGCCCAAACAAACAAGAGCAACGTCGACATCGACACCAGCACCGTTGTTGTCGCAGCACCACACCCGTCGCCCGACATGGCGCGCACCACCAAGTACACCACGGCCGCCTCGCCGCAGAAGACACCTGTCAAGTAGGCCACAACGCTCCGAGCACGCGCAACCCTAGGCTAACACATTGCCCGCAGAGTGCCGCTCAACGACGACCGCCAGGAAAAGGCCGCCCGCCGCCATGCCCAGCAACAGGCCCAGCGCAACTCGATGCGCGCCTCGACTACGACTGCGACGGCGGCTGCGACTCCCGGACGCCGGCGCGTGTCGCTGGCCGCAGGCCACGACAGTCCTCGCACGCCGTCGCAAGATCAGGACGACATGCCCGACATCACCGGGACCGCTGTCACCCCGGGGACCCGCGTCATGCCGCTGCTGGCCAACTTTGAGGAATGGATGAAGATGGCGACGGACAATGTAGGCATACATGGCTGCCAGTCGTCGCTGCTCCAAGCTAACGCCACGCTCAGAAAATCAACGCAAACAACTCATGGAACTTCGCCCTCATCGACTACTTCCACGAAATGTCCCTGCTCAAAGAGGGCGATGGCGTCAACTTCCAGAAGGCGAGCTGCACACTAGACGGCTGCGTCAAGATCTACACCAGCAGAGTCGACAGCGTTGCGACCGACACGGGCAAGCTGCTCAGCGGACTCGCCGAGAATGCGGGCAAGAAGCGGAGAGGACACGGCGACGATGCTGACGGGAGCGATGAGGACGACGGCGACGGCGAGGATGCTGAAGCCGGAGAGGATGGCCAGAAGAAGCGCAAGAAGAGGGCTGCTCGGTCTGCCGAAGCCACGCTCGCGTCATCCTTTGCCCAACTACAGAACAAGAAGATGGAGCTCGAGTTCTCGGTTGATCCACTCTTCAAGAAAGCGTCGGCGGACTTCGACGAGGGCGGGGCCAAAGGACTCCTTCTTAACCACCTCGCTATAGACGGGAGGGGCAGGATTGTCTTCGACAGTAGCGACGACGCCAACGATGCGGCCACCGAAGACGTACATGCTACTCGCGCTCCCGAAGACGCACTCGCAACTCATGACCATCAGCTCGCTCCTGACGCCATCGATGTTGACATATCCGGCCTGACTGCCAAGTACTTCCAGGATCTTTCCCAGCTCGACCGGCAAGACGTGTGTCCCTCGATGAAGACGTTCGATCTCGGCGATGTGAATGGCTCTATGGACCTTCCCTTCCTCAAGGCTGCTGACAACTCCTCCGGTGAAGACGAAGCCAAGGGCGGAGAGGACAACGCGGGCAACCAATCAGGTCTTTTTCTCGGCGATGATAACCCTATGGAATTTGATGACGATCATGATCTGAATATGGGCGGGTTTGATCTGCCTCCAGAGACCGGCTTTGGCGAAGGCGGGGAGGTCTGGGCTCGTGAGGCTATTCAATATCCACAAGCTCGCGTTCACACCATGGACCTGAATGGCGACGAGAATACAGACAGTGCCGACGCTCAGTATGGCGTGTCCATGATGCACGGTCGCGACCAGGAACAAGAGAATATCCTTAGCTATTTTGACCAAGTTCTCAAGAAGAGCTGGGCAGGGCCTGAGCATTGGCGCATCTCACGAGTCAAGCATTCCGCAAAGACAGCACCGGCGACGAAACGGAAGGAAAGGGAGCCATTCGAGATCGACTTCACAGCTCCAATGTCGCAGACACTAGCAGATGTGCTCTACACGCCTGCGACATCCAACTCAACGATATCTCTACCCAAAGCACAATGGAAGTCCAGGTCGCGCAACCTTCTCCCAGACGACAAGCATTTCAACTCCAAACAGCTGCTGCGTCTTTTCCTTAAACCCAAGGCGCGCATGGGCTCGCGCAAGGGAGGACGCCGTGTACATGCACTTCCTGGAGATTCAGCACGCGTGGACGAAGCATACTGGGCTCATCAGGGTCAAGAAGGCGACGGCGATGATGCACAGGGTAACTACGATGCCGACTTCTTCCAGGATGATGGTCTCCAGATGCCTAGTGGCCCTCTCGACGATGACGACGTGTTTGCAGATGCTCGCGACCACTTTTCGCCGCCGCCTGACGCACCTGAAGCTACACTACCACTCGACGGCATGCAACCGGGTTCGCAGACCGACGCATTCGGTGCACAGCTAGTGACGCAAAGCCGGCGATTTCGGCCTGAATACGTCCAGTACGCAAGGGTCGCGAAGAAGGTGGATGTGAAAAGATTAAAGGACGAACTCTGGAGGGGTATCGGGTTCGATGGCGTAAGTTTTTATCTAGCCCTCTTCATCTGACCCGCAAGCTCACAAGCATCAGATTTCCGCGCCTCCTCAGCCCAATGTCGCCGACGATCCAGCAAACAAAGCCGTGGATGGTTCGTTGACCTTTACCGACGTTGTCAACAGCTTACAGGCCGTCTACCCAAAACAAACCATGGCCGACATCTCTACAAGCTACTGCTTTATTTGTTTGCTGCATCTGGCCAACGAACAAGGCTTGGTCATTGAAAATCAGGAAACCTTCGAAAATTTGACGATACGGAAAGACTTCACGGCAGAATTGGACGTTGGGGCAACATGAGAACTCTTCAACTGGCTTGCAACAGATAGAACAACACTTCAAAGACTTACCGAACTTATCCCACCACAAATCCTTCCTATCACTACCGACGCAACTTACTTTCTCCTGCTAGAGACCCGACGTTACGCCCTAGTAGTGGCTTTCTTAGGCTTCTCTGCGGGTTCTTTAGCGGCCTTGCTCCGAAGTGACACCCGACGTTCCGTCACAGCTTTAGCGTTCTTCTTGGGCTTCTGCGCGGGTGCCTCATTGGCCTTTTTCTTGGACGTGTTTTTGGGTTGTCGATAGCATCGCGCCGTGGCCTTCGGTCCCCGCTTCAACTCAGCCTCAATCTTCTCCAAGTCCTCCCCCATAAGCTTATACTTGCCATCTAGAATTTGCAAACGTGTCGAGCAAGTGTCCGGACAAGTATTGTGGCCGAGGCAAAAATACGTAAAGCCATTGGAGTCTCCTAAACGTTGCTGGTATCCCAAACGTGTAGTCCCGACCAAGGTGCAATGGGAGCGAGAACGTGCGCTTTGGTTTGTATAGATCCATTTCTCATATTCTCATCACCTTCCATCGCGACAGCCAAAATCAACAGTCCGTCGTCCGTGTATCCGCTTGCGATTGCAAAAGGACCAAACAAACTTGAGCACAACGCCAACGCCGAAGCACAAGGCGTATTCCAGAAGCCAAAGCGATACGCAATACGAAATGTACAACGCTAAACGACCATGGTATCTTGTTGATCAGAAAGTAGCCTAAACCAACATATCTGAGCTTTTCTGCACAATCATAAACAAACAGTCCCAAGTCCACATACGATAAATTGAAAAGCAAAAACGCGCTGTTCCTGACGCTGCCACAGCATGTCCATAGCTTGGCGAAGGAAGCACGGAGGAAATGGCTAAGAGATATAAGACTAGCCAAGCGCATGTACACGATGATAAACAAGACGCGAAGGTGTCACTTGCGACGCGAACGAGGAACACAACACAGGATGTGTCACCGGATCGATCGCAATATACCACCGCTTCAGGTTCAACTGCATTGTGTTTCAGTCTCACTTCTTTTTCTTGACAGAATCCTTGCGAGCGGTGGTACCAGCTGCCCATCTAAAGAACGGTGACGGGGCGGGCTTCTTGCGAGAAGAACTTCCAGAGCTGCCACTACCGCTAGGCATAACGACAACTGCGGGAGGGGGTGGCAGCGGACCGCCAGCAGGATGCCCAGGAGGTGGCGGTGGCGGTGGAGGAGCCATTGCTCCTGCAGGCAAGCCGACTGGAGGGGGTGGGAGTTGCACAACGTGTGCATGTGAGAGAGATTCTCGCTTTCTGCTCTTGTCCCTCTTGCCCTTTCCCTTTAGTGGAAGATGGCTTGACATGAACATTTGAGCATCCAGTGGAGGGGGCGGTGGCGGAGGATATGCCTCCTTCGGCGGCTCGGGCGGAGGTGGTGGAGGCTCAGGCATTGGCCACATGTGCATGGTGATGGCCCAGTCAGGTTGAATCATGGTTTCCCAAACCTGGGGCAGGATGATTTCGCCATCAGGTCCGACGAGGTCGTAGTGGCCTTCATGAACATGAGGACCAATCACATCGACGTGCAGGAAAGCTTGTTTGATCAGTTCTTCCATACCCTGATAGAATGTTAGTATTGGACTTGAATTCATTATTGGTGAGACCTGCCTTCCAAGTCTTGCATAGGTCCCATGGAAAGCTAAACTTGCGGCCAACGGCGTCCTTGAACTTGATTGGAGCCTTGGGAGCGTCGGAAGGCTTCAACTTCGCAGCCTCTTCTTCCGCGGCCTTCTTTGCCTTTTCCAGCTCCTCTGCAGCGGCCTTTGCCTCTGCCAAAGCTTTCTCATGGGCCTTCTTGGTCTCTTCCGCTTCCGCGGCCGCCTTCTTCTCAGCCTCCTCGCGTGCCTTTTGCGCTGCTTCGAGCAGTGACTTTGCCTTTTCCGCAGCGGCTTTCTTCTCTTCGGCAATCTTGGTGGCCTCTGCATCTGCAGCTGCCTTCTCGGCTGCACGAGCCGCGTCTGCGGCCGCCTCACGCTTGAGTTGCTCGTCTTTCTGGGCAAGGATGAGGGTCTCGAGCTTGGCGAGCTTATCCTCGTCGCCCCTCTTCTTTGCCTCGGCAGCTTCCTGTGCAGCCTTCTCGGCAGCCTCTTTCTTTGCCTTCTCTTTCTCTATCTTGGCTTCTTGTTGAGAGATGAGCAGGTTCTCTAGACGGTCAAATTTGGCCAACTCGGCGTCTCTCTTCGCCTTCTCTGCTGCCTTTCTCTCTTCCTCCTCCTTGCCTAGCAAGAGCTTCTCGAGCTTAGAGAGCATGCCCTCTTCTTTTGGGTCGGGTTGCGGAGATTGTTGAGGCGGAGGCGGAGGCGGAGGCATCATGGCCATGGGGTGCATCTGTTGCATGAGCTGCTGGTGCATGGGCTGCTGCATGAGTTGCTGCTGCATCTGTTGTTGCTGCAATGACTGCTGTAATGACTGCTGCATTGGCTGCTGCATTGGCTGGAGTTGCATCTGCATAGCCGGAGTTTGAGGCGGCTGGGATTGTGGCGGTGGTGGGGGTGGAGCGGGCGCAGCGGGCGGATGGTGTTCTTCTTCGGGCTGGGGCTTCGGGGTCGGCCGCTTCGAGGGAGGGTGCTGTGGCGGAGGGGAGGGATGCTGTGGATGTCCATAAGGCGGATACATGTGAGGCGGCATGCCATACGGCGGAGCGCCGTATGGTGGGTAGTAGCCCATTGGCGAATAAGGCATCATGTCCCCGGGGGGCGCTGGCGGCATCGAGTTGCGATGTCCTCTGCGTGCCTGGCGCGAGTCCTGATGGCGGGTGTCCTGATATTCGGGAAAGTAGCCGGCACGCGGATCTGCAGCCGAAGCGGGGCCTTGGGTAAACGGATTCTGTCCATTGGGCGCAAAGGGATTCTGAGCATAGGCGGGATGTGTGTCGTGGCCAAAAGGAACCAGCTGGCCTGCAGGCGACTGGGCGGCGCCGCCTGGGAAGGCATATGGGAAGCGTGGATCCGACATCAAGCTTGGAGCGTAGCCGTTGGGGGCATGCTGGGGAATGTGGCCCCAGCCAGCACTGGGATGGCCGGGAGGGGGGCCAGGGCGAGCCGATGGGGCGTATGGGTAGTCGTCGTCGTCATCCTCGACGTCGAGAGGGTCCTGATGGTGGACGGATTGGGGCCTTGGCCGCCTCGGCCTGCGTGCGCGCTCCAGTTTGCTGCGGCTGCGGCTGCGGCTGTGGCTCTGAAGGCGCGAGGGAGGGTCTGGTACGGGGGCTGCGTGGCGTGAAGAGGCTCGGTCTCGGTGCGAGGGCTTGGGTCGGGGTGCTCGTGAAGGGGCTACAGCAGGTGGGGGGATCGCGTGGTGTGGCGCAGGGTGACGGTGGACAACGCGAGGGCGAGAGGCAGAGTCGGAAGGGTTGATCTCGTCGATGTAGTCCCACGAGCCCTCGTCCTCTTCGTTGTCGTCTGTATCGTCGTCTTGGATGTCGTCTTCGCTTTGATCCTCGTCGGCGTCTTCCTCGGTCGCCTCCGAGGTGCTATACTCGTCGTCGCTGGCCGAGACTACCTGGATGCCGGCCGAGTCGTCGTCAGTGAAGTCTTCGTCGTCGTCTTCGAAGGCGCCCGTGTGGTTGTTGACAGTGATTCCCTTCCTGAGTCTGATGGCCACGTTAGTGTCGCCCTTGACATGATAGCGGCGCGACGCAGCCTGGGGCAGGGCGCGACCATGGGGTAGATGGGCTATGACTAACGGCATGACCTTGTACGGGCAGCGAGATGCAGGCGATGGGACGGGATGAGATGAAATGCAATGGCCAAGGTGGAGCAGTGGAGGGGCTGCGAAGTGCGGGCGCGAGGGCGTCAGGAGAACAAGGCGGAGCCCCAGATGGCCAGAAGCGCTGCGCTACAACAGTCTGTACAGTTACAACAACGACACACGCTGGGTGCGACCGGCAGACGGCGGTCGTGCGGGACAGTCGATGTCTTGGGGCGGGCAGGAGAGCAAAGAGCGCTGGGCGGCTGAGCGGGTGAAGCGATTCCCGCACTCCAGTTGGGCCGCTGCCGTTGTGCTAGCGCGTCCACCTGGCCAACACGGAAAAGGCGATGCTGCCCCAACTCTCCAACTCTGATGCAAATGCCGGGCAAAGCTGTGTGCCGACGCGTACATGGTCTGGCGACGGGCCGTGGGTATAGCGGCGGGCAGACGCAGCTGGAGCGGAAGGACGAGGGCGTCGATGTTGATGTGCGAGCAGCTCAACTGCACCCCATCTGCATCTTAACCTCACCCAACCCGCCTCGCACTGCTGGGAGTCATCCACGCCTCGTCTAGTCGGCTACGTGTCCATCTCAGCAGCCTCACTGACCGCCTAGCTGCCCGACTCAAATGCACTCATGCCAACGGCCACGTGTAGCGCCCACTGCTTGCTTCTTCGACACCAACGTCACCAGTGCTGCAGTCGACTTGGCCTGGGCTGTGGGCCTGGGGTGCAACGAATCCTGGCCCACTGCTGGTAATGTCACACTGCCCACCATCACGACAACCAACGTCAAGATAGTAAGCTCAGGGCTATTCTCATATCACTACCAAGCTCAATGTCCACGTTAGGTGTACATTGCACCCTGCATGTTCTTTTCGGTCTTGGTCCAAAAGATAATGTCCACGGTGCACCCTAAACGTATTCACCACGTCTCACCTTTACCTATCCCATCTTCCTTTGTAGCTTGAAAAAGATACACACGCTGCCAGACAGTGCGCACGTCACCACCCCCATCACGCATGGCCTAGACACCTGTGAGACAGAGTCTCGCTGCACCGAGTGTAAGAAGGCGACCATAAGTCGTCACTAAATGCGTCATGAGAATTGGTATCTAATATGCATCCACAAACGCCTCGCAATGCAAGTTACTTTTCGCCTATGCTTCCTAACCCTCCTCCTCGCCGTCAGTTGCTCCGTTTGTCAGGCTTCTTCTCGGTACCTCGAAAACGTGAATGCCGTTCTTGGCCTTTGCAGACATCCATCTGGCTAACCTGGGCTCCTTGCCCACGGCAGCCACCACGCACAGCCCATCCTTGCCTCTGTCTCCTCTCTCCTGAACTGCAAGACCATTCACAATGCCTCGTATGGGAATAGCATCGTCCCTAGAGCTGCCATTGACCATGGACTCGTCTTCCGCAATCGGCACACGTCCTATCTTGCCCGCGGGTTCAATGCTCTTCTTGTCAGCTGTGATCTTCCAGGCACGTATCCAGCCGTCCCAGCTCGCTGTGAGGATCAAGTCGGCAAAGGGAACGGTAGCAAGCGCAGTCACGTAGCGCGGTAGCCGGGGACCGGGCTTCATCGATGTTGCGGCGTCGTCGTTGGCTGACATTTGCTCGGGCGAAAGCGGTGGATCGCGGCCGTGGGTGAGTGGATATGTAAAAAGGGGCTTCTTCCGGTTGACAGACCACAACGACAAGGCTCCATTGTCCGAGGCTGTGACAAACAAGCCGGCGTCGAGAAGGCCGACGCAATCGATGGAACCTTCGGCATATGCGATGGGCGCATCGTCGTCGAGGTTGACACCGGCGTCTTGATCCTGTTTGTCGTCTCCGTCAACAGTCTTGCCAAATCGGCCTTTGCGCAGCTTGTCCAAGCCCTTTTGCCTGGCTGTACCGCCTCCGTGGAAGACGAGCTGGTTTTCCTCGACGACTCTCCACAGGCGCGCAGTGCGATCGCGGGCGCCTACACTGACGCATGTCTCTTGGTTGGTCTCCAACCCGCCTGCGACACCAATGACGGCGTCTTGGTGTCCGACCAGTGTCTCAATGTATGCAGATTCAGGCGCACTCCAGACAATGACTGCTCGGTCTGCGCCGCCGGAGAAGAGCTGCTCGGTGCCCCTCCGGAAGGACAGTGAGAGAACGGCATCTCGATGGCGACTAAAGAGGTGACGAGGCGTGAGGGTCTCGGCGTCCCAGATGACCAGACGCGCGTGCACATCGCCCGTGGCCAGGTACTTTCCCGAGTCGGAGATGGCTATAGACACAATCTCGCCTGTGTGACCCAGAAAAGCGCGGTCGCCCTTTTTGTTCTTATTTCCCTTGCGCCACAAGAGCCTCTTGGGAGTGGTGCGCGGCGTCAGGTTGGACGATCGATTTGGGTCGGGCGCATACGATTTCGGGTCTGCAATTGCCCACTTCTCGACGACGAGGTCCTTGCTGATGGTCCAGGCATGCGGCAGCTTGACGGCGCATCCGGTGGTGGCTTTTTGCAGCCCCGAGTAGGCCGTGGCGTGTGATGCATGTTCAAAGCCAAGCTCAGCAGCGATGGACCGGTATATCCTGCCCTTGCCCTCCGCAACATCTTCTTTGAGGCGCTCGGCGATCAGGTCCTTGTCAATCTGCTCGGCGTCGAAGCCCACGTCCTCCTCGACCTCGTTGCGGATGTTGTCGAGATAGCGCTCGGCCAGCCTGAGGCGCTTGTCCGCCGCCGTCTCATTTTCGTCTTCCGAAGAGCTAGAGCCGCTGTCCGCATTATCGCTGCCGTCGTCGAACGTGGGTGCGCCGTCGCCATCGGAGATGTCGCTGCCGCTAATGGACTCCTCTCGCTGCATGCGGCGAGCATGCGCATCTGTGTTGCGTCGTTTGGGGGCGCCATCGGTGGCTTCGCTGCGTTTCCGTTTCCGTTGTGAGGCCGGCGTGGTGAAGAAGGACGACGACATTGCGGTTGCGGGTGTGGTTGCAGGAATTTGATCGGCCAACTTTTTTCGAAGACTAACTTTCGCCGCGGAAATGGCGTCTTGGTCCAAGCTCGCTCACATACACGGACAACACCAACGCCATAGCCGTGGCCATCAACACCGACGTCTCCCATTCCAACACTCACTCCACCCAACGCGGATAGACCCTTTCGCTGGCTGCGCACACCTTCACGCCGTCCTGACACTGCAGCAAACTCGGCTGCCTTGAAGTACCGCCCGCCGCCCTCACGCCTGCCATCACCTTCACCTCTACACGCCGCCGCACCTCCGCAACGTCACCCACGCCGCCGCACATCTCCACCATGAGCGGAAGCGGCGACCAGGAGCGCGAGCACGCTCTCGAGGCCTATAAGTCCAAGCTGCTCGAGTCTAGAGAATGGGAGGCCAAGCTCAAAGCGCTGCGACTGGACATCAAGGGCCTTCAGCATGACTTTGACGTATCCGAAGACAACATCAAGGCGCTGCAGAGCGTCGGCCAGATAATAGGAGAGGTGCTGAAGCAGCTGGACGAGGAGCGATGTACGTGCACGTGTGCATCATGCCAAAAGACGCCACACTAACGTCGCCGCAGTCATTGTCAAGGCATCCTCAGGGCCCCGTTACGTCGTCGGATGCCGGTCCAAGGTCGACAAGGCCAAGCTCAAGCAAGGCACACGCGTGGCCCTTGATATGACGACACTTACCATCATGCGCATGCTTCCCCGCGAAGTCGACCCGCTCGTCTACAACATGTCGCTCGAAGACCCAGGGCAGGTTAGCTTCGGCGGCATCGGTGGCCTCAACGAGCAGATTAGGGAGCTGCGTGAGGTCATCGAACTGCCGTTGAAGAACCCAGAGCTGTTTCTGCGGGTAGGCATCAAACCGCCAAAGGGAGTGCTACTCTACGGACCGCCAGGCACAGGCAAGACACTCCTGGCACGGGCCGTGGCGAGTAGTCTCGAGACAAACTTCCTCAAGGTCGTCAGTTCTGCCATTGTCGACAAATACATTGGAGAATCGGCGCGTCTCATCCGTGAGATGTTTGGGTACGCAAAGGAGCACGAGCCCTGCATCATCTTCATGGACGAAATCGATGCTATTGGCGGACGTCGCTTCTCCGAGGGAACGTCGGCAGACCGTGAGATTCAGCGAACACTTATGGAGCTGCTGAACCAGCTCGACGGCTTCGACTATCTAGGTCAGACCAAGATCATCATGGCGACAAACCGACCCGACACGCTCGACCCCGCTCTGCTTCGCGCCGGGCGTCTTGACCGCAAACTCGAAATCCCCCTGCCCAACGAAGTAGGCCGTCTTGAGATTCTCAAAATCCACTCTGGCAGCGTGGTGACGGATGGCGAGATCGACTTCGAGAGTATTGTGAAGATGAGCGATGGCATGAACGGTGCCGATCTTCGCAACGTTGTCACCGAGGCGTAAGTGTCTCTTCTATGTAACTGTGACATGGCTAACACACCGCAGCGGCCTCTTCGCCATTAAAGACTACCGAGACTCGATCAATCAGGACGATTTCAACAAGGCAGTGCGGAAGATGGCCGAGTCGAAGAAGCTAGAGGGCAAGCTGGACTACCAGAAGCTATGAGCCAGCACCCACGCTTGGATGATAATGATGATCTGAAGATTAGCCATGGGCATCATGTACGATAGCATCATAGAAAGAGGCTGGAACAGTGATTCGTCTGCCCCACAGTGTTTATCCGATTCGTGATGAGTTCAATGAATACATACATGTCCTCGCGCAGCACCAGAAGAGCGAGCGATGCCCTTGCGTTACGATAGCACATGAAATTGAAAGAGGAGAGAAGATAGCATGGGTGGGCTTTTCACATTGTCTCTGAACATGGCAACATCATCCTGCTGAGGCGTGATCACAATCCGTGGATATCCGTAAACGGCGTGCTAGCGTAGCTGACGTGTTCCACAAAACTCTCCGACTGTGCACAGGCCGCAACGTCACGCGTTTAGACGCGGCATTATTCCATCATTCCAAGCTTGGGCCTGCGACAACCAACCCGCACCACCCCGGCGGTCTCGTTGCATGCCCATGATGGAAATGGACGGGTCTCAGTCGCCGAGCAAGGTGAAGCGGTCGCGTACCGAAATGGAGGCTGACAGCGCCGTCTCTGCAAAAGAAGCTCCTGTGCAGGCTATGGACGGTATGTCCCTTGCGCACACGTTGCGCGTCAAGTTCCTAACAAACTCCCCAGACGATACTTCCTCCGATGATGATGACTTTGGTCCCGCCCTCCCGTCTTCAGCCCCGAAGCGGAAAAAGCGCAAACTGCCCTACGAGAAGCTTTACGTCGCTGCGCTGCCCGGCGCGACCCGCTACTCCAAATCGCTAATGCACCGCGAGCAACTATGCTTTACCACCTTTACGCCCCACACCGACTTCCTCATAACGAGCTCTGTCGACGGCGTGGTCAAGTTCTGGAAGAAGGACTTTGGCGGCATAGAGTTTGTCAAAGAATTCAGGGCGCACACCGGCGAGATCAAGTCTGTCAACGTGAGCGCCGACGGCCGTAGCTTTGCTACTTCTGGCTCGGACAAGACGATCAAGATCTTCGATGTCGTCACCTTCGATCTGCTGGCCATGCTGAGCGTTGAGTACACGCCTAGAGCAGTTTGTTGGCTGCACGGTCGAGGCGCAAGCTTTCCTCAACTGGCCGTCAGCTCCGAAGAAAACAGTTGGATCCGCATTTACGATGGCAGAGGAGAGAATCCAGAGCCGTTACAAACGCTCAGGAGTGTCCACAGGGCGTCAGTGAGCTTAATGGCATACAATAGCGAGTTCGACTGTGTTGTGAGCGTCGATCAAGGTGGTATGGTGGAATACTGGAGGCCCAATGGAAACTATGAGAAGCCAGACAATGTCTGGAGGCTCAAGAGCTCTACCAGTCTCTTCGACTTCAAAAAGTCAAAAAGTGTGCCCTCGTCGCTTACCATATCTCCCACTGGGAAGCAATTTGCGACGCTTTCATTCCCGGATCGCAAGGTCCGCGTCTTCGATTTTGCAACCGGCAAACTTCATCGTACGTACGACGAATCAATCGAGACCATCACCAGCATGCAACAGGCCGGTACCGCTGTCCAGCATCTGGAGGACATGGAGTTTGGTCGACGCATAGCCATCGAAAGAGAGCTCGACCAGCCTACGACGAGGTGTCGCATGAATGTGACATTTGACGAGACAAGCAATTTCATCCTATACGGCAGCATGTACGGCGTCAAAGTGATCAACACATTGACCAACAAGCTCGTGAAGCTGTACGGCCAGGAAGAATCCATCAGACCGCTATGGCTGTGCCTCTACCAAGGGCAACCAGAGAAAAAAGGTGTTGTCACAGTCGAAATGGCAGCAAGCGAGAACCCGTTGCTACAGGAAGCCGAGGCCAGAGACGCCATGCTCGTCGCTACAGGTTCTGGCAAGGTCCGTTTCTACATGTACACCAACGACACCAGCGCTACCAAGTCGACCCGTGATGTGCAGAACGAAAAGCCTCGCGTTGCCGCCTCTAGCAAACAAAAGGACGACAAAGCACTCGCCGCAACGGGCACTACAGCAACTCTTCACACCACTTACGGCGACATTACCATCCGTCTCTTCCCGGACGCTGCTCCCAAGGCCGTCGAAAACTTTGTCACACACGCGCGCAACAGCTATTACAACAACGTCATATTCCACCGCGTGATCCGCAAATTCATGATACAGACTGGTGACCCACTTGGCGACGGCACTGGTGGAGAGAGTATTTGGGGCAAGGAGTTTGCAGATGAGTTCTCCAACTTGAGACACGACAAAGCCTACACAGTGAGCATGGCGAATGCTGGGCCAAATTCGAACGGAAGTCAATTCTTCATTACCACCGAAAAGACGGTAAGTCCTCATTTTCTCATTTACTATCAGTTCCACGATGAGGCGGTGCGCTGACTGTGACATGTATGCAGCCCTGGCTCGACAACAAGCATACCATCTTCGGACGAGCGATTGCTGGGATGGATGTTGTTCACAAGATTGAGAATACCAAAGTATACAAAGAGAAGCCGGAGGAGGATATTAAGATTATAAGCATTTCCATCTCTTGAAAACGCGGTCTCGAGGCGGACGCCCGAGCTCATTGCGTGGAGCAATGCCATGCCTGTACATCGGCTTGGATGATCATGTGCACTGAACCTTTGCAAAGCTCTGGTATCTATTGGCACGGCCCGAAGTTGCGCGTAGGATAGTAAACACGCACTGAGCCTGCAGGTGCCACATCTCATGTCTGCTGTATGGACTGCAATTTCGATACACTGACCACTACTTGCTATTCCCCAGCTACTGACAAATCGTGCAAGTCTCGATACACGCTCTATTGCTTCAAAGGCCAGCCCAGAACCAATGCAGGCACTGTTCCTCCAGATCACCCAGGGCGTCGCCCCGTGATAGACTAATTATAGCAAAATACCATGCCAACCCAAACGTGCGCCTGAACCCGCTGTTTATCTCAAACGCCTGCGATTAATAAGAAAAACTATACGTCGTTGTTATTCAAGATCTTGGTATCATATGCGAATGAATGCGAGTGCGCCAAAGCCCTTCATGAGGCCCCATTGTCCCAAACCAAGCAAAGAATACCGAAAACTAAACCTATACACAGAGAGCAGAATGGCGTGAGGATGGTGCCGTTCCTAGGTGCGAAAAGAAGCTGTTGTAAGTTTGGTAATTGCAAACGTAGTTTTGTGCGATGCAAGACTACTTTGCGACACCTTGGGAAGAAGAGCTGCGCCCCACGGAATGTTGTACAGGCGCACTAGTGATGGAAGTGCGCTTTTGAGTCCTGACAACGTCGAGTTTTTTCTTGAGAGCTCGTTGCCGGCTTCTCATTTGTTCAAGGACTGCGATGGTCAGTTGCGTGCACTTTGGGGACACTGTAGCGGGACTTACGCTTCTGGATCGAGCGCCGATCTTCCCCGTCGAGGCCATTGATCTCCTCGGCATCAGCTTTCTCGTTGGACGGTTCTTCTTCTTCTTCTAGAACCGCTTGAAGCATCGTGATGGCAGTCCAGTAGTTGATATCACAGTCCGCCAGGTTGTGTCCAGTAAGTTCATCAATGGCTGCCTGGCGACTCATCTCTAGGGACCGGTCGTATAATAGTTTCTCGGCAGTAACACCAGTTGTAAGTAGGATGTTCTCCGCGGAACCTACAGCAGTTGCAGAGCCGGATGCCGCCGATTGATTATGAGGATGGCTTGGATGATCTGCCGGTAGCTGCTGCTGTGCCTGCTTGAGCTTGCGTGCGACAATCTCAGATTTGACACAGCATTCGTTGAATCGATCGCGCATCCATGAGACCACTTGACCCAGCTTTGCATTGGTTCGGCTTGTTCCGTCGGGGCCACTATTGCGGCGGGTGCGGTTCCAGTAGCTGCCAGTCAGGTCCATAGCCTTGTTCAACATTGCTAACGTCTTGACGAAAAGTACTAGCGCTTCTTCGGAAATGATGAGAACAGTATCAGGCGTCAAGTCTTCGTCGTCATCGTCATCGTCGATCACATCGCTGTTGGGCTTGCGAGCAACGCCAGTGGAACCGACTCCTAAAGCTGGGTCGCTTGGTGCAACCGGGACAAGTTGACTGTATTTGACTTCGGCGAAGCCATACACAACGTGACTGAGCTGGGCCAGATCCTCAATCCTCTTGACCGTCATGGTATCTTCATCTTTGCCAACGGATTTGCCTCCGTCGCCGACCATTAGCATACTGCTTTGCGCAGTGGGATACGCTGGAAATGCGGAATAACCCTGTGGGGGTGAGACGCCCTTCATGACTGGCGGAGACAGACCAAGCCCTCGGATATTGACCATGTTCATAGCCTTGGAAAGAGCGGAGGTAGCGGTTTCAAAGCTTGGGCGGTATTGTCGCCGGCTGTAAGAAGCCGTGCGCTGGTGCGTAATGGTAGGCTTTTGCTGGATCTGGATGGCTTTCGAGGGAACTGCGCCAGTGGTTGATGTTGGGGACCCTTGCGTTGTCGATCGTCGCTTCATTGCTGCCTCCCGGTGGAGGGGACGATCCCGCTGTGTTTGTGGACTGTTGGCAATTTCGTCTGCCAGTGCGTCAATCTCCACACGACGTTTTTCTACAAAGACAAACCCCTCGTCAAGCGCGTTATCTTGTGCGGCTCGTTCTGCCGCCTCTTTCAACACGTTTGCTTCCGTTCTCTGTGGAATCCGCTCGCGATCCAGGTGCTCCTTGAGACCGGTGTGTGGTGGACCTTGTTCGTCGCGAGAGTACCTGCGCCTGTGGCTGATGGCAGTAGGTGCTGTCGTCTGGTCTTGCAGCGTCGCAGTACGTCCCGGTGCGGTTGCCGCGTTGTTGAGCGCAGGCCGACGATGCTCACGAGTTGAACTGCGTTCGTCGTTGGGTTCAATAGGGGCGTTACTAGCTCGTCTTGCAGGCAGATATTGCGGTGGAGTGCCTGAGAAGTTGCCAGACACAGGTCGAGAAGCGGGACGTGAAGGTGGTGTTGTACCAAGGCCTGTCGTCCTGTCCCTGGTCGAGAATGAGTATGGACTGTCAGTAGGCCTAGATTCCAGCTCGAGGGGCGCCTTGTGGACTCGCTTGGGTGGCTCAATTGGTGGTTCTAATACGGAGGTTTGCATACGCTCAGACGCTTGCATAGAACCCGGGAGGTCCTCATCGACCATGTCTGGGATCTCATCACGAATGACGGGATCTGAGAAGAAATGCTCGTATGACATGCGTTCGGTTGGCTTTCGCTTCAAGAGTGCGCGGATGAGGGTCTTCATGGCCCTGGTGCAAATGAGGCCTTCTGGAAATCGGACCTGGTCTTTGCGCTCTTCAATCTTGCGCAGTAGCTCTACGTGGTTGTTCGCCCTGAATGGCGGTCGGGCGCACATCATTTCGAAGAGAACAGTTCCCACAGACCACAGATCGGCCTTTGCGTCATACTTTTCATACCGCAGAATCTCGGGTGCCATGTAGAGGGGAGAGCCGCAGAGAGTTTCGGCCAGCGAGGTAGTCGGCAGAATCCTAGCGAAGCCGAAATCAGCAATCTTGAGCATGGGCAGCGAGGCGATGCCGGTGGCGGGTATCAAAGAATTGGCGCTGGCAGCCAGAGGCATCCGTTCGAGGGTGCCACTCTGCGAGTAAAAGATGGAGGATGGATTGAGGAGCAGGTTCTGGGGCTTGAGATCACGATGAATGTAGTTTTTGGACCGCAGGAATTCCAGGGCGCTCGCCATCTGCTTGGCAAAGTGGCGGACAACAACTTCGTGCAGGCCGCCAACAGCCGGGTTGGGGTACTTTTCTATCATGCGCTGCGTCTGCGGGTGGTTGACGAGGTCGGAGCGCTTCTTGATAAAGGCTGACAGGTCGCCGAGCTCGCAAAACTCCATGATGATGTGCATGCGGGACGGCGTTTCATGGCAGTCGATGAGCGAGACTATGTGCGGGTGGTGCAGACTGCGCAGAATGGAGATTTCCGAGACGAGGTTGTCTTTGAGCTTCTTATTGAGCTTGTTCATATTGACCGACTTGATGGCGACCGACTGGCGCTTCTCCTGTGGGGGGAGACAGTTAGCACTCGGCGCACGCCCCGGGGAAGGGAGGGCAGCAACGTACAATGTGAATGCCGCGGTAGACTTCGGCGAAGCTGCCCTTGCCAATGTGATGCAGACGCTTGAACTTCCCGATGATCTGCTCCGAGCCCGTGGCTGCGGGCGTCGACACCGACGGTGACGCGCCCGACCGCCTGGGGGCGTGCGGGTTGGGGGGTGTTGCCATAGTCGGCGGCGCTGGCTGAGCAGCTGGGCGTCAGCTACCAGCGAAGATGTGGGTACAGCGTGGCCGTGAGGGCGTTGGACATGGGCTGGCGGCGGTGCAGGGCTGGCGGGAGGAGAGCGGTGGTCGATGGCGGCCGATAGTGGTGATGGATGGTTGAGGGACGAGGATGCAAGGCGCGACGAGCAGCTGGGCGCGGGAGAGAACAGGTTCAACGCTGGGAGGCAGGGCGGCAGAGACGGGTGGGAGAGTAGGGTATCGCGAGAGCAGGGTATCGGGAGAGAGAGGAAGCTGGACGGCAGGCAGTACAATAGGCGGAGGCGGTTGCTCGAGGCAGGCGTGCGGGTGTCACATGGAGGAAGCCGACCGGGATGGTTGATAACGACGCGTGCCCCTCATGCACTAGCACCACATCGCCAGGCTGCACGCTCCGACATGCTTCTTTGCGCCTGCTTCTTGTCTGGTCTCACCCGTTCTGACGTACTTCACTCGGGACCTGCCATGCAAGTCATGCTCCCCTGCGCGAACGACCATGTGGTCGGCTTCATGGTCGACCCGTCTATCTACACCGTACCTGCATCCCGCCTGATGCGGCTGAGTCCACTACCTACAGCCTGACACCCCTCACAAGGACCCATAGTATGACTGGCACGATCACGTTGTCGTTGCCGCCTGTGAGGACCGCCTCGTTGAGGCTTACGCCTGTCGCGCACAGAGCCGCCTTGCCGACCGTGAGCAATGCGTCGTGAGCCCACTCGCCCTCCGTCTTGTGCCCTACCGCTCCGCTTTCCCACCCAACGCGGAGCCAGACTATACTTGCCACGAGTCCAGCCGACACCGCGACTGCAAACGCCAAGGACCCTTCCAGTGACTTGCCGCCTGCCCAAGGCCATTTCCGCCGCCCGTAGCGCCGCCCGATGAGGGATGCTGCTGCGTCGCCCATGCCCACACATATAACTCCCGCCACCATACTCACGTCCCTGCCTTTCACCTCCCAGCCTTGCCACGACTCATCGCCAGTCCGTTCCACTCCTGCGAGCGATAGCCACAGCGGGATCGCACAGCCAATCAAGAGGAAGATGTGCGATACCACCACGGGGCCTCGGAGATCGCGGCCATCCACGTACGGCGTCAGGAACCTGGCAATGGGCTTGGACAGCGGCGGAAGCTGCGAGGCTCGAATCAGATCGAGGAGGAGGAATATCGCAAGTACAAGTGCAAGCGCCAGCGCAACAAAACAAGGGTCAATGAAGATGGTCGGCAGGAGCATCGCCACCATGGTGCCGTGGAACACCTTTCTGCGTGTGTCGACTTCTACCACCGCAGAAAGCGACAAGACTGCCACGAGGCCAGTGAGTATGGTTCCGGCACAGTACACGCACAGCAAGAGACGCGTATTCGCTTCTCCCAGCACTACGCGACGAACGTATTCCGCAAATGGCAGATAGTGTGTGAGTTGGGCCATGTCGTCAGCGTCCCGTCTCGTCGGCAGAGGGACCCACCAGTCCAAATCCCACTTGAACACTTCCCACCGCACGCGTGATACATTGCCGAAGAGGTAGCTAATGGCCCATCCAAAAGGTTCGTGACGGTGAAGAGCATGTTTGCCGATACTATACCGAATTGGTCCCAGTATCAGGCCTACGACAATCACGTAGAAGTATCCAGCGTAGAGCCATTTCCTCCTGGTGGCTTCGGTGGGCGTGAGCGATAAGTAAGACTGCACAATCGATCTCGACTGTCTTCGGTTCGAATATCGATGCTGTGACGTATGGTCTTCAGCAGCGAGGACTGGAAGGGTATTCCTACGCTTACGTCCACTGTTATGAGTGGGCCCTTCTGCAGAAGTAGACTGCTGAAAGCCAGTCTTTATCGCTTCGGCAGCAGACCGCGGCTCGCTGTCCTCCATGCAGGGTCTGCTGTGTCTGACCGAGTCTAAAATGTTGACTTTAAGGCTCTTGGTCTTTTGGAGAGGCTTGTCGAATCTGGGTTCTTCATCCGCATCACTGTCACTCACATCCCTCACGGAATCGCTTCCATCGCGTTTGGATCCCAGACTACGGTTCAACACCTGCAAGAAGTTCTGTCGAGCTCGAATGACTTGGCCAGCGCGTCGAAGCCTCCATCGCGGGATGCGTGCAAGTGCAACGCCCCACTTCAAGACGTTGCCGCAGAGCAAAAATACCCCCAGCCCGCCTAGCCACAGTAAGACACTGAGTATGGTTGCTTGAGGGGTGTCCGAGAACAAGAGGAGGTTGATGAGCCCAATCGAAAGCAGGTGGAGCTCTGCTGGTAGAAGGCTCGTAGTGGTGAGGTAGTATAGCGGCGGTAGCAGCGCCTGATGCAGAGCAAACAACGTCACCAGAAGTTCGGGATCTAGACCTTGGTCAGGCGGGGGTAACTTGAGTCTGTATGGTGTCTGTGCAAACAGCCGAGACGGTATGTCGGTGTTCTCGGCAGCAATCAGGGGCATGATGGAGATCAGCCAGTGCAGAGGAGAGTAGCCCAAGGTAGCGCTCCTGAAG
The DNA here is from genome assembly GCF_020736505.1 of Alternaria rosae. Lineage (NCBI taxonomy): Eukaryota > Fungi > Ascomycota > Dothideomycetes > Pleosporales > Pleosporaceae > Alternaria > Alternaria rosae. The sequence goes on from NW_025763576.1 coordinate 2,266,479, forward strand.
GGAATGAGTCTGGCTGGCAACGCAGCTAAGCCAAGCAACATGTTGGGTAGAAGGGGCTTTGGTGATGAGGCAAAGAGTGACAGCGCAATGAGGACGGGCAGTATTGGGGGGTAGAGTATGGTGGCAGGATCGAAGGCGGCTGGTAGATGTATTCGACGGCCAAGCCGGAGACGAGAGTGATTTCTCCATGAGTAGTACAGAAGACGAAGCGGATACAGCCCCAAGACGCCAGCCATGACTGCAACGTGCGTCAACAATTCTACTAGACACGGGTTAGCGATCTTCGGCCCATGCGTGAGGGGTGAGCTGACCTCTATGCCATGCCAGCAAATTAACCCAGCAGTCGCAACCGCGGACGGCGAGCGTGGCAATGCCCGCGAGCAATGCAGTCTCGGTCGTTCGCCTGACCAGCTCGTTGCGCCGCCGCTGGAGGTACTTTTGCTTGGCCCTCCTCGCCTCGTCGTCGTTGTGGTATGCGTCTCCTAAGCGCCTCGTCTTGCTGGTGCGGGAAAAGTAGCCCTCGAAGAGCTTTCTCCCCTCGTCGTCGATCTGTGTGGGAGTGAGCAGCGGACTCGCCCATTCGTCTGTGCCCGACGTCCGCGATTCTCGAAGGCCTTTGTGTGGTCGCAGGGGAGGAGCAGGCAGCGCCTTGACGAGGCTGTAGCCCTCGTCGTCGGCTTCGGTGCCGCTTTCGCTCGGGGAGTGCGGTGCCCTTTTCCTGCGTGTCCGGCCGTCGTTGTCGTGCATCGTCTTGCCTGGAGGCTCGGAAGAGGGTCGCGACTGCGAGGGCGGAGGGGCGCGATGCGTCGGGCCTGGTGACTGCCTTCGTGTCTGATCTCCGTGATGCAAGTATGGATGGGGTGAGCGGCGGAATTGCTCGAGCTCTACCGTATCATCGAGCGCGTCTGCGTCTGCGTCTGCATCTGCGTCTGCATCTGCGTCTGCGCGTGTGCCTGGTCGCAGTATCCGTTGCGCCATGACGGCTCCGGCGTCTGCGCGCACCCCGATATCAAGCTTCCGACAACCCTTCGGAGGTATCGTGGAGGCTGCTGTGTTTGTTAGCGAAACGCTCTACCACTTGCAATTGTGATATAATGCTCGAGCGCCACAAAGTCAATGTGAGGTGGTGGCGTTCCAAGTGTACTCTTCAGAGAGCCATGGCCGAACTGGCGGTCCCACGTTGGGCAAGCTGACGTAGCCAACCTTCTGGACAGATCCATGTTACATACTACCTTCATCACGCACCGGCTACCTGGGTATCGCGCACTCTTATCGATAGCGTTAGCGGCATGAGTTTCTGATTTCTTCATCTATATTATACAGCCATTCCTCATAACAGTGCACCGATATTGGCGCCTACTGCAGATACTTGTGTTCCTGCAACCACGTCTTGACATCGTCCGCATCTCTCTCAAGCCATGCGGCTTTAGCGCTGATGGCGTCGATGCTCTGGGACAGCGCCATGTCAAATCCCTTGGTGCTCTTGCCCTTGAAGAACGCCTCAATATCCTCTATGTGTTCCCGGTGGGTGAAGCCTGATGTTGTAATGGCAACCACCGAACTTAGCATGCTCAGGCTAGGGGGGAGCCTCCTCTCTAGCTCGTCCCAGTTATCCTTGACCCACTTCCAGAGCGCATGACAGCCCTCCGCGTGTGATCTCAATGCTGCAATGGGCAAGTAGATGTCTTGGCCCTTGACTTCGTCGCTGAGAGCCATGGCAAGCGTGCGCTGGATGAGCTCTGGAGACTTGGCACGGCCCAGTGCGCGAAGAGCCGAGTTGCGCTCGTCGCTTGTGGCGGCATTCCGCGTCTCGTTGACGATGACATCGTACTGCGTCTGGTCAGTCTGCATTCCATCCATCCTCGTAGCACTGCTCACCTCTTCTTGCCCACCGTTCGCTAGCACAATGGCATACACGCTGCCGCGAATGTTGGGGTGAATGGCAGACTTGTCGCCTGCCTTGAACTTGTCGAACATATCAAAGGATGCCTTGGTAATCTCCTCGTCGCCAGCGATACCAGCAGCACCAAACATGAGACCCTTGAACTGCTGCTCGATGTGACCGTCTTTTTCATTGAATGCCCATCCCAGCTCATGTGCCTTCTCTGCGCTGAGCTCCAACTGGAACTTCTTCAGTGCGTCCCGGATCTTCTGGTCCTCAAACATCCATGCGCCCCGCAGGGAACCAATACGACCCGTAATCTCTCCCCAGACGACAAACTCTGCTTCGTGTTTGAAGCTGTCCAGGAGCGAGAGTATACCAGACGTTTTCTGGTAGCCAGACGCCGCCAGCGAGCCTGCGTCGGCAATCATGCCAGCTCGATCCTCAACGGTCAAGAGGCCCTCTTTGGCCGATATGCCAAGCTTCCGTAGGCGCTCTGGCGTGTACGAGGTCCGGTAGAGACCAGAGTGGTCCGCGTTGAGCTTGAAGAAGTCGAGTTCTTTGAGCTTAAAGTCGGCTTCACGATCGAAAAGCGTCAAGTCTTCGTCAACTCCTTCTTTGGTCCGCAGCGCAAGAAATACGGGGTACAGGGTTTGGTCTTCCTCTGGCTTGACATCGGCAGTGCGGAGGAAGCGGTTCTGCTTAAGGTGGATGGAATCAGTGCCTTCCGTGACGGTCACGACTGGGAAGCCGACCTTCTTGGTCCAGATGTCCATGACCTTGCCAACATCCTTACCGCTGGCATCAGCCAAGGCAGCCCAGAGGTCACCAGTCTCTGTGTTACCATAGGCGTGCTTTTTGAGATATCGGCGGATTCCTTCCATGAAGGTCTCCTCTCCAACATATTTGGAGATCATGCGAATGACACTCGAGCCCTTGGAGTATGAGATGGCATCAAAAATCTGGTTTATCTCGTCTGCGCGCTTTACCGGCACCTCGATGGGATGGCTGCTGCGTAGCGAGTCGAGCGAGAGTGCGCTGGCCAGGTTGTCTGTAACATAGCCTTCCCAGACCTTCCAGTCAGGGTAGAAGACGTTGCAGGAATACCACGACATCCAGGTTGCAAATCCCTCATTAAGCCACAAGCCGTCCCAGAAGTCCATGGTTACGAGATTACCAAACCACTGGTGGGCAAGCTCGTGCTGCACCGTCTCGGCGACGCGCTGCTTAGTAGCCGCACCGCTGACCTTTTCGTCAATGAGCACGTCGACCACACGATATGTAACGAGACCCCAATTTTCCATGGCACCTGCACTGAAGTCGGGAATTGCCACCATGTCCATTTTGGGCAGCGGGAAGGGACTGTCAAAGGTTTTTTCGTAGAATTCCAGCGTCTTTGCCGCCAGCTCGAGCGAAAAGCGGCCGTGCTCAATGTCCCGATCCTTTGGAGCATAGACTCGCACAGGGACGCGGAAGTTGTTCGTCTCAATGTAGTTGAGCTCACCGACAATGAAGCATAGGAGGTACGTCGACATGAGAGGCGTCGGGCTGAAGGTGACGGCCTTGCGCCTTCCGCCGGAGACGGTGCTTTGGATCTGTTTCTCCGACGCTACGTCCATGTTGCTGAGACAGGTCATCTTCTCATCGGCGATGAGGGTGACGGTGAATTTGGCCTTGAGCGCGGGCTCGTCGAAGCAAGGAAACGCCCGTCTGGCATCTGTCGGCTCCATCTGCGTCGTGGCCATGTATGTGGTGGAACCGTCGGCAGCCTTGAAAGAGGAGCGGTAGAAGCCGGCCATGTTGTCGTTCAGCACTCCGGCGAAGGCCATGGTGAGCTTCGCCTGGCTACCGCCCGGAATGGTCTGGTCGAAGCTGACCGTGGTCGTCTGCGCATCGTGGTCGGTGGCGACATTGGGCGACTCGGTGATGACTTGCTGGCCGGCCGTGACCTTGGTCGAGTGGATCTTGAGCTCGTTGGTGTTGAGAGAAATGGACGTGGTGTCGTCGACGACATCTAGACTGGCCGAGTGTCAGCAGAGCCCCCCTCATACGGGCGGACGGAAACGTACTCGATGGTGACGGTGCCCTGGTAGGTGAAGTTGGCAAAGTCGGGCTCCAGTGTCAGGTCGTAGTGGACGGGCTTGACATTGGCGGGCAGCACCTCGCGACCCTTGGTGATGTCGATGGACGCGTGGCCCTCTGCGCCAAAGTGCTTGCACATATTTCGTCGGTGGGAACAGTGCCTTGCGGGGACAAGGGCAGGGTGTCGGGAGGGTGGTGGGGGACGAGGGACCGGGCGAGGGATGTTGGTGGGGGGATGAGAGAGTCGCGCGTTTGGTGTGAGCGTGTGCAGTAGCGTCCGACGTGGCTTCAGTCGGCGGCTGGGAGCGAGCAGAAGACGTCCATGGTAGGTGAAACGGTGCATCTAGCTTCTCGTGTGCTGTGTCGCGACCTGTCCACCGCGCCACGAGAGCTCGAGGTCCTCCAGGGCTCTCTTCGTTGCCAGATGCAGCCTAGCTCGCATCGGGGCCAACTATATAACCCAGGCCGACTTCGCGTTGAGTTCCGGCAACACGCAAGAACCTCCACGGCGTCTCCCGCTCCTGGGGACGCTGTGTGTTCTGGCACTGCCCCGGCACTGCCAGTCTTGCTAGAGAGAAGCAGCCCTCGTTTGAGCCCTTTTACAATTCCTGCATGAGTGAAAGGGTATAGAAGTAGGGCTATATTGCTGCGTATCACGTGTCTTTTTGTGCGCCCGCAGAGGGTCGAGGGTGAGCCGCAACATGTTACTCCCCTGAGACAACAGCACTGGATTGTGTCTCGCAAAGACGCTCGTTTCTGAAGGGGGTGCGCGAAACGAAGTACACCCCGAAGGATATAGGGTCCTCGGACGAAATCTCTTGCACGCGGAACCCTCTGGACTGCCTGCCATGTGATGCTGCATCGCTAGTCGCTGCCTGCACCTCTCGAAGACGCTCGCTCTTGCATGCGAGGCTATGTGCGAGAGCAAAATACTCAATTTTTGGCGCATAGCAGCCTCGTCCAATCATGACGCACGTGATCCGGCTTAGTTAGCTTGGAAATTGGAAAATGGGTCTCGCACCAGTTCTCCGCCGCATCACCATCGCCGACAACCCATTGCTCGCGTCTCCCCCAGCCCCGAGCCAGCTTCCCACGACCATGTTGGCTCGCTCAACACTGCGTACGGCACGCTCCGCCGCCGCCTCCGCCCGCAATGCCTCGAGCAAACCGGTACGCCTCCCGCATGGCCCAGCATCTCCCGACCGCTGGCGCAAGCTGCGTCGCCGCCCTGCTGGCCCGGCTGCCATACTCGGGCCTGCCCCCGCCTCCATTGAATCATCTGGCTGACCCAATGCGTGATACAGCGCTTCGCCTCGACATGGTCCTCCGCCGACAGCGCCGCCTCGGCCTGGAAGAACAACGCCCTCCCCGCCGGAGCGACACTCTTCGCCGTCGGCTCGACTGCCTGGTACTGGCACCTCTACGGACGCCACGTCGATGCCATGACCCCCGCCGAAGAAGGGTGAGTGAGCTCCAGATAGCCAGGCCCGCGGCCATGAACTGACGACATGCTTGTACAGCCTCCACCCGACCCAATACCCGTGGGAGCACGAGAAGTGGCACAAGACCTTCGATCACGGAGCGTACGTCTTCCCCACCGCACCGTACATGCCCGCCCCCTAACCTGTCACAGTCTCCGCCGCGGCTTCCAGGTCTACCGCGAGGTCTGCGCTTCGTGTCACTCCATCTCGCGTGTGCCCTACCGCGCCGTCGTCGGCAAGTTCATGACGGTTGACGAAGCCAAGGCCCTGGCCGAGGAGAACGAATACGACACAGAGCCCAACGACCAGGGCGAGATTGAGAAGCGCCCCGGAAAGCTGTCCGACTACATGCCCGCTCCCTACAAGAACGACGAGGCCGCCCGCGCTGCCAACAACGGTGCCCTGCCTCCGGATCTATCCCTCATGGTCAAGGCCCGCCACGGTGGCTGCAACTACATCTTCAGCTTGCTGACCGGCTACCCCGAGGAGCCGCCTGCTGGTGCCGTTGTCCAGGAAGGCCTCAACTTTAACCCCTACTTCCCCGGCACTGGAATCGCCATGGCCCGTGTTCTGTACGACGACTTGGTTGAATACGATGATGGCACCAAGGCTTCGACTTCGCAGATGGCCAAGGACGTCGTCGAGTTCCTCAACTGGACCGCCGAGCCCGAGATGGACGACCGTAAGAAGATGGGCTGGAAGGTTCTCGCGGTGACCAGTGTTCTGTTCGCCCTCAGTGTCTGGGTCAAGAGGCAAGTCTCTGCAGCTCCGCCACCTCGCACACATGACTAACTACTACGACAGGTACAAGTGGGCCCCGCTCAAGACGAGGAAGATCGTCTACCAGCCACCGCCAAACAAGAGCATTCTCGACCACGTCCCCAAGCCAAACACTTCCGGCAAGACGAACCAATAGACGGGGAGGGAGTCTGCATTTGCGCGCTTCAGGAGAGCCGGGAGCGGAAGCGTGTGTTTTATATCGTGTACATTGCCAGGTGCTTTCAACAATGAGATTTCTTTGCCTCGTGTCATGGAATCTTGTATTCTCGATTTACTCATCTCGGACATCTTTGTTCATCAGTCCCCGTACGAGAGGCTTTTTGCCAACGAAGTAGCTTTGTTTATCCCGTGTCGTACAACCTCTGACCGTAACTCCACTTCTCCAAAGTAATTAGGCTCGCTGACTTGGCTGAAGCCCAACGTTTTGAACAGACTGAGGCTATGGATGTTGTCCTTGTCGATTCTGACTCGGAGGTAGCTCAGAGATTTGGGCTTGTCTGTGTCGTTGGCTCCCTTTGCGTACTCGTCCAGGATGGCTGGCAACGAGGTAGATATGTACCAGATGAACGCCTGTAGGGCTTCTTTTGCTAGCCCTTTTCCTCGTGCGTCAGGCCGGGCAATCATAATCTCCAATTCCCCCACCGCGTCCATCTTTCCGGTCTCGTGTTTGCCTTGTTCCCCTGCGCCGTCGTCACAGTCCTCGGACGGGTACAAAAACAGGTTCACATCCCCAATCATACGATCGGGCGTGTCTTCGATTTTGCGAGTGACTCTAACAGGTATAGAGACATCCGACAGTGCTTCCGGTGTGTGCGGCGAAGTGCAGATGATAAAAGTCAATTTATCTGCATCCCGTCGCCACGAGGACTGCATAGCGTACTCCTCCGGAAGCGTCAGCGGCTCGGAAGCTGTAAGCCTTTGCAATTCCTACACACTGATCAGCCATATATCAGGAGAGATAGGAGGCTAGTTAGGCCTTACCTCATCTTGCATCCATTCGTGGTATGTGGGGACATGGTGCAAGCTATAAGGCACAAGGAGCAGACGGGGTGTCAGGATGGCTGGATAAAATTAGTCTCGTAGTATAGGTTCAGATCTTCTTATTACATGCCTTCACTTTCGTTGACTCTCATGGCGCCGGTAGTCAAGCAATAATTTTCGTTGATGATCGATGTTGTTCCTGGATCTCAAATTAATCAGAGATTGCAAAGGCGTATTCAGAGCTGCAAAAGCTAACACGGCATTACCTAGGTATCTTTGCACTTTAACATGTGCATACCTGCGTGAATGGACGTAGAGTTGCGTTCAGTATAGCTATTATCAACCTCCGTCTGCTCAGTCCACGTCATAAAAAAGTTGATGTGGCGGCAGTGAACACCAGCGACAATCTGCAGACTTTCGCATCGCTCAACAATCGCCCGGCATTACGTACAATTAGGTCTAGTATACCAGACGTGTATATTTGCTCTGCAACGACAGTGCACGTTTGGCATTACAAGCATTTGATGCGAACCGGGAAAGCGCGACGATCCTCGGACGCGACCCGCTTCTACTATCCCGCCCTTCCTGAGGTCCACCGCGACATCGACCGCCAACGACTACTGTGCGCAATCACGAAATACCAATTTTCATGCAACAACATCCGCTATAATATCCGTGCGCTTTAATGGAGCCAATTCGCGTTCTGGTAACGGGTGGCTGTGGCTTCCTGGGCACCGCCGTCGTCTCCGCACTCTTGAGTACCAGAAGATACGCCATCACCGTCATAGACGTTAACCCGCCTTCGCTCGGTAGCACCACCTTTACCAACAGTGTACGCTATGTTCGTTGCGACATTTTGGACCCATCTTCCTTGTACAGCGTCTTTTCCGAAGCTCGACCTGCCGTCGTCATTCACACAGTGGGTGTGTTCCCTCTGGGGACGAAGCGCTATTCCATGAAGGGCAAAGGGGCCATCTTCAGGATAAACGTTGAGGGAACAAGGAATGTTGTCGAGGCAAGTAGGGAGTGCGGTACAAAAGCCTTTGTGTATACCAGTAGCGTGACTGTCGTGTTGGACGAGTTGGATCGCGACTTCAGGAATGTAGACGAGCATTGGCCCACGGGGAGTGTACAAACGAGCTATGGACAAAGCAAGGTAACAAACTTTCACTCCTTTCATGATTTCTTTTCTACGTGCCATGATTCCTGCCGGTTCACCGTTGCCATTTCTGTATCTTGTATGAAACCTTCGAGTACTGCTCTGTAGCCACGATACAGCACACTTCACCTCCGCACTGTATAGTCAACTAATGCATGACAGGCACTCGCTGAATCAATTGTGCTTTCCGCAAATACGAATGACTTCGCCACCTGTGCCCTGCGCTCAGCGCCCATCTTCGGTCGCAACGACACTGTCTGCATCCCCACGATACACTCATGCATCTCAGCCGGCCAGACACCCTTTATTCTAGGTACAGGGACCAATCTTCAGGACTTTGTCTACGTAGAAAACATAGCAGACGCCCACGTCCTCGCCGCTGGAAACTTATTGAATGCGCAGACAGCTGCTGGTGAGGCCATCTTCATTACCAACGGCGAGCCCGTCACAGCGAGGGACCTGTGCATAGCTGTCTGGAAGGAGTTTGGCCATGTTCCAAAGTTCCACGTCCGGGTTCCAGAAGGATTGACATGGTGTTTGGGCTATTGTGCCGAATGGATTAGTTGGGTGACAGGGACGGAGGGTGTGCTTAGTCGGGGCATTGTGAGTGAAGGATGTCGGGACCGCTATGTCAGTATATCGAAAGCGAGATTACTGCTAGGATATAAACCTCGAGTCGGCTTGGAAGAGGGCTTAAGGATCAGCTGTCAGGTAAGCACACAAAGACCAAGGGGTGAGCGAGATTCAAGGTGTACTGACACGAGTAGGATTACAGAGCCAAATTAGAAGGGCGGAAGAAAACATAAGCTAGGCTACCGTAGACGAGAGTGAGGTTGGGTACATTGCATGGGATCAATCGCTAGACTATGAAATACTCGTAACTTCCACAGTCGTCATAGTACGTCTGTGTAAGGTGTAGGAGCGTGTGGAATTAAGTCTGTGTGGCGATCACTCAGATCCTATATTATCCCGGCAACGGTCTCTTACATATTACTCATGTCTAACGGGAGACAGGTCCCAGCTTCTCCACATACGCACCCTTAATACAGTCCAAGTTTATATCAGTGCAAGCCTCGATTGACGGAAATCACTTGGTCGCTACTTACCTCGCCCATGTACAGATCACTACTGCGTTGTCTCACAAAGGAAAAGCCGGGAAGCCGTTAGATTGCATCAAAGCAAAGAGCGACGCCCGAGCTGCGGACCAGCAACGAGGCAAAGACAGACGCAGACGCTAAAACGACAGCTTAGGCCTTGCTTCAAGTTGTAGCTCCTGCAGACATTGCGTTGAAGCTAAGTGTGCACATTGTTACACTATCACACACACACTCGGAGTAGAACGCAAGTAAGTCCTGATTCTACCATGGTCGGATCTCCGAAAAACAAGCAGGCAACGCCATTCAAGGGGCACGTTAGAGAAGGCGGATGTAAGTGGATGTGAGCTTGGAAACCGTTCTTATCCATATGCCGGGAGCAATGTTTTCCTAGCATGCTGGTTGAAACTGCTGTCACGCAACTCGGTTCTACTCATCTGACTGCCTAACTGACAACCTCTTCGGTCTCGTCGATAATCTCCTCTACGATTTCCTCAATCTCTTCCTGATGTCCATCATCCGCTTGACCAGGCGTTTCCCCCTTGAGAGATGCCAGCTCAAGGTCGGCACCCTCGTCACGTAGCCTCTGTGTAACTTCTTCGCGCCACCTGCGCCACTCGTCCAGCATCTCGCGGCGAGCTTCCACCACAGCTTTGTTGGCTGAGCTCTTCTTCGCAATATCTTGTTCATCAAAGACCTTGGAGTAGTTGCGCAGGTTCTTGCGGATCTCGGCTTGTTCCTCCTTGGAGAGGAGGGTCGGGGGCCGTGGGCGCCACAGGAGCTGCTTGAAACCTTCGATAGCTTCTTCGCGGAGCAGCGTACCTTTGAAGTCGTAGAGGTGGTAGCCGTTCTCCATCTAGTGCGTGTCAGCGGAGGCAAAAGAGCATAATGGTGATGATGATACGTACGCGATGACGGAAAGCACTAGCGACCGTAGCGACATAGCGGCCAGTCGGGTCCCATTCAATGTCGGTGACACCGTAGTGCTCGGCCGTATCCATGAGCTGCAAGTTGGCGTTGACCTCCTTGTCGCCCTTTTCAGACTCCTCCTTTGGCCTGTCGAAGCTCATGTCCCAGAACTCAAGTTCAAAAGACTGCTGCGACTGTAGAGCAGCGACAACGACAAATCGTCCCTTGGGCGACCAGTAGATGGCATTGCTGTTCTTCTTGTCGATGGTTCGGATGTGACGGAAGTTGCCAGGTGCGCCACCCTTGAGCTTCTCGGGAGCGAAGAAAGAGACCGCAGTCTTGGGGCCAACAGCGGCGCCCTGGATGACTTCGCCAGTGGTGATGAGCACGAAGCGGTTGCCCTTGGGCTCCCAGGCAAAATTGATGACAGTGTCCTTGATGGAATCAACGACTTCAACAGGCACACCCTTTTCGCGGACACGGAAGATTTCCAAGTTGGTGGCGAGAGACTTTTTGGACTTGGAGTGGCGGTCAACCTTGACGCAGACGTAGGCAGCTTCCGACTGCCAGTGCAGCTTGGCGTCTGACACGTTGAAGAGGTTTCGGGTGCGCACAATCTCCTTTGAAGGGACGGACATGAGGCCGACCTTGGCGGGATTGCTCCCGAGCTCGGGTGTCCAGTAGCAGAAGAGCTGCTCGTACGTCTTGATGCCTTCTCTGCGGGGCGTCGCGGGGGCCCACTCAAAGTCCATGACGCCCTCGATCTTGACGGAAGTCTTATCGAGCAAGTTCATGCGCGGCAGCTCGTAGATGGAGATGGACTGGCCCTGGGTCATGCGTGCAACATACTTGTCGTCAGAGGACCACTTGAACGTCGGCCATTGCAACTTCTTCTTGACCGGGTTGCCCTCGGCATCGGTGCCGCCGGGGACGTCAATGGTAGAAAAGGAGCGCAGAGGCTTGCCCGTGGCAATGTCCCAGATGATGTAGTTCTTGCCGTCCTCCTCGAGCGAAAGCGAAGGGACGGGGTGGTTCTCGTCGACCTGGAGGGGACGGTGGGACCAGGTGGTGAGGTACTTTTCGCTGGGAGAGAAGTCGACAAGGTTGACGCCGGGATGGGCGAAGCGCTTCTGGCGGCTCCAGGCCTTGCCGCCCCACAGCTGGACACCTTGGGCGTGCATGGAGGTGAGGTAGGTTCCCTGGGGCGACCACTGGATGAAGGACTCGGTCCAGTTCTCGCGGTCGACCACCTGCTCGGGCTGGTCCTCCTTGTCGTTCCAGAAGACGCCGACCTTCTCCTGGCGGTACATGGCCATTTGGTCGCGGCTGTCGGGATCGCCGAGCCACCAGCGCAGGTGCTCCTTGTGCTCAAAGGGCGGGATCTCGGGGGCGTGGTACTCGTCGTCGATGCGGCCCTCCTTGCCGTAGCGGTCGATGTCGGTGAGCTTGTTGACGGCCATGGTGTGCCTCTTGTCGAGGGCAGTCCCGTTGAGCTGCTTGACCGCCGCGACGGCCTCGGCGGGCGCGCTGTATTCGACAAAGGCATATCTGTGACGCCGTCAGCCCATGTCCGGTCCTGGCGCCAGGCCCAACCTACCCCTCCGTCTTGCCCGCCTCGCCGACGGGCATGTGCACACCGTCGTCCTTGACCTTGCCCACACTGTTGAGCTTCCTCAGCACAAATTTGACGAGCTTGGCCTTGCTGTCCTCGGGCACCACAGGCAGCCCGTCGATGACGACAAAGGCGTCGAGCCCCTCATCGAGCCGCACCTGGAACTGGTCTTCGATGTCGGTAAAGTCGATCTGGCTCTCGTCGAACTCGTCGTCGCCGTCCATGGGCAGGGTCGAGTATGCGGAGGCCATGGTTGTGGTGTTGATTGCGGTGCGGCGGCGGGGTGCGCTTTGGTGATAACTTTGCGACCCAGGGTAATTTTGGTGCGCGCTAGCCCTCGAGTGGGGTCCACGGGTCTGTTAGATCCATGGGAGGTCCGCGGCAACTATACACCACAGTCACGCCCGTCTGGCTCGCAGGCTGGCCACGTCGTGGATTACTCATTACACTACAGTATACACACAACACGCCCAAACAAACCAGGTGCCGTCCGCGAAACATGTTACATCCAACACAACCGCAATGCGCCCGATCCAACGTGAACTAGATTGCTCCCATCCGTCTCGTCACATGAACCATGAAACCCTCAGCCCGTTGACGCCCATTGCACAAGGCCGCACGCCGCCCAGGGAAGGTATACACTACAAGAAGACACAACATGTAAGCATCGGCTAGCTCTACGAGCCGCGCTTACCTTCACTCAAGTCTACGTTTGGAGTCTTGACCAACCTTCCGCTCGCCGAAACTCGCTTCTGCAGACGCGCATCCCGTTCGCGCGCTCGTTCCGACGGGGAGCTGCCGTTTCCCGCCATGATGGGTGGCAAAGACGGAGCTTTCTCTGCGCTGGGTGCGGCCTGACTTCCCACCATGGGTGCTGGGCGTTTGCCAGCACGCTGCTCTGCCTTGAAGTCAAGATAGCTTCGTGCCGAGTGGCCGAGGGGAATGGGCGCTGGCAGCATTGGCAACTCGGCCCCGTTTTGCAGCAGCAGCTCTGCAACGGGGAACGCTTTGCGGCTAGGCTGCGCTGTGCCTGGGCGAGCGGCTGAGCTTGGGGAGCTTGCTGGTGATGCTGTCGCTGAAGGAGATGCTGGGTCGGCGGCTGCAAGCGCTAGAAACACGGCGTGTGTGCCTCGTGATCGGTCGCGTGCGTTTGCATTTGCCCTCAGAGCTATTGCATAGAGCACATTCTGAATGTCGTTCTTCTTAACCGACGCCAGAAGCGTCTCCTCTGGGTTTGCGTAGTGTGACATGTTCGGTGTTATGGGTGCCACATAGGCCCGATCGGCGTACTTTGAAGTAATGAAATGCAGCCTTTGCTCTCTCGTCGACATTGGCCCCGGCTTCAGCCCTGGATCCAGCCTTGCTTCCCAGATGGAATTGCTGACGCGGTTGCCGATCTTGAGCAGTATCTCGATGATATCGGGAGTGAAGGACGTAACATCCAGAGTCAAAGAACGCACCTTTGTAATGTGCGTGCCGAGTGACCGATGTATGCCACTGCACTCGATACAAATGATGATGCCGAGGTTGATGGAAACCCAGTCCACCTTGATCTCCGTGCCGCAATCTGCGCACATCTTATTGCTGGAATCCGCGTCTCTTACCTGCCTAAGCAGCTTGCCTTCATCGCCAAAGGTCTCCTCTCGCCGGTATCCGCCAGGTCGATCGCCTACTGTGGCGTGCCGGGCCGGTGCCTTGGAGCCGTATGTGTTGCGATGACTTGACATTGATGGGCTTTTGCCGGTAAGCACTGATGCAATATCACGGTGCGTCTGTCCAGGCAGCGAGTCTGTTGATGGCCGGTCGGATTTTCCTGCCGCCTCAACAGCTGTCTGCAAAGCATTGTTGACTGCACTGATCCACGACTTCATGTCTTCTTCATTGGTTGCCTGGTACACTCGCGTGTATTGTGGGGTGATGACTTCGAAGCAAAATCGGCGATCTGCGTTGCGCGCTTCCCTTACTGAGGCCATGCGGAGGTCGATTGGTTCCATATGCAGCTCTAGACTCTGCTTCCAGTTGGTGTACTCTGAAAGCCTCCCCTGATCAAGGACGATCCAGAACCTGGATAATGTCAGCAGGCTTCCGACTAGAAGAGGTTGTACCTACTTATGCCAGGCTTGCTTGTTCAAGCCCTTGGGATCCACATGGCTTCCGGGCCGGCTGAGGGCCCACAGAAGACCTTCCTTGCGGTGCGCACCCGAACCAGCTTCGGACATTGCAGCGGGGTCCTTTTCTTCGAGATCTCTGATTCCCTTGAACTTGTCCGGCTGCGGGGCCGCCATGGCCAGACTCGCCTTGGTAGTCTCGGGGCTCTGCGGTAATGCTATGGAGGAGGGAATGCTTGTAGATGAGATAGTCTGGGGTGGCATGACTGTGCTTTGAAACATGGGTACAAGACTGCCCTTGCGGCCAGGAGGCGGCTCTGGATCTGACCTCGACGTTATTTTCGGCACACTGCCTGTTGATGCTGCGGGAGATGTGAGGGAAGTCATGGGCACTTCATCGAAAGTCTTCTTGATCGTCTCCAGCGCTCGTCTTTTCTCCTCGCGCTCGGTCCTCTGAATCTGAAACTCCTTGTCTGCCTCTTTGACCTCGCAGCTCAGGGCCTCTAGATGCGGCAACATAGTCTCAATCTTCTTTGCCGTCTCAAGATAGCGTTTGGCCTGGGCGTCGGCATATTGCGTAAGGTGGGAGAGCACCTCCTGATCTTTCCGACCTCCATGCAGGTCCTGCATGAAAGAAGAGTAGTCGAAGCGCTTCAGCTCGAAGTTGCGCCTCTTGGCTTGGTATTTGGAGTCGGTCTCGGCGCGCTTCTTCTCTTTCAGTGAGTCTTGACGTTGGCCGAGATATCGTCCTAGGTATTGATAGTAGTCTTTGCTCTCCTCCTCAAAGTCCTTGCGTTTCGTTTCGGCCTGCTTGATGTCGATGTTGTAAAGTTTGTATATGGGGTCAATGATGAGTTTTTGGATGTTTGTGGAATTGGACTTTTCGTAGCCCAGAATCTCCTTGGCAATCTTGTCAAAGTAGTGGTCAATGGCTGGCTGCACTGCGTTCGCATTGGATGACGAGGCCTCTCTGAGCGCGTCCATGAGGTCGGCCATGGCATTGTTGCATGCGACCTGGGCCTCCATGGCGGACTCGGCGCGTTTGAGGACCTTTTTCCATCTGGTGCGCATGTTGCCCGTCTTCTGCTCAAGCGACTTCATCGTGGCGCGAAACAGCGGCCCATCGTCGGTCTGACTGAGGTCTTCACCGGGGCGTGAAACGTCGAGCTTGACTGAGGCGGTGCCGCTCGCCAGTGTGGTTGTGTGGCTCGGTATGAGGCCTAGGCTGTGCTCGGGGATGGGTTCGCAGATGGGCGATCGCGGAGGTATCGCGTCCCACTCGCGGTCTTCGCCTGCCGAGTCGCTCACGCGAGACTCTATCGACTGGGCCGAGGGGACGCGCAGGCGGGGAGGGACGCCGAGTTCGAGGCGCGGCGAGGGCGACTTTGGGCTCTGCAGCTGGCGCGGCGTATCTGTTGTAGTCAGCGGATGGGTTGGGGGCAGGGCGGGGGATGGTACGGACTCTGGACCCAGACGGTGAAGCTCGCCAGCGTCTCGAGGCGGTGGGCGCGCTGGTCATACTCGACGAACTGGAGGGGGTCAGCAGTTGCGGCGAGGGAGTGGCAGACGAAGCGGGCTACACACACTGCAGCTGGTGCGCCAGCCGCCGGGGCGCGACTCGGGAGCGCGGGGCGGAGTCCATTTCCACGACCACTGGAACTGGACCGACGAGTGGCCGGCGGTGGAGTAGTCACCGACCAGCTCGACCTGGGGATTCTTGTGGAGATTGGGGTTGGCGTGGAACTCGCGCGTGACGAGATTGTCGAGGTCGCGCTCGCTCGAGGCAAAGACAAACGTCAGGCCGTGGATGTGGGTGTCGACGAGGCCCGTGGGGGCGCCGTGGGCATTCGTGGGAGGCGTGTAGGTGGCGGGGACGGCGAGGTGCTGGCGCAGGACAAAGGTGAAGTGGAAGAGCAGCTCGTCATCGCTGGACAGGCGCAGCAGGAAGGCGGGCGGGCCGTCGGCGTGGGGCAGCGCGTCGGGGTCCTGGACAAAGTCGATGAGGGCGTCGTCGCCAGGCTCGCGCTTGGCGGCATAGCGGGCGGCGGGGAAGGCGTTGGGCGAGACGTGGAGCAGCGTGCGGTTGCGGGCGTTGGTGATGGTGAGGGCGGCGACGGAGACTGCAGGCGAGGGTTAGCAGGGCGAGCTGGCGAGCTGGCGAGCTGGATCGAGGCGGCGGCGGCTTACATCGAGTCTGGTCGCGCAGATAGAGGGCGCCTGCGTCGCCGGCCTTGCTGTTGACTGCGCCCATGCCCGCTAGCAGCAGCCCGTCGAGACGGACGAGGATAGGCGGGATGGATAGGCGGTCGGCGGTCTGCGCGATGCGCGATGCGCTATGCGATATGCGATATGCGATATATACGATATGCCGTGATCTGTCGCAGTAGTAGCATTGGCGCCGTGGCTACTCCCGCGCGCTAGCGGCGGGCATGGGTGCACGTCCGCCGTCGCAGCAATTTCCATTCACTCTGCACCCCCGCTGCTGCACCCTCGACGCCCACCATGCTGCTCCCAACGCTGCGTCACGCCCTGCGCCAGCCGCTCGCCAGCCCGCGCGCCGTCCAACGCCGCTGGGCGCAGGTGCATGACGTCCGCTTCCTCGCCACGCACGACTCGCAGGAGCGCATCCTCGCCAAGTACCGGGACAAGCTCGAGCACAAGGCGCGCCAAAAGGGCCTCAAGGACCTCGACGAGCTCAAGGAGCAGTACAAGGACGAGATCGAGGAGCTGCGCAAGCAGGCCATTGTGCCCGGCGCAACTGGGCCCCTGACGCCGCCGCCAGACACGCGCATTGCAGCACACGCGCCCAAGACTCCCTGGCCCTCACCTCCGCCCCCGCCTGCTGCTCCAGGCTCTCCCACTGCCCCGCCGCCAGGCGTCAAAACGCTCAACTCGTTCCTCGACCTCGCCAAAGTCCAGACGCTCCCCGACAAGGAAGTCCAGGCCCTGTGGCGCCTACGCCACGCTGCCAACCCGCAGAGCATCCACTTCGCCGTCCCCGCCACCACCTTCTCCCAGCTCCTTCGCAGCGCCAAACAGCATCCCTCGTTCGTCCTCCCTGTCCCCCGCGAGATACCCGCCGACGCCCCATCGGCCTCACAGCAGCCGTCTCAGACGCAGCAAGCCGCCGAGCTGCACTATCTCCAATTCTCCCACCCGCACGTCGATACCACCACGCTCATGTTCACGACACTGGCAGAGTTCAAGCTCAGGGGCGAGTTCGCCAGTCCCCACACCACCGTCACCTTCCACCAGGAGCTCGCCGAGAGCCACAACTTGGTCCTGGGCCAAGGCTTGGTCATCGAGAACAGGGGCGTGTCCGTCGACGACGCCAGATGGCTCGTCATGTGCATGCAGAAGTTCTACGTGCAGACGGAAGAGGGCAAGGGCCGCAGCCAGCTTCTCGACATGTTCACCCGCGGAGACAGCGCATTCCAGGTACAGCGACTGATAGATGAGGCCGAGAAGATATTGTAATTGTACATGCCACCCGTCTACCCCCTCAGCGGGAGCACATGCTGCACTAGACACGTCTGCCTACAAAGCGGGCATTCGGGCTTCTCCCTGGCCCAGTCTCCGATACACGTCCAACAGAAGACATGACCACACGTCGTCACACTCGGATCCTTCATCTCTTCCAGGCACAGCGTACATTTCCGATTGCCACCGCCAATCCATCCCATTGTTTCCTCTCCCTCCAGCTCGTATCTTGCCTTGTTTAACGCGGGTGTCTGTGTCCACTTTTGCACGTCTGACGGTGCCGCTGTGGGCACCGCGGACGCTGCGTCGAATAGTAGCGCGTTGTTGGCGCTGTAGGCGTTGGGATCCAGAGACACCTCTGCGCCGCCACCGACAATGGCCGACGTGCCTTGCGGGTGGCCGCCACCTACTGCCGCCGTCGAAGAGGTGACAGTATTGTGCACGTGTAGGTATGCCTGTACAGCCATCTGTAGGACTAGCAATACGCCCAGGACTTCGTAGCCTGCGCGATTGTCGCCTTCGGTCACCTGGCGCGTGAAGATGTACCTGAGCCCCCATATCCGTTTCGAGAGGTGGTAGTAGCTCCCTGAGAAGTAAAACGTTGCCAACGAGAGAGCGTAGACTGGCGATGGTGATGTGATGGTGTCGAGGTTTCGGAGTAGGTAGTTTTGCACACGCATGCCTAATGGTCGCCCTATCTGTGTCTTGCTCCCGCTCTCCTGTGCCTGATGCTGTGCTCGTGCCTGTTGTCGTGTATACCACCGCAGATTTGCCTCGAGCTTTGCGCGCACTCGCCGCCTAAAGGCCGGCAATGCCCTCCCAAGCACATATGGCCCCAAGATGCAACCGAGTATGTATCCAGCTCTGCGGCCCAGCGCCGGTAGACGTCCGCTTTCGCTTTCCACCTGGACAATGTCTGTGTATTCCTCGCCCAAGGTCCGGTTCCCTATCAGCGTCGTCAGACCGAGGTAGAGAAGTTCTCCGACTACACGCGTCTCGGACGCATACGTATGCGACGTGCGCGCGCCATAGAGCTTGCGCAACAGCGTCGAGAGCTGATCGAGAAGCACACCGGAGAAATAGGCGTCTTTCTGGTGTGACCGAATAATGTCGGGAGAGGCGGCAAAGGGGTAAGCGTAGCGCGTAGAAGAGGACATGCTTGTGTTCGCGTACAAGACTGACGGTGGTCGTTCTGTTGTGTTGATGCATGTCCCAGGTCAGCCGCGGCCTCGGCTGAACCCTGGAGACATCGCATCACGTGTCATGTAACCTTCGAGCACTCGCTCCAGCGGCGGACAGAATTCGTGTCGCATTCTGCAAGAAATATATATGACGTATACATCAACTTACGCTATTACTGCTAATGTTTGATACCGCATGAGCACGGGCCGGCACGAATCTGTCATCCGCTGGCGCTCGTGGTGGACATTCAAGGCCTACCCTTACGTCAAGCTTTGTCCAACCATTCTCCTCTGCATTACCATGAATTTTCATGTTCGTGGGGTTGAGGTTCCTTGACCAAAGTGATTATGGCTCAGACGTAATGATCAAACACAAAGTTTGGTTAAATGGACGCGACCTCGGGATGATCTAATGCCTGGGTAACCTCTGGTGCTATGTGGCTTCTTACATGCAACGACTTCCTGAACAACATACTGCATCCATTAGACCTTCTATTCTATGCGCTAAGCTATGGAAAAGGGACGCGCATGGACACAACTCGAAGCTTGTTCGCCATACAACGCGCAGAATACTCTGGATAGACTGGACAAAGGTTACAACAATGCCGGGCAGGCATATCTCGAAGCGGAAACAAATTGTGCAGGGTGCATCTTGCCTCGCAAGTGCAAGAATCGGGAGGTGAGATCCCCTAATTCCGTATCGCGTGTTGCTCTCGTTGCCTCACTTGCTGAAGATTTGTATATCTGCATATTGAACATCGGTTTCTTGTATTGTCGAGAAAAGAACCAATTTTAAGCTTAGAGAAATGGCTACATACAAATTGCTCCAATAAGTACCCGTAAAAGGGGTTCGAGCGGTACACCAAGATCGGATCGCATGTTTGCACAGTCCGCTGCTCAACTTGTTGTCATAGGGTACAAATCGTGCGTAGCTGCTCTTTTATCATATGCGCCCATGCATACTTTACATACGTATCTGTCACCAAGAGCTGTCATCAGGCATCACTCTTCGTTCAAAAAAGACTGCAGAACACCTCAATCGATGAGACTATTTCTGATTAGACATGTGATCCCATTCAAATCCAAAGATGGCGGTGGCAGACACACTTCTGCATGCTATCCACATAGACTGACTATGCATGCAGCCAAGAAGACCGCCGACGCCACCTTTACGAAGGCGCCCATGCTAGCCATTTATGTCATCAACCAGAATATATAAATTCAGGTCATATAGTGGTAGAGACTCGGGTAGAGGACGAACGTGGCAAGTTGTGCAAGGGACCACTACCAGCATATAGGTTGCGTATGGGGAAGGACCAACAAATACTGACGATAGCGCCCACGCACGAATGCGTCTGTCCTGGAAGCAAATGTATTCGTATGATCTAGGCTGCCAAATGTGTTTCGGAATGATCAGAATGACGATCCCAAGATTTCAACGTTGTACATCCGAGGGGATTACCACTTGGGCAGCATCCAAATGTTTGACGAGTTTTAGGGAGCGCATGGTCTAGTTGCTGCTGGATGATAGTATAATTTAATTGGGACTTTGTGTCAGTGTATCGAACAGCTCGGAGAGTAACGAACTGTCCCGACTCGTTGTCTCGAATGCGCAATGGAATTTGCTTCGGTGAGAGGGCGATCACGAGAAATCGCTGTGCTAAAACTTAGTTTGTTTTGCATGATGTAAATACATCTTGATGTACAGATATCTCTGGGATTACCTGAGGTTTCGTCGACATTACCACGGCAAAGGCGAAGAGAAACTGTTATACTATTAATCTCACTGCGAAATCGGGAGGGGCTTATACCTCACGGGATCGATTCGAGACCCTACCTCGGTAGTCACAGCTTGGTCTGCTCAGCCCAAAGGTTTTGCAACACTTCACAAGGCCAAATATTTCTGTCTCAACGGTCACGATTACCAGAGAGTGCCCGCAGCATCACGACCCAGGCCTGAAGATTTGCCACAATGCCAAATTTACGAGCCAACCACGACAGGACCTGAACCCGGCGGGCCATCGAGACGCGCAGTCATGCTACATCTTTCCAGTAGCATGAATACAGAGTGGGGCGAGAATATCGATGACATAGAAGATGAAGATAGCCCTGCGAAATACTACGCCGTGGCAAGAGGACAAAAATTCAGCCTATACGACAGCTGGTACGGAAACAACGGCGCACAGATCCAAATCATGTTTCAAGGGCGCGAGGTTTCGAAGGTCCGAAGACCGCGATGCCATCATCCAATATCTATGCGAGAAAGACATTCCTCAATCCGCGATACGCTTCTTTCGAGAATCTCTCAAACACCGATCAGATCTTAAGCCCCAGCCTAGGAAATCTGGCAGAGAAGAGATTGGACGCCTTATATCGTCGCAACAGCTGGAAGGCCCTGGAAGGCGTACAGCGGTGATCGACGCTATCCGCGACTTGCTCATCCAGTATCTCCTTCCCGAGGGTATCTCGGTCCCGAGGTCGACGAGGAAGGTGAGGAGGAAGGTGCCATTCTGAGCGATGATCAGACACTCGAAATCTATGAGAACATGTGCCGGCGAACGAAGGGACCCGGCCATAATCCCATCAACGCCTGTCTTTTAGCTTTGCTTTGAAAGACGCGCCGTACGTAAATATTTTCAACTTCATTAACGCTTGCCGTACTGGGAAAGAGCCCAAGACTTTTACCGACCGGTCCACATTTCGAGACTACACGACCATGCCAGGAATGAGAATCGACCTGGCGCCAAAAAGAACGAATTGCTGGCACCACTTTTGCAGGACCTCACCAAGGGTCGAAATGCTCACGATCCGGTAGCTCAGAGGCAGCGGCTGCTGGATGAAAGGAATCGAAGGTTGCGCGAACGTTGACTCGATCCCAGATCGTTCAATACCGAAGTCAAAACTGAGCGGCTAGATCCTACTCAAGTTCCGATCTGATAACACTACGTCTTCGTCATCAGTAGCAGTCGCCCTTGGCTATCTGCAACTCGACTTTCCGAGCCCAGGGCAAGAGGACCCATATGACAGCGAAGTCTGCACAGCATCCGTGAGCGCAGGAGCAAGTGGACCATCCAAGTCGGCATCTGACTTACACGCACATTGGCAAACCCTGCAGGATTGTCCACCACTAAAGCCGATGTTTCCCGACCTATGTACCGCAGTTACTGCGCCGGCGAACCTCAACCACGAGGAAGCAACCAGTCACATGTCGATCAAGCAAGAATCGGTACCAGACGCACATTCCGCGAAGCAAAACATTGAACCTACGAGATCGGCCGGAAAATGTGCGCGTGTTGTGCAAGGTGTGCAATCCTATCCGTGCAAGAAGGAGCGACGCAACCTTGATAATTTGGATACGAAATTGTAGACTTTATTCGGCAACACTATATCTTCAACCATTGATTATGGAGTACATAGCTACATTCAACTTATCCGTTACATCATGTCATCTTATTTTGACTTTCTTGTTCCTCCATCCAATCCGCTCCTTGTATTCAGTGACCAGGTCTGCAGTGCCCTCAAGATCTTCTTTGGGAAGCCAATCATGGCTGTCTTCGTATCCCTCCCATTTGACGAGATAGTAGTTCTTCTCGTGCTCTTGAAAATGCGCCACGATGGCCTCTGCAGCATACTCTTCCGTAGCATCCGCTCCTGCATTGTCTTTGTCGTCATGTTCGAGCGACTGTCGTCCTGAATACAATGTGCGCATACATTTATGTTTGGCTACCGAGGTATCTGTCCGATTTGTATTACGGCAAAGGTAGTTGTGGGGGTATTGTGTCGTCTTAGTCTGATGCAGCAAGCGATGAATGATCAGAGGAAGACGCTGTCTGCGGAGGGACGTCCACCGCTCTGGAACCCAATGTAGCTGGGGAGCTAGAGTCTCGCGCGGAAGATGGAGCTGCGATTGGAGCTTCTTGGTGGACACTGTCAGCAGACGGTGAAAGAGCGGATACGATAGGGTGAAGTTGAGATGGAAGAGTGCTGTCGATCCCAGATGGTCTAGAGAACGGATGATCTTTACTGCTGCCCGCACTCCCAGCCTCAATTGCGACCGCTGGTAAATCACCGGTTGTAGAGTTTGCATCATCGTCGCCGAGCGCTAAATAGTGCACATGTTCTGGTTCTGAAACTTCTGAAAGTTCCCATCGAGGGACAGAGATGGATGCTCTCCCAGGTATTGGTAATACCGAAAGAGCGCTGTTGGCGACAAAAGCTGAGCGTATGATGTTGGGCGATGTCTGCGTGGGTTGTCCGATGTGTTCGGTTGTACGATCGAACACCATAGGTTCGCTGTCTACCAGCTCTTCGTGCATGTCGTTCTTGAGCTGCCGGGAGCTCACGACCAGGCCTCTCGATCTTCCCCTGCATTTCCCGCGATTGGCTCTCGGTCGACCTCTTGGACGTGCGGTCGGCTCTGCAGCGAAGGCGAGCCCGCTGAGCATGCGGCTTCCTTTGTTGGCGTTTGGCGCTTTGGCATTCTTTTGCAGTTGGCGACGCGCCAGGTCTTCGGCCTCGGTGCGCATTGCAATGTTCTCTGCCTCTGCCTCGAGCCTGAACTGTTCTGTTTCATATCGTTCCAGTTCAGCTGGAGAAACGAACTGCAGTATGCGTTGCAGGTCCACATCCTCAAGCTGTGTGAGAGCAACACCGTCCCGTGCACTCCCCGCTCCACCGGTATATGTGACCTCTACAGTGTATAGCTCCCGCTTGAAGTGATGTTCGGTATGTCGGCGATGCAGTATTCGCGTTCGCGCATTCGATATAGGGCAGACGTTAGGTAGTCGTGCGGTGACAGTGGCAGGCTCCTTGCGAACGCGCCATAATTGGTCGTACACCTCGGCGCCAGGCGTGTATGCTTCCCACCCCCACTGCGCATATTTTAGTAGTGTTTGGTTGTGTCGATTGTCTCGTGATTTGGCGGTAGCATACTATCTGCGTCTTGCCTTTGCCTCGTCCTCTGCCACCTCTAGCGCTGCGACCGCCTCTGCGCTCCCTGCGCGACATGCCTATTCTGTACATGCGTCTGAAGCGATGCACCGAAGGCCCGATAACCCGCAAAGGCGATAATTGAAGCCACAGGTGTCGGTGTCCGCCATGATGAGAGTTGGGCAGTTGGCATGTGACGCGATCAGGTGTTTCCTGGATTTCGCTGGGCTTATGTCAGCCACCGAGCTATCCCCATTTCGGGTTCCATACCATCTGGGAACCACACGCGCAGCTCTGATCGTTGGACTCACACGGCGGAAACTTTGCGGAACCGTTCAAACAGCTCGAATCAATTTACCCCGAATGCTGAGCAATGATTCTGTCATCAGCCACATCGGCCGTAACTCAAGAGTGAAGCTTAGCGTTCACTGGAGACGGAAACGTCCAATGATCTTATTGCAAATCAGCTAGCGTTACCTTAGCGTCACCTTAGCTTTCATCCGTCAGCAACCCACAGCAAGCACGAAGTGTCAGGGCCTCAGGACATATGAGCAGTGGAAATGCCCAGTCATCCATCATAGCGCCCAACATGTCTCATCCCATACTTGGATGCCAGATTGCCCCACGGTATCATCACGAATACGATTCAAGCTCACCCAGCGAGTCCGAGCTGGGAATACAAGTCTCCGCCGCCGCCAGCTCCACTCCTCTAGAGCAGCACACCACGGGTGTCAAGACTGAGACGGTCCATGGCACCACCTCCACTCCGATTAGGCCAACAACGCTGCAGCGTGGCCGCACAAAGAGTAGCCGCAGGATCGCGCAAGAACAGGCGCCTGTTGGGTTCTTTCACTCGTCCATGGCCGGTGTCAGGATTCACGTGATCAGACTCTGGCTCCGTACAAATCTCATTCTTGCCATTGCCATCATGGCCTTTCTTTGCCTTTTCTGGGGTGCACTGTTTCGTCAAAATGCAAACGTGAGGGGTCTGAGCATTTCCGTTGTAGACTTTGATGGCCAGCCACCGTATACCGGGGTCGCACCCTTCGTGGGTCCATTTGTCACTCGCACTATTCGCAACATCATGGAGGAGGGTGGCGTGGTGCCCGGCTATAGCTTTGCGTCGGCCGAGGACTTTAACAACGACCCGCTGAACGTACGCGACAGAGTCTACGACTTCCATGCCTGGGCGGCCGTCATCATCAATTCCAACGCCACAGCAATGCTCGATACAGCAGTGAAACTGGGGAACGCGAGCTACGATCCCTTAGGTGCCTGCCAGATCATCTATAACTCGGCGCGCGATCAAATTACCTCCTCAACTTACATTGTACCCAGTATGAACACCCTCCAGAAGCGTGTAGTTACCGAATTTGGCCGCGCGTGGATCGCACATCTTCTCCAGAACAACGTTTCGGTTACCGACATGCACCTGGACATCGCACCCCAGGCCCTTTCTCCCGGAATTGAGTTCACAGTCAACGATTTGCGCCCCTTTGGACCGCCTGTTGCTACACCCGCGGTCAGCATTGGCCTCATATACCTGAGTGAGCAATGTTCTTGTACAAATCGCATGTGAGATATACTAACGTCTTACACCGCTATCTAGTCATCATCTCCTTCTTCAGCTTCACGTTCTTCTTACCTATCCATCTAAAATATCTCTCGCCCAAAGGTCATCCACCGCTGCACTTCTATCAGCTCATCGTGTGGCGCTACATCGCGACGGTCGCATCTTACTTCTTCCTCTCCCTCGTCTATTCCTTTGTTAGCCTCGCCTACCTTATGCCCATGGACCGTCCCACTGCCTCGCATAATCAGCCTGCCAGTAACCCTAACGCCTACGGCAGAGGCACCTTTATGGTATACTGGATGGGCAACTGGATTGGAATGATTGCTTTTGGTCTTGCGAGCGAGAACATGGCCATGCTCTTGGGCTCCCCCTGGACGGCGTTGTGGCTCATTTTCTGGGTCATCAGCAATGTCGCCACTGGGTTTTATGCTCTCGAGCTTGCACCGAGCTTTTATCGATGGGGCTATGGTTGGCCGATGCACAATGTCGTCGAGCTCACACGGTCAATCCTGTTCGATCTGCATCCACGAGTTGGCTTGAACTTTGGAATCTTGTTTGCTTGGGCTGCGATAGACTCGATCTTGTTCCCGCTTTGCTGCTATTATATGAAGTGGAATACTGCGCGGGTTCGCAAGAATGCAGCCAAGGCCGAGGCGGATTGGCATGCCAAGATGGACAAGGAGAGAGAAGAGCCTGGCCTATTAGCAAGGGTCACTACGCTAGGGGATAAATAGGGTTGATAGTGCAAGAACGACGCAAGCCATAATCTTCCTATAGATCGCATGAAACAAGTGCCCTTGTATCCCCCAATCCTAGTCATCCCGAACACGTCGCGGCAACGCACGAAAAGTAGACTAAGGAAGGCTTGATGCAAGCTACCTCTAGACTTTTGCCTTCCAGTTCCAGCCCACCAGCGATACCCTAGTAGCAAGTAGAAGACATCCTCCTACAAAGAAAGACACACCCGCCCAAACATTCGCATACGTGTAGTTGCCGTTGTGGCTCTGGATGATCGCTCCAGCTAGTGGTGGACCTGTAAAACTCGATATACTCACCACGGTGAAGGCCATGCCCATCCTCACACCAGACTTCTTCAGATCCCTCTCCCGGCTCATACTTCCGATTACCGCAGGCCAGAGCGCCTGAATAACGGCGCTCCCGCTTCCATATATGACAGCAAATACGTACAAGGTGGCGATGGAGTTGATCCTAATCCATACGAACATCATGATACCACAGACAAACGCGAATGGTATAAGAACATTAAGCCCACCAATCTTGTCAGCATAGTAGGTCGGCAGTAGACGAAAGATAAATCCCATGCATACTTGCACGAGAAGCAGATTGATACTTTGCTGGTAACTGGCGCCAAGGACATTTCGTGCATAGCTTCCAATGTAGAAGAAAGCGAAATACAAGCCCCAGAAACTGAAAAAGGCACCAGCACAGTACAGGGCATATGGCAGTTCCGTGAAGCTTGCCCAGTCGACCAATGGACCGCTTTTCCTGGGAGGGAGCCGAGTACGGTATAAACCGATGGTGATGGCATTCATGAGCAACATGATAAAGCCGATGATGCGTATCGTCCATGGAAAGCCCAAGCTAGGTAGACATTGCTGCACGATAACTGGGAAGATGACGCCCCCAGTGCAGGACCCCAGCGCTGTGAAGCCCAGCGCGAAAGCGCGACGCTTGACAAAGTAGGTGGAGACCAGGGCCATGGAGGGACAGAACTGCAACCCATTTGCAATTCCCAGACATACGCCCTGAGAGAGAAAGACATGCCAGACACTTTTGCTCTCCGCCAAGGTAAAAATACCGAGTAGCTGGAAGCACGCACCAGCGATATAGACAGGGTGAAAAAGTCCAGCGTCCGTAGCACGGCCTGTAAAAGTGCCAAGGAAGAAGAGGAGGAAGACCTGAAGCGATCCAATCCATGAAATGGTCGAGGAAGATATGCCGAGGGTGTTTTCGTAGTAGGTCTGATACACACCAAATGACGTAAAGAAGCCAAAGGTGGTCAGGATAGTTAGGTGCGTGCATAGGACTTGAGTCCAAGCTGTGAGGCCGCCATCGGGAGCGGGGCCTGGGTCGAATGATGCCGCTGAGCGGCGCGAAAGTATGCGTGCGAGAGCAGGCTGGCTTGGCTTGTCGTGCGTGGGTTGCGCATCTTGGTGGCCAGCTTCAGCCTTCAGGGTGGCTTCTTGTATCTCAACGTCGCGCGCGCCAGACGATGTCTGCAGGCTGCGCTCCATGTCATTGGTCAAGTCTGCGATCTTGTTCAAGCCGACGGATCGATTGTTCATTTGTGCGGGGTAACAGCGATAACAGCTAATACTAGGAGGAGAGCGAAGCTTAATACCGCGCGGGAGGCTCGTGAACAAGAATCTGTGACGTGCAGAACGTGTTGTTCTTCGTATGCCTATAACGTAGGTGATAAGCGAGTGGAACCTTTTTGCTAAGACTCCACTAAAACCACCACTATGCACGATAGTTAACGCAGGTGCACTCGCTATAGGTTAACAACGAGCTGCTTTACGCTCGTATCAAGGAGCTACAACACGAGCTTAACGTTATTAAGAAGCGCCTAGCGCAGCGGACGACATTGACCACACAAGACGGGGACAACTAGCACGGCGGCGCTGTCTTCTACAGTCTTAGGAAGCTTGCTAGCGAGCGCGCGCGCAAAACTGCAGAACTTGATAAAGCCGCGCGGCTATAACTCTAAAAAAACTCGCGATAGAGAGGCAAAGGCGGCAGAAACAGCATACAAAAAGCGGCAGCAAGAGGGGATATAGGTAGCTTAACAGCGTGCTGCCAAGGAGCGTCGTGAGGCGAAGAAAGCATGAGCTAAAGCGCTGGCTGCTAAACGAGTGCTTAAAAAGTAGTAACGACGACGCTGCAACCGCTTAAAAATTATACAATATACTTAATAAGCGTAAGCAAAAAGCCTTACACAGTACTGTAAACAATCTAACAAAGCGGTGTCGTATTGTAGTTCCGCGAAGTTAGGTTATCGCTGTTCCTCTAGCTGCGTCTTTTCTACCTAAACTTACTACGCGCGGCCGCAACATCAAGGAACTAGCTAAATATAAATAGCACAATTGAAGTGCAAGGCTCTATATAGCAATACACTAGCTTTTCTCGCGACAATAGCTTTTGGGTGTGATTCTACAGCTTTATCTTTCTATTGTTAGTATCTTGTTAGTGTTACAAGACGCTACAAGCACGTGGTTAAGAGCTTATAAGAAGCGTTAATCGTAGCTACGTATAATATCTAGTGTAATATAAGACGTTGCGTAAGGAATAAAATAGAATGCAAAGTAGTAAAAGATATAGCTAGGGCTGTGCGCAGCGCTTAGGCCTTAGCTAGCTAATTAATAGATTTTAGGTAGACTAGCGAGCTACCTAAAATCTGTGCGTTTAGGTGTTAAGAGAACTATAGTAGTTACTATAATAGTACCTCTCTCTTACTCTTAAGCTCCTATAAGTAGAGATTATATTATATAGTGTAGTAGTTTAGTTGCTAGCTTTATATTAGTTTTAGGCTATATAGTAAGAACCTTACTCTTACTCTTGTATTACTTTAGATAGCTCTAAGATATTAGAAAACCTCTTATAGAAACTAGCTATAGCTATGTTATTCTTTAGGTCTGCAGCGGGTTTCTAGGTTATCTTATTATAGCCTATTTATTTAATATAGTATTTATGTTGTCTACAACGCTTATTATAATAGAGGTCTTTAATACTTTCTATAAAGTATTCTTCTTTATTGTCTATAACAATAGGTTTAGGCAGTAGAATAAATTGTTCTAGTAGGTACTCCTATTTTAGCGTAGTAAGCTAGAGTAAGAATATATAAAATACTAGATGTATCTTTATAGAATTAAGCAGTTTAAGACAGTACGCGTAGAAAGAGATTTTTTTAGCTACTTAGTACAGGCTAAGATTCTTCTAATTAAGATTCTTAGATACCTATTGCGTTTAGATATTACACGCGTTTAACTATACCTTATCGCTAATTTTATATATTAGCGTAGGTAGGCGTTTGCAGTTTGCGTATTCTTACTATAGAGCTTAAGCCTATGTTATTTCTTTATAGATAAACTTAGTAATATTATATATTTTATCTACTATTGCGTTTACCTTATAAGCTTAGAGAGCTTAGTAGACAGAACGTGTCTTATTAGTAGGTAGCTTAAAGCCTATTTAGAGATTCTAACTATAGTAGGCTATTATTAGAGTTACTCTAGTAGACTTAGAGATAGTATTATTAGCTTTAAACTAAGTAGTAGAGAGCTATTAAACTTAATTATTTTGTTAATAGTTCGTATACGCGCGTAGAACTTATTCTATCGCAGCGTTAGCGTTCTCTATTTATCTATCTATCTTAGAATAGTAGCTAGTTAAGAAGCGCAGGTCTATTCTTAGTTAAGCACATAGTTTATTATAGAAAGCAGATACAAACTATCTACTATAGTCTAAGACTATTATATTAGAGAGGCTATAATTACACTAAATATAGCGTAGAAACATACGTGCTACGTTAGAAGCCTCTATCTTGTTGTAGAGAATTATATATTAGTACTTAAATAAGTAGTCTACTATAACTATAATGTTCTTATATTCTTTAGATTCTAGTAGGTTAACAACAAAGTTAATAGAGACGTCTGCCTAACGTTGTTTAGGTATAGGTAGCAGCTTTATATAAGGCAGACTTCACGGGCAGAAGAGCGAACTAGTTAAAAGATAGCTTGTATTCAGAGTAGAGAATAGCAGACGCAGAGCTAGAAGAGCGCGTAGCTAGAACTATATAGAGAAGAGCTAGTTAGAAGCTAGTACTAGATAGTACTAGTTCTAACTAGTGAATACTATCTGTTCGCAAAGTCTAGTAGCTTTGGAGATAGAAGTATTCGAAGTCGAAGTAAGAAGATAGCTCGAAGTATACCGTAGAGGTTTGCCGAGGCTATGTCCTTACACTTTAGCAGGCTATAGTACTTCTTACAAGAAGCCTTTAAATGTTAGTAGACGTAGTAGTAAGAAATATAATAGTAAATAGTTTTAAATAGTTAGAGCTAGTAGTATTTCTACTAGATTAGTTTAAGTGTTTTCTCTTAGCTAAAGTAGCCTTCTAATAGAGAATTATAGACTATTCGCAGAATCTTAATCTTAAGTTTATTACTATTAGGTATTACTAACTTATTATAATAGTAGAGGCAACTCTTATAGTCTTTGTAGTTACTAAGTGTAACTGTCTTAGACTATTATGCGCTATTACGTAATAGCTTTAGCGTTTCTTAAATAAATAGGTCTTTAGGTAGCCTATTACCTATAGAATAGTACTTATTATTAATAATCTACTAGATAGATCTATCTATCTCTACTAGTCTAATTACTATAGGTTCTTAAAACAGGTTAGAACGCAGTAGAGTCTATTTCTAAGCTTATCTTGCTTTCTTCTAAGTAAGCTAGTTCTAAGAGCAATAGGTAAGAGCGTTAGACTTCTTACTATACTTACTAGGTTAGTATGTAATTATAAACTAGAATTGTAATAGGTATTTAGACTAGCAGGCTTAATAGTAGCTTAGTTGCTTTGTAGTAGCGAAGTACTACAGGTTCTTATAGTCGCTAAGCACGTTAATAGAGAAGGTAGCGCCTTCTAATTCTAGTCTCTACTATTTAAAATAGCAAACAATAGTAAGTAGCTTCTTATTGTAGATCTTATAGTTATTCTTAGCGGGGTTTATTCTTTTTAAGTAGCACGCGACTAGATAGAGAACACTGTTAGGTCTAGATTAGAACAGCACTTCTACTATAACATAGTTAGAAGCGTTAGCTTTAATAACAATTAGTAGGTCTAGGTTAAAGTATTGTAATATTAGTGTAGTAGTAAAGGCATGCTTTAAAGTATTAAAAGCTTTCTAGTAGTTATTATTAAAGAGGAACTTAGTATTCTTCTTAGTTAGCGCTACTAGCGAAGTAGCTAGATAGAAGAAACTATCTATAAACTATTAGTAGAAGTTTACAAAGCCTAGAAATGCTCTAACGTTCTTAATGTTGTTTAGGTACTTCTAATTTATAATAGCTTATACCTTCTTTAGATTTATTTATATTCCGTCTACTCTAACTATGTAGCTAAGGTAAGTTACCTTAGTCTAGTAAAACTCGCATTTATCTACGTCTAGTTAGAGTCTAGCTTCTTAAAGAGCGTTTAGAATAGATTGTATATACTTCTTATATTTATAGAGATTCTTACTATAAATTAGAATATTATTAAGGTAGGCTGTGCAGAAGACGTCTAGAAACAGGCGTAGTATATTGTTTACAAAGTATTAGAACGTGCTTAGTGCATTAGCTAGTCTAAAGAGTATTACTAGGTATTTAAACAGCCTATATTAAGTGCAGAAGGCTATTAGCTATTTATCTTCTTTAGCAATTCTTAATTAGTTAAAGGTAGCAATAATATTAAGCTTTATATAATACTTAGCCTTGCTTAGTTAGCTTAAGGTCTCTTAGATTAACAGAATTAGGTAATAGTTCTTAATAGTAGCAGCGTTTAAGGCACAGTAATTAACACAGAAGCGTAGTCCGCCGCTAGGTTTCTTAATAAAGATAATAGAGAAGGCAACTAGAGAGAAGCTTGCGCGAATAAATCTCTTTAATAGGTAATTTTTAAAGTACTTACGCAACACTTTAAGTTTGTTCTAAGATATACTATATAGTAGGCTAAACCTATACTATTTACTAGGTATTAGTTTAATCTTATAGTTGTAAAGCTATTGTATAGATAGCTTATTAAACTCTTTTTATAAAAAGATGTCTATTAGGTTATAATACTTCTAAGAGACTTTTGTAAGTAGATTAGTATACTTCTTCTTAGTTAGTGCCTTGTTAATGTTAGCAATACTAATAGTATAGATTTTATAGCTTTTTTTGCGTGCTAGGCTTATAAACAGAGCAGCACCTATATAGTAGATATTAAGTTCTAGCTATAACTTTAATAAGTTGTTCTGCTTATCTATTAGCTAGGCACTATTAGAGTTAGGTATAGATTTAGGTACAAGTTTGTTTAACTAGCGCTTTATCTTAGGTAGCTAGTAGTTGTACTGTTATTGTAGCATATGCTTAAGTTTTAGGTTTTAAGAGTAGGCTTTATTATATCTATTATTACTCTACTATACCTTAGAAGAGAGAACAGAAGTTCTAGTAGTTCTAAGACAACGTTCTTTATATTATTAAGTAGTAAAGATTAGTCTTTTCTTATTATAGTCTAGGTTTACTTAGTGCTTGTTTATCTAGAGTTAGCTAAGTATTAAATTATAATAGCTAGTGTTTGTAACGTAGAGTTATATAGATTTATTGTAATTATTATATTATAGCTTTAGAGTAATAGTGTAAGACACTTCTCTACTATTAAGTATAGTTCTAGTAAATCTAGTTAGGTAAATAATATAGAGCAGCAGGTCTTAATATAGTTTTAGGTTGCGCGCGAGGTCTCTATAAATATATCTAGTACTAGTAGCTCTAGTGTTAACTAAGGCTTTAAGGTTACTCTTAACACTACCTTATTAAACTATATAAGGTATTATAATATAATGTTTCTAGGTATTAGTCTAAGATTTAGACTAGAGTTTAGTAAAGATTTAGTAGGTGCGTAGTTCTAGAGAGCAACTTATTCTTAGAACAAGGCTTTTCTCTTCTAGAATTAGTTACAAGAACGTTGTTCTTAGGATTGTAAAGGTCGCGAGAATTCTAACAAGATAGAACTAGTAGACTAGGTATAGTTATAGTTACGCGCGCTATAGAATTAGATATACTAAGTAGGTAGAGAAGCGCTGTAATTCTTAGAGATGTAACCTTTCTAGTTACACTTAAAGTAGTAGCCTTTCTTAATCCTCTTCTATTGTTTAGAAGAACTAGCGGGGGCGTATACTAACGCGTCTATCTCTATTACGTTAGAGTAGATTATAGAGTAGCGTTATAGGCGGTCTAGTAGAAAATAGAGGTTATTATTATATGTAGATATTAGGTTAGCGTAATTGTTAAAGTCGCTAGGCAAGGCTTCTCTAACTATTACACGTTAAAGTTTGTAGAATAGAGAGTTCTAGAGAGACGCAATTAGGCTAATCTTATTTAACCTAGTGTTAGCAGCTAGTTATTAGAATTTAGCGAAGTAGAAGGTAAAGCTGCGCTTTTCTTAACAGAGTCCGCTTAATTAACTAAGAGCTATTAGCTTCTTGTTTAGGTCTCTATAGGTAGCTTTAAGAAAGGTAACAAGCTAGTCTATATTATAGATATTCTTATCTATAAGCAAGTTAATAAGAGCTACTACGTTCTTCTTAAGTCTAGAGTAAGTGTATAGCAGGCGGGATCTTTTATTTAGGTATTAGTCTGCGTTTCTCTTAAGCTTGTACCTAAGCTTACAAACAAAGGTAGAGAGGTTCTTTTATTAGCTATTAAATAGAGGCAGGTTAGGTAGATAGTTAGTTTAGAGAAGGTTCTTTAGGTTCGCGTTAAATAGCGTCGCAGAATTTAAGCTAATTCTAGATAGCTCTTCTAGATAAACTTAATCTCTCTTAGCGCTAGTTTAAGTAATAGCTAAAGTAGTAGTAGAAGTAGACCTAGTCTTAATAGACTTAAGCTCTTAGCGAAGCTCTAGAATCTATTAAGAGTGTTAGTTTTCTTGTTTAGCTAGATTAGTAAGTAGTGCTTTATTGCTAGCTTTTAATGCAGTAGAATTAGCTTAGATAGCATTTAGCTAATTTAGAATTAATTGCAACGCGTTAGATTGCTCTTAAGTAGTTATAGTAGTGTAACGCAATATAATATTACAAGACACTATAAGCACGTAGTTAAGAGCTTATAAGAAGCGTTAATTATAGCTATATATAATATCTAGTATAATACAAGACGTTGCGTAAGGAATAGAATAGAATATAAAGTAGTAAAAGATATAGCTAGGGCTATACGCAGCGCTTAGGCCTTAGCTAGCTAATTAACAGATTTTGGGTAGACTAGCGAGCCACCTAAAATCTGTGCGTTCAGGTGTTAAGGGAACCACGGTGGTTACCGTAACAGTTGGGGTGGCTGAACTGGCTTATCGGGCGCACGGGCACGGTAAGCCGGAAGAGGCCGTTTACTGTGTTCGTGCGAGCAATGCGCCGCCCCAACACAACAACCACATATACAAAATGCGTCATAACTCCATGTCGCACGGTTGAGTGCGGGTATCGTGGACAGAACAATGAGGGAAGAGTGTATGTTGTATTGAATGTAGCATCCTAGTTGAGCTTATATGAAGACCATCGAACGGCGTTATTAGTAACAAGGTTCCAGACAGCGCTTGGCCTGCGACAGCTCTTCAGGCGTTGTGGCTGAAATGGGACGAAATTATACGTCCGGTACCGTTTCCCGATGCCACTTCATAGTTAAGGCGGCTGGAACCGGCGCTAACGTTTGTGGGATAGATATAGACAGCAACAGGGAAAACGTCCCTGCGCTAGAGGCAACATCTCGATCGCTGCACTGCAAACGATTACCACACCTCTCTTGAAATGGCAAGCTCATGCAGGATTTAGAAGGAAAAGAAGTAATTTAGGAGCCGTGACAGGGCAAGGCCAAGAACCTAAAGCAGATGTGTTGTGGTTCGGCGTTGGTGGCGTGGATACGAGAGGGTTGCGTGCCGAGTCAATCGTGGACGTGTGTATGCGCTAGGCTTTGTTCTTTTTGAGCTGCGCCCTTGGACTGCGGATACTACCAACAATTGCCGTGTGAGCACAGCCTCTTAAAAAGCACTTTCTTCACAGATCAACAGCAGTTGCCGTATGCGGAGACGGATTCTGCGGATTTGTTCCTATTGGTATTCGCAGCATCCTATGCCATTCTTTCCATAGCCCGCCCTACGGAAGGACGATCTGCTTGCCGATTGATGCTAGGGGTTTCACTTCATGTGAAAGGACTTCGAGGTGATGATTGTCTCTTCTCTGTCACCTTGACCGCCCTGTAGTGTTCGTCATCCTTCCGCCCCTCACAGTCTAGCAAAGATAAGACTATCAGGGCATCCTTACAACTATTACAGCCGTCAGAAGACGTCAGAAGCTCTCTTAACATCATGAAACGCATCTCAGTGGCTGAAATAATGGCGCATTACACTTCTCGCACACGACGCGAGTGTCCCCACAAAATGGATGATTAAACAGCGAGCCTGTAGCCAGTCTAGATAGCGCAAAATATTAACAAATTTGCAAAAGAGATTCCAGCTATGATTGGGTACCAGTTTGTCATTGTCGTCTGATCCCTCTTGACATCTATAGGAAATACCATCACCCCTGATATCCTTTCACTTTTAGCATACATTTTGCGATCAACCACACCCCTGGAGTTTTTGAGCAACAAAAGGCTTATGCAATAGCTATTCACTCTGATCGTCCCCTTGCCGAGTCCTGATGACAAGGTTGTTATAGGACACCAAGCTGTCGGGTCCTTGAGCCGCATCTCGATGTTTCATATTCAGAAGGCACATCCGTCGGTACTTGCGAGTTCAAGTCTGCACGCAGTCAAGAAAGCAATTACATGCCCACCTTTAGAGACCATGCCACAAATAAAGGAGCTCAAGTGCAATTGTTGGAGCGTTTCTGCTCTTTAAACACTTCTACGCTAGTCCCACCAAGCTGAATTTCATCTCGCCATGATGGGAATGATCCCTATTGAGAATAGCCGACAAGTTGGCATTCTTGTAACCTCCTTCATTTCTATCTTGATAGTCACTGTCTCGGTAGGCCTGCGCCTTGTCGCCAAAAGCATGAGGAACAGCCTCGACTGCAGCGACTACTGCATTATAGCAGCCTCGGTAAGTCGTATGTCTATGTGAAAATCACATTTATTCTGACATGTCTACCAGCTATGGAACATTGCGCTCCACGCTTGCTGTTTGGCACTGGTCACACATGGCGGCTTTGGATTCCATATTGTGGAAATTTATCAGCGCTTTGGGCCTGGGACTGTAACCTTCTTCTTTAAGGTGAGAGTAATGAGTAACTACTGCTAACTCTACAATCTCTACTCAGCTTCTTGTGTTAGGGGGTTATGTCCTTCTCGGTGCTGTGGAATGCTACTGTGTGTTTCAGCAAATTGTCGGTCTTGTCGATGTATACGGCGATGATCCCGAAGTCTTCTATGTCGAAATGGGCTCGTATTCTCAGTGCCCTAATCATAATATGGAACATCGCCAACATCATCGCTGTTTTGTTGATGTGCCGACCGTTCGCAAGGAATTGGGACTTTACGTTACCAGGAACTTGCGGTAGCCAACCAGCTTTTCACTTCGCAATGGGGCTTGTCAACCTCATCGCAGATGCTATAATTATTGCATTGCCAATGCCATATCTCTACAACTTGCGATTGGCTTGGCGCAAGAAGTTAGCCGCAATGGCCCTACTCAGTATTGGAACAGGGTAAGTGCCCGCTGATACGCAGCTTATCTTCTATTATCAATGCTAATATTTAGGGTAGAACCTGGGCTATCACTATATGCCGACAAGTACTGCTGCCCGATATAGACCATGCGGACATGACGTACAGCGGTGTGCTTGTCATAATACTCTCTAGCCTCGAGCCGGCTGTCGCGATCGCTCTGCCGTGCATCCCCCTTACGCGACCCTTATTCGACAGATCAATCAAGACCACCCACTCCAGCTACGTTAGCAGACGGGTTAGTTTTTTCTCGAAGGAAGGAAGCAGAACACAGGATTTCGACCCGACTGCCACGTTCTCAGAATTGGTGGGCAACAACGATACTTCTTCGCCACTTGAGCTGCAGTCTATCAAGCCTTCTCAGATTGTTCGCGTCTCGTCTGTTTACGAGCACCGTCGACAGCAGATACCGGCGAGTCCAAATTACAGTATCACAGTTGAGACGAAGTGGGAAGTAAGAAGAGACTGATTTGGGGGGTGGTGATATGCGCCGGTATATAGTTCGGAAAGCAAATACAAGTCCACAGTGTATGCACCCATTAGAACTACAACACTCCAGTCTTCCCATTGCTCCGAGATGATTGAGGAAATATAGGAAGGTTGTGGTCAAGGCGCAGCCGTGATATCACAACGCCAAAGTACACCTCTTAATGCTTAGATAGCATGAGTTGGCGGTCGTAGTGACACAGCGACAATTAGGCAACCAGCTTCTCCCAAGCGCGCGGGCAACTAAGCGGTTGGCGGGGACATACAAAGACGCGGAATCTTTGGGAGAGACTCAGTCCAGAACTGCTCAAGATTAGTGAGTATCCAGGGCCTCGTCTTAATCATGCTTTCTATCTGCATAGTTCTTGATATGGGAAGTAGGCAAGCGCGGATGTTCGTACTAACAAGTCTTACCGACTTGTGACAATGAGCCTGGCTAGGTCCTCCAGCATCTGCCTTAGGGCAGGCTTGCTATGGCAGACTTACGGCGCCCTCCTACACACGATATCCTACACGCGATAGTTAATCTGGAGCCATGTCCTTATTTCCTCGCTATCCGTATGAAGCTAGCAGCTGTAGGATAGCAAAAGCGAAGCGGGATCGACCGGCCAGAAGTCAGTCAGGACTTGTTCTGGCTGCGAAGGCATCCCCGTCGAAAATGCCAGCGTTCAACGCATCCACAGAGAGTCAAAAGAGTATACAAACGCCACAGGAGCCCGTAGTAGGGAATTTCGATGCTGAGAAGAGCTATTCAAGCAGAGTAGCATGACTTCACACTCGTGAAGAGCTTGTGTATACGCAGGATTAAGATGAGGAGTACGACGGAAGTAGAAGAATGCCAAGCTGTGCTACATCTCTAGCCACTTTATCGCCAGAGAAGCCCGCCATCACATACTGAATGCAACAGCATCAGAGCAAGTGTGGAAGAGGAGAGATAGATTTAGACTAGTTAAGATTCTATGTGCCCACAGTAAACGCATGCAGGAGTCTGCGCAGGTCCTAGATGACCAAAGTACGAGAAGAGTAGACATCTTAGTAGAACGTATTGTACTCAGCTCTACCTACGAAAACGTCCTATAGCTATGTTCGGAGGGTTCTCCTCAAACTATTGACGAGGATACCCTTGGTTATTCCACGCATTAAATGCGACGATCATGGAGTGACCAGGGTCTGGGGGTGTCTTCTCCTCCACACGCTCTAGCAGCCAGAGTAGAGCTGAGTTGGCACCTAACGCGGTTAAGGAGTCGCCAGCTCTTCCTCCGTGCTGACTTCCAAAGTCCTGTTACACAGTATTAGCCCTAAGTTTTGACTTTCCTTAAGTCAAGGGACTACACCAACTTTGGTTGTCTTCTCGCAACGTTTCATGGACGCTTCAAATCTTCGCATGCGAATGCAGGAGCTCTTTGGTGATGACTGAGGAGTATATCTTGTACGCGCTTGAGTAAAATTTGGATCTTCTCCTCCTCCTTCAACATATCGTTTATCTCTTCTAGTGTAGGAATTAATTGGGAAGTAACACCGATGCATTCGTTTCCGTGTGTTCGTTGTCTATAGACTTAAGAGAACTCATTAATGAGCTCAGCGCTGTTTAGTATCTAGTTAGGAAAGTTAGATTTATTATAAAGGAAGATAGAGCTTTCCATACCTCGTTAAGTCGAGTATAAAGTTCAGAACTTTCCGAGGACTGAGGGACAAATCCAGCACAGATCGCAGGACCTAAGTCATTTGTCTTCATATCAAATGAACGAGAAACCTAGAAGCGGTAGATTATGTTACTGCTAGAGGCAGGTACGCACATATGGCCGTGTAGTGCTGCATAAGATAAATTGAATCGTTTAAGATGGCTTTTGTAGACGACAAAGGCTAAAGCTCTTATCACGGCATCAATTAATTGATTATACTTTAAGGTAGCCCTAGAGAGGCGGTCTAGCAAGTGAACCGAGAGGATGTCAAGGGTAATTATTAAACTTCAAGGTCGCCCAATCAGGCAAATAGTGAATCGCAACTCAGTTTGCAAACTCCTCAATCCCCGTGACCTTCTTCCCATCGTCAGTAAAGGTCAAGAACAGCGCATGCTCGTTCGTATAACTCCCGATCTTCGTACTCGCCGTGCTCAAGGTGTGCATCATGTACCTCTTTGTGAACTATAATCTGTCGCTACATTAGTCGCCTCGCAGCGTCTCTAGCAGGAAAGGATTTACTGTAAAGTTTAAAAAGAAAAACATTATCGCTTCGACGTGCTTATAGTACTTGTTTTTCTGGGCCGGTCGACCTATAGACGAGTGGAGCGACTAGTGCTAACAATCCAGAGCTCAGTAGTCCAGGAAGGCATCCATTTCTCAGTCGTTATAAGTGTCAATAAGATCTTAAGCTGTCTTTTTTTAAGCGGTAAGGTTAGAGATGCGTAAGAAGGCTTAAGCTACTTGGTGGAGTTTAGGAAGAGTGTCTGCGTAGAGCAGGCTGCCAGTGCCAACAGTAAAGACTCAGGCCTTCTTCTAGCGATATCGTGGCGTTGAGTCATAGTGCTAAGAGTAATAGGATATATCACATCACAGCGATACAGGTGCACACAGACGCTCAGAGCGCCTAGGTAGCATTCCCTAACCAACCTATCCCACACCTCAGCTCCCTCTCATTAACAAGCCCCGCATTCCCCACTTAACAAGACCTGAGATCTCCATACCCATGTTCCAACTACGTCCCCAGATTACAAACTAGCGGTGCTCAGCCGTACCTCAGTAATAGTCCGGACAAACGCTTCACACACAGTAAGCATATCATCTACTTAATCAAGCACCAGATGCATGCGCTAAGAATCCAATACCAAGATCTGCGCCATGCTGTAAGATGATTAGATGCTAGGTGCAAATGCAAGATTAAGTGTAGGTGTGTACGGCTAGATGCATTACAGATCGCGCGAGACGCATGCACCTTGCAGCATCTCTCTATGCGTGTCGCTTAGTAAAGATGCAACGACAAGCGACTAGCGCCTTTTAGGGTATCGGGATCCCCTAATAAAGGAGACTTACTAATGCAGACAGTAGATTACGGACAAAATGCTGTTAAGGTGTGCGTGCATACATGCTCGCGAAATAAATGCGGGCGTTAATGGCGTGCATTCTCCAATTAGTTGCGGCGCAAATAACTGGTGTCGTGAGATTAATTTTAGGGCGACCCAATTAGCTTACATCTTAACCTTAGCTGCAAAGTTTTGTGTGTTCCACCGTCTAGATGTACGTATATGTCCTCCCTAGTCTTTCGTCTTAGAAACAGGGTCTCGCGGGTCACGGCTAGCAACCCGCCAATATGGGGCCAGCCGTCTCATTCAATCGACCCTGTCGCCGCAGGGAAATAGACCCTACCATTAAACCTCTAGGCGTACATATTCGCATGCAGTTGCAGTAGCTGTTTAGTCAATCTTGCATCCCAACAGCATTAACAGGGGCCAGGATCTCGGGAGGCTATCGCATCAATGGTCCGCCTGCGATCGACATCCAATAGTGCGAACTACTAACTCGTAAGCAGATGCAATTCCTTAATGCAGAAGCCCGTAGCAAAGAGACGACGTAAAGATGTAGATAACAGATCGCACCTAAATTGATTGGCAGGACACGTGTCAGAGCCACGTTTGAGATGGTGGACTATGCTGTGTATAACATATAAACAGGGTCCTTGCAGTGTTGGAAGAACGTGCCACAGTTTCGCAAACGGCGAGGCTCGTATTACTACACGCAAAGAAGCAGTTAGTAATTACTGTGTGTTGGTATAAAGGACGAATGAATTGTGGAAGGAAAATAAAGATTCTGAACGGCCATCGCTAACTACGAATGCTTTGGCCGTATAAGAATGACGTTCTGCACAGTACTAGTATTGTGCGCTTATCATACCTAAGACTTTTTCTCTGTATTGCCTAGGATATCTCTCTAACGTTTTTACGCATTTCATCCATGCATCACAGGAACGAAATCAGATAGAACCCGCCTAACGGAGTGCTGAGGAGAGTTCCTGCTAGCTGATTGAGGTCCTGAGTGGAGTTATTGCTCGTGAGCTACTATAGATGCATACTAAGGGGGAACTTCGGACAAAAAGCTGCATTGAATGTCGCTGTCGTTCATCGTTCGAGGCAATCGTCAACGATGGTCGGCAATGCTTCAGAACCTATCATAGATCGAGTGCGATAGATAAAGCCAAAACACGAAGTAGCTTGTTTTGTTTTCTTGAACATAGGGGTGTCGCCTAACTGTCCACAAATCCTGGCGTTCAAAAAGGAAATAAACTTCTACCAAAGAAGCGCTAGGCACCCGTGCCAGAGGTACCTGGAGATCGATATTCCAACCATGCTAGGCACATGAACGCGGGGACTTATGCTCTGCAGACTGATGTGGTACGGCAGTGACGCTAGCATGAGAGAACCGATCGTATTCTTCACTACCTCGCTTCCCAACTGCCGACTGCTGTACAACAAAACGCATTGTTACACATCTCTACTACAAAGCCCATTCCAGAAGTTGTTATGCCAACACCGGCGTCTTGTACAATGAACGGGCCTCAATTAACTTCTGGATTTACTCTGGCCTCGGGCCCTAGACAAGGTCAGGTACAGGGAAAGCATGCTCAAGCTATTCAGGCTTGCAATCTCTGTCGTGCACGCAAGCAGAAATGCGACGAAGCACGACCTTGTCAGTTCTGTAGTGAACACAACTTTGACTGCCAATACAACAGTAGTTCTCCGCCAAGGTATGTTTCTGTACTGCATAGAGCGACTACTCGCTGACACTCCACAGGCGAAATAGAAGTGTGATGCAACTTCAGGATAGCATAAACAACATGTCTGCTGTCCTCAAGGACTTCATTAGAAAATTCGGTGCATAGCGGCAGGATGTCAAGAATCGGCTTCCGCCGAGTCAAGGCTTTAGAAACACGCCAAAATTCGCTTCTCTTAAGGCAGCTTTTGCCTCCCCAACAAGGGACCCAAGCGCATCAAGAATGCCAATTTCAACGCATGGCAAGATGCACCCTCGTCGAGTTGGTGGCACGAATATAGAATCACCCATGTTTCCATACTCAAATACGTCAACCGCAGACGCGCAAACACCACCTCCTATCAAACACAAAGTTATACTGTCTATGTCTCAGCAGCCTGCGACACCGACCAATTGCGTGAAAACAGACAAAATTCGTACATCAAATAACTTGTTATCAAAAGAAAGAAGCGGCCTCCAAAGTAATCACGCTACACCAGCGCACAAACTATTAGAGGAGTAGGATCTCATAAAGGACTTTCCCGTCGGCGTAGAGTATCTCCATCAACTGAGAGAGAGCGGCCGTGCGCTGTCAGATTACCCAATGCGATTGGAACAGGACAGAGAGCTCCTCCGCGTCTAGTGTGTCAGAGAAGGTCTCTATCTGAACGATGGATTACAAGGACTTGGCAACCCAGAAAGCAGCAACGATTCGGATGCGCCATCGCCGATGCCAGAGAAGGGAGGGTTGTCAGGCCATCCTCTATCGAACCAATCAAGCTTACATCCTTCAAAGAACTATAGTGCACCGCAGAATTATTCCAGCTATAAGTACGGACTCAGTGGACTTGGCCCAGACAGCAGACCCAATTTCCGTACCTCTGTTGTAAACAAGCTGCACAAGGCGTACATAAAGCACATGCATAGCCTGCATCCATTCCTAGATCGCAGCAAGCTTCAAACAATGATTAAAGAATTCAAAGAACTATACAGCCCTGATAGAAGGGTTGCAAACTCGGTATCGCCAGTAGCCCACCAGCTCAATCCAAGTTTGAAGAGAAAGCGATCAACCGGCTTTTTCAGCGAACCGTACTCGTTCCAGGGTGCGATCGAGCGTTTGTTGCCCAATGCCATCGTTCTACTTGTACTTGCTCTGGGTAAGGTTTGTTCATATAGGAAGAGTTTACCGCATCCACAAAACAAGAAAAGTCCTTGTACAAACAGGGCCTGGGAGTTTTTTAGTTCGCGCACCAATAGTAACTTCAACAGCGATACTTCAGACGACACTTGTCTCAGCAACATCAATATTCTGCCTAGAATGGCGTACTTTTCTTACGCGACTAGTATCCTTGGGTATCAGCAAGAAGGGCATACCCTTGAACATGCTCAAGCAATGATACTAGCAGCAATTTACACAAGCCAGTTCACAAGAGTGCTAGAGAGCTGGAGCTAGATTAACAGTGCATGCAGGGTTACTATAGTCTTGCTCAAACAGTAAGACTTATTCCTGGTGA
This sequence comes from Alternaria rosae, assembly GCF_020736505.1. Lineage (NCBI taxonomy): Eukaryota > Fungi > Ascomycota > Dothideomycetes > Pleosporales > Pleosporaceae > Alternaria > Alternaria rosae. Next base: position 2,309,944 of record NW_025763576.1, read on the forward strand.
TATCTGAATTAGTCTAACATTGTTTAGGGATTACCACAAACTTACCTGCGATTTCTACACCTCTCCAGAATCTAAGAACTTATCACTCAAAGAGCGTTACAGGCTAGAGCTGGTTTTACTCGTCTATTAGACATGTTTACAGCTTGAATCGTGAGTCATCCAGTCTTCCGATTGTTCTCTACGTACTAACTGCGCTATTAGGGATATTGTGGCTGAGATGAGTACTCTACCTACGAGCGATGTCATAGTGCATCAGAACCGCATTATGTATCCAACGGGCGTGTGCGGCTACTTCCCTGTCGAGGAGAACGAACTGACAGAGGGGACTCAAGTAAACAGGAAATCCGAGCACGATAAAGACTTAATAATATACTCCAGTCAAATATAGATGCGCGTCATTCTGAATGAAGCTCACAATGCGCTTTACAAAGCTAGTAGGTAATTGCCAAAATGTTGTTATGTATTGCATTGACTAGATATAGACGAAAACAAAAGCTTCGACCAGGGCAGCATCATAGCTGTAGCCAAGCTCGCACGATCTCACATTGCTATACTCAATAGCTAGCGGCGTGTTCTACCAGAATTTCTAGCTTAGAAAGACAGTAATCCTCCATCCACGGATCCTAATCTTGCTTGTTTGCGTGCCAAATATTACGGGGGTGCTTATATAATGCTTAGGCCCTGCCTACAGATCGCAAGCTATATTATGGAATATACACCACCCGTTCAGGCCCCATATCAAAACGGCCATTGGCCCCACAGCAACTCGCCGTCCGCCACCGGGGAAACGCTCACTCCTACAAGCAGACCTGTTTCACAGGTTGATCTGTCTGAAACACAGAAAGATGTTGTCTCAATCGCTTCTCAATGCATCGAAAGCGCTATCAAAAGTACCGTTGCGTTCAACCGTGTCGGCGCCCCTAAAAAAAGCCTATATGTGGGATTCAAGAGCACACGCAACACCAGGCTTGTATTAACTAATGTCTTTAGAACTCTGCACGCTCAGTTCGGAAACATGCTTATTCTCGCAGCTGTGTTCAAGTCAAGGCTGTACTATCTACTTCCATCCAACACCTCGCTTACCCTGCGGAACCTCCACGCGCTCTTCGAACGCACCTTCGAGGTCCTCAGCAAAGTTGTACACAACTCGCCGATCCTCAAGGTCGATCTTGATATCCTGCGAAACGTGCGAAATCAACTAAACAACCAACGGGGTCTGCCGCCGTTCCAGTTGTAGACGGGGATCTGCCGCATTGCGCTCATATTGGACCGAGTGCCCTTACATTCACAGCATAGTGTCGCCTGCGCAATGTGCCGCAATGAGCTCTTTAGCACTGTACTGTAAACTTTTACAAATGTAAGACAAGAAAGTGAGTAATCCTAGCAGAAACTCTATTCCTTGTTTTCTTTCTTTTTTGCTACGCGTCTAGGGTTAATTCGAATCACTAGTTATACAGTATGTGTCGTCCGCAGATGTCTGACAAACAGCTGCGTCGAACAAGCATATCAGCAGTGACAAGCACTACAGATGCACACAGATTACAAGTAGAGTCACATCCCTTAAGGCCCGTGCATAGGAGACGCGTTTGCTATACTGTAGAGACTTAAGCTGGGCGATATACTTTCCGCGCACCCCACCAAAAGCGTGACCTCAGATTGTCACGTTAAATATCTCAACAACACCGACTATGTTTACAACTGATTACACATAGAAGTAAATCAAGTATCAGGAGAAGCTATTGCTGAGGTAGTAGCTAGTTGTGTTTGTGGTTGTCGTACTGTTTTTGCTGTTTCTGCAGCAGCAGTTTCAACAGCAAGCTTAACCGCCTCAACGCTCTTAAAACGCTCATTTTGGTCAATAGCATTCCGTTTCATTAGCTTTGCATTTGTGATCTTATGAACTTGGTGTTGAAGCTGAGTTTTCAGCGATTGCAGCCCAACTGCTTAAGTATCTGCTATTGCGATCGCCTTGCCTACCTTGGCGATCAGCATCCTGGTACTTCGTGATAGACTTTCTGATCGCTTAAGCTGGCGACAGGTCTTGCATAGATCTTAAGATCGTTGTGGAGTTTTTATAATTGTGTCTAGCATGCTAGTTAGTTGCAAGATTGCTGGTGGAGTAACTGGGCGACCTCGAATTTGTGATGATGCGACCACTCGATCTAGGTTGTACGGCACTAGCCCTGTAGCTCTCCATGCAGCTTGTATTACTAACCGCGATAACCCACCGCGTCAAGCTTCATCATATAATAAAATAAGGCTCTCTTTCTTGATTAAAGCTCCGTCGTCGAGGCTAGAGAGTGCGACGATCTGCTTACGATAGGATGACTTGACAATCGAGAAAGCAGCGAGATCTAATAGATAGAGTATATAAGATGAATGCGGTGGAAGATAGAGTATGTGTATCTTGTTCATATAGCAAGCTATCATGAGGTCGTCTTAACTGTAAGATCCATGCCTATCAAGCAGAAGTAACTGGCTTATCCCAAGTGATGACGCTAATTCTAGGATGAAACAGCGATTCAGCCACTCTATCGCGACGTTATTAGACATCTATCTGTTCTGTAATAATGTATAGAACCAGTCTAGTATTTATCTTGGTGGAAACTAGGTTGTTTGTAGATGTTTTCTCTAAAAGATTATCGCTGGACGGAGACGCTGGCCGATCGCGGATACGCACTCTTCGATCGATACCCACTCGCGATTCTCTTGCGACTTCTTGCAAGCCTTCTTGTTATGGGATGACGCTACTATCTGGCTGTTGTTACACACACTTAGCGCAAGCCCAGTCTCGTCTATATTCCATATTACTTCAGGTGGTATACTAAGCCGCAGTCTAGTGCGCTTAAACAGCTCTAGAAAGTTGCGTAATAGTTCTAGAGTAACTGCTTAAGCGTGTGAGGCTTTAATCGATCGGCCGACGATAGAATGTACGCATAGAGTGTGACGAAGAAAGCCAGTGACCTAGAGATGGCTGAGAGGCTCGTGATCGTTGTTTATGTGGAGAACCTAGTTAGCCATCTCTCGTACACAACTGTGAGAAGGCAGGTGAGCGCGAAGATCCTCATCTATAATCTAGTCAACAAGAAACTGCTCTTGTTCTAGAGTGCGTCGCTGTTGACGCTAATGAGCTATCGCGTGGTGTTGTTGGCCTGCGCGCCGGCTGCGCAGCGTTGATTCAGGTATCTTGTACGCCTGACAAGCTTGTCGCTAGCTCGAAAAAATGCTAGCATTAAGATCAGCAATAGCATGTTATACAAGAAATTCGCGATCAGCCATATTAAGTGCGTTGTAGGTGCGTTATTGCGCGTTAAGTATAGGGATCGCGATTGTAGTGGGGTGCGCGGAAAGTATATTGCCCAGCTTAGGCGTTCTTTCACCACACCGAGACGCGCCTTGAAGCCTCGTAGCATCTCTTGCCTCTCCTGCCATAACCTACACGTCCTTTGCAAGCTATTTCCAAGGTGCCCAACAAGGAACTGTTCCCGCCTATTCGCGCGTCTTCCCGCTATCTCGCGTGCTGCGCACAAACACAGTCTATAGTGCTCCCACAACACGTCTCTAGCTATCGCCTTCCCACTAAGAGCCACTATTAGGACGTTTCTACCCTAACATCCTTACCTGCATCAATATTTTCAGCGTAGCTGCTTCAACTTTAACTGTAAATTGCACATCTCGAAGCTACACTACCAATACTTATCCATCATCAACTTCAACCCCTCATGGCCAAAATCGCGAATACCCCTCTCCTCCACCCGTGTCCTCGTTCGAAACGTCCTCTCAGTCTGACCAGACTTTAAGTTCACCCCCTCATTACTACAAAGACCTACTACGAGGACAATTCTTTTGCCTTTAAGGCATCCGAGTAAGCCTATAAGGACGAGGACAAGACGTCCCCTCTAGTTCATTCAGGCATCTAGTGATGTAACTGTAAGGATCCCGCCTAGGCGCCTTCGGAGAGGGAGTTTAAAGGCCAGTTTAAGTATGGCTTCGAAGGGTTGAATGTGTAGTTATCCTACGTAATAGAAGATGTATGATTATATCTAGATAACCGTTAACCTTCAGGAAGACGCTGGCATAGAGTTCATCACTAGGTACGTACCAGTAAGAGAGACTTTCGGGTTTTATATTGCTAAAAGAATGGATTACTTGCCTTTATCCCTTCAGTCCCTATCCTCCAGTCATCGCGATCATTGCGCTTACTCAAATAAATGTTGTAGACATCAGGCCACACTAGTTACACCATACAGCTTTCCAACCCTAAACCTATGAAGTTTTAACCCAGTCAGATCCTCATACACTCTCGGCCTCTCTACAATAATGAACTGCTTCATGGACCCAACGTTGACCACACGACGAGGTTTGATGAAGCAAGCAATAGACTAGCGCTCCAGTAACGTACCCTTTTCCACATCCTACATATCAATCGGCGTCGCAACCTAATGCAGCCTGGCCCTAAGATAATTATTTGTCATGTACTCAAGGCTATTACTGACATAAACATTAATCTTCGACGGGTACTCATGTTAAATCAGAATGAAAGTATCCCTCTTATCGTTGAAGCGATCCTGTACCTCAAGACCACCAGCGTAGTCCTAAAATAGCAGGGCAATCATGCCAAAATCGCTGTGTGGCTACGCGCGACGGTATTTCCCCATGTTAAGCTTCTCTGTCGAGATTGGCGCGTAGTAGTTTATGCAGAGCTCATCAATGATAGGAGCTTCGCAACAGCGTTCTAGCAGCTCACCTGGGCGCAGGCTGAGGCCTACCTCCAGGTTCTGCAGTACCTCGCGCCCGACCGTGTGGCCCTTGACCAAAAGCTCTTCCATGAAATCGCGGTATCCCGGGATGCTGGACTCGGCGGGCCATTTGCTAGGAAATTCAGTGTTGTCTCTCAAGCTGTGGTTGAAATGTTGCTTCACATCGGTGTTAATAATGTTCTTCACTCCTCTAGGGCTGGCAAGCATTGCAATAGGGAGGTTTCGTCGCTGCCTTTTCATCCTCCAAACCCTCGTTGTTGATCGTATCGAGCTTAGACGTGTTCTCTGATCTGACATAGCTCTAGCCTCGCTAGGGGCCTGCATTGCGTTCGTTGGGAGTAGCCGCTTTCTCCTCGTTGGGGAGCGAGAAGAACCCTTTGCCCTACGATTGAAAATCGCACAACGTCAGCAGTCTCTTCTAAACCCGTCACTTTTAAGGCTTAAAAGAGGTTGGTGCTTACCTATTTAAAGCCTTCCTTAATCGTCGATACGCTAATAGAAGTGTTAATAAGGCGCATAGCACTGTAGTCCTTAAGCTCTTCAGCAATCGTAGCGGCTAATTTAGCGCGCTAGACTTCTATACCGTCGTAGAAGACGAAGAAGTTAATAACGAGAAGAGAATGCATTTTTAATTCTAGTTTGTGAGGTAGACAGCAAATAATTTAGGTAGCTTAGTAAGGTAATATAGTTTGTATAATCTTAGGAATTGTTCGTGTTTTTAATATCTAAAGAATAGAAGAACTATAATATATATAATAATCGTAGAAACTACAGTATAGTATTTAGTGTTACTCTTTAAGTCCTTATAATAATAAGCGTACGCTACTTTCTCTTCGCTAGGTAAGCTTACAGCTTAATCCCTTCGCTACTATAGACTATTTTTCTTATAGTTGCAGAAGAGCAACTGTCTCGTAGTCTACTATATTGTTAGTTGCCTAAATTAGAAAGCATTAACAAATTTTCTGTAAGGTAGATGTTAAGCATAGAAACAAAGCTAGTTAAATAGGTTCTATATTCAAGAGAAGAGAATAGCAGACGCAGAGCTAGAAGAGCGCGTAGCTAGAACTATATAGAGAAGAGCTAGTTAGAAGCTAGTACTAGATAGTACTAGTTCTAACTAGTGAATACTATCTGTTCGCAAAGTCTAGTAGCTTTGGAGATAGAAGTATTCGAAGTCGAAGTAAGAAGATAGCTCGAAGTATACCGTAGAGGTTTGCCGAGGCTATGTCCTTACATGTGCCCCTCCCTTCGAAAAGGCCGTAGCTAGTCCTCTAGCTAGATCCGCTAACTAGCATAGGAAATAAGAGAGAATTAAAGAAAAAAGTCAAAAGTTTTTAACTATGTCAAAATCCAGAGGATATAGTTTATAGTTTGTATAGGCCTGCGCATGTCTACACAGATTCTTATACAAAACAGCGCACCTCCGAGGTGTTTTCCGCCACCTTAACCCCGGAACGCGAAAATCGAGCCGAATGGCGTTCCTACACCTTGTATGGGGTGGTGCCTTCCAAGCGCCATGTCTAGGGAAACATGGGATGGTGGGCGTACGCGCCAAGCCGTTAAAGTTGACTACAGCGCTGTTTAACCACTGGGGTGAGCCAGGCATTATCAGCGTGGAGCTGGGCGGCGGGCGCGCGAGCGGCCTCTGCCTGTTGCGCTACATAAATTAAAGTTATGCTAAATCAGAGGAAGAGCGGCTAGAAGAGCAGATGCAGGTGCCTAATAGAGCATTGTTGTCGTCAGATTCAGCGTTGCCGCTAGTAGCGTAGGCGGATAGCGTTAAAGAAGGCTAGTCGGCGTGCTTGCTTTGTAAATTAGTAGCGGAATCAGGTGCGTCGTAAAAGTGGCTGTTGTTAGAACTAGTAGAAATCGCTAGTTTACGAGAAGAGTAATTGCTGCCTAAGGTAGGAGATTGCGCGGGCTCACTGCGAAGGTTAGTAGCAGCGTCTAATCTAGTGCAATCGCTAGTAGCGCGGGCGATTTGTTGTAAAGCTAGATAGTAATCCTGCTCGCTAACTAAACTAGTAGAGGAAGCCTATTCATTGTAAAAGTTAGCTGCTGTGTCTAACTTAGCGCGATTGCTAGTAGCGTAAGCAGATTGCGCTAAAGCGGAACTATAAGCTTGTTCGCAGGCTAAACTAGTAGAGAACGCTAGTTCGCTGCGGAAGTCTAGAGTACTGTTAGAGTTAGCGTAGTCGCCTAAGGTGCGTGCAGACTACGCTAAACTTAACTAGAAACAAGAGAGACGTTATAGACGTAGGCTAGATATATTATTCTTATAGTAGCTATATTGCGGGTAGCGTAAATAGTGTACTACTCTATTAGCGTTGCTAGCTTGTTAATCTTCGCTAGAAGCAACGCTGCAGCTAGACAGAGGGCTATTGCAAGGCGATAGGCTGCAACTATAATTTTAATTAGTAGGCAAATAGGTAGAGACACTATAGAAGGTTAGCAATTTAAGCTAGTAGTCTATGCTTGTTACTAATATAGAGTCCTTAGAAGTTCTAGATATTATATCTAGAGTTGCTATAGCTTCTGTAGAAGCGCATAGTAGGCAGCTTTTATTATTTTATCTGTCTATAGAAATAGTTAATTTAGAAGAAGGCTAAATACCTATACAGTAGGTTAAGCGGCTGTCGCAGATGCGTAGAACAAGCAGAAGAAAGTTTTAGTTATGTAGAGTCTTAAACTATAAAAGGTTAGACAGCTACAAAGGCGCTGTAGGTAATAGCTAATCTAGAGAAAATAGCGCTATCAGCAGAGTACAGAGAGAGCAAGCAGTAAAGAAAGCAAATTT